>NC_139847.1:19539690-20059386 GCF_963691815.1 Echiichthys vipera
GGACAATATGAGAAATGTGTTTTTTAAAGATCGAAGCATGTAAACCTATTGTAGTTAACCCGAAAAATACAAATATGACCCTGAAAACTAGCATAATAGGGCATCTTTAACTATTTTCAATGAAAGTAAAGCATTTTGCTCACTTCTTATGCGGTGCTGAGAGCCTCATTCTTTTCTGCTCTATGTGCCATGCATTTTCATAGGAGTACACTGAAACCTTGAGCTGAAAAAAACATCAACTCAAAGCAGCAGCTTTAAGCAGCCTGGTCAATACCGTACTGACGTACTGTATTATGTGAGGATAACTTGTGTGAAAATGTGTAACAAGCTCCGCACAGCCGACCAAGACAAATTTACAGGAATTGCTGCAGGTGTGGATTCATCTTACCAGTTTAGTGTTAGTGAGAAGTGCAATGCTAAAACACATAGATAGATTAAGAGCCTTCTAAATCTTAAAATCGGACTTTGGCTTCAAGGTTTTCAGTTGTTTTCAGCCCGGCACAGCCCAGGAATCTCATTGTCTTGCTCAGAGAGGAAATGGAGGGGCGAGATGAACTAAAGGGCTCAGATCAAGCTTCAAGAAGGAGAGGGATACAGTTACCATATATCTCTGTGTACTGAACAGATGTCCATGTGTTTGTCTGTCATGCCACAAATTACAGATATTCTCATTTGTTTATGAAACTGAAGCAAAGCTAAGAAGTTTATCCAGAGAATAGTTCTTATTACAGTTATTTCAGTTATATTTGCTTGCCCAACCTGCACACTTGCATGTCATATTCACCCAGTACAAACACACCTTTTTATCTGACGCCCTCAGCTAAGCCTTTGGCACCATTCTTGTTCAGTCTCTGTTGAACACATTTCTGATCATACTGCAGCTCCAGGAATGTCTGATGAGGAAAACTGACGTGGCTTCTCAAAAACAAAGTGTTCCCTTTGTGACGTATCGCGAATCAGGCTGTATGAAAAGATGAATTACGTTTCTGATGGTTGTGAAAACTAATCAAATACTTGCATAATTATTGATTTCTTGCCAACAGCTGAGAACCAGTGCAGGGTACAATTACGAGGAACACAACTGCACTCTCTTTTTGACCACATTGTGTGTTCTCCACCAGTCTGATTACCTTTGAGTCCTTTCTTTCAGATATCTGATAGAATCCCTTGTGCCTGCACATTAAAGTGGTTGATTGCCTTAAGTCTGTAATTTTCCATTTACGTCTGCATTTTCAGAAAGGCAGGGTGTTTGGGCTGCCATTGTGTTGTGAGTGTTGTTTTAAAATGCTGTGAGATGCCAGATATATCATGACAACAGACAAGACAGTTTTTTCTTTCCACTAAAAATGCCTTTGGGGTTTTCAGCGAGTAGTTTAAATCAGCGACTTGCCACATGTAGAGGTAGGTTGGGTCGATGGATGGGTCCTAAAACAATGGACTTGCGAACCTAGGGAGTGGGGTTCGGTTTTTACGGGTGGCAGATGTTCATGTCCCAGTACCGTTTATGTCATGGGCATACTAAGCCAAACCACGGCCTTTCTTCTAATCCTAACCAAGTAGTTTTCATGCCTAACCCTAACCATCACCTTTTGTTGGTTAAAATCAGTCATGTACGTATTTTTCTAGGTCGTGAATCACTTCAGGTCCATCTCTCATCTCATTGTTTCATCTTCAACCGCTTATCCGGGATCAGGTTGCAGGGGCAGCAGCTCTAGCAGGGGACCCCAAACTTCCCTTTCCCGGGCCACATTAACCAGCTCCAACTGGGGGATCGCAAGGCGTTCCCAGGCCAGTGTAGAGATACAATATCTCCACCTGGTCCTGGGTCTTCCCCGAGGCCCCCTCCCAGCTGGACGTGACTGGAACACCTCCCTAGGGAGGCGCCCAGGGGGCATCCTTACCAGATGCCCGGACCACCTCAACTGGCTCCTTTCAAGGCAAAGGAGCAGCGGCTCTACTCCGAGTTCCTCACGGATGGCTGAACTTCTTAGCCTCTCTCTAAGGGAGACTCCAGCCACCCTCCTGGGAAAACCCATTCAGCCGCTTGTACCTGCGATCTCTTTCGGTCATGATCCAGCTGTCATGACCATAGGTGAAGGTAGGAACGAATATTGACCCGATAGATCGAGAGCTTTGCCTTCCGTCTCATCTCTCTTTTTGATGCAGTAAAGCGACTGCAATACCACCCCCGCTGCTCCGATTCTCTGGCCAAACTCACGTTCCATTGTCCCCTCACTCGTAAACAAGATCCCGAGGTACTTGAACTCCTTCACTTTCAGGACCACGTCATCTGCAAAAAGCAGAGACAAGAACCTCTGCCCACCGTGCTGCATCCCCTCCCCACCACGACTACTCCTCGATATCCTGTCTTTCCGGTTCTGTGGCCTCTTTTTTGCAAAGGATTTGTGAGTGATCTTAGCCTCTACCAATCATGATATGTTTCTTGTGTTACAGCTTGGTAACAAATTGTTTGTTTATTTGCATAAATTCAGAGGTGGGTATCCCTTTTTCAAAGAGTCGGAGGACTAGCCTACCAACATAACCCAGATGGTTTTGTGCTTTTTCTTACTGTGTTCAATACTTTTCCCCCTGTGTCATTCCACTTTATTGCACATAACTTCTTTTATGGGTTGGAATGTTACCATTTCTGTGTATCTGTGTAGATTTATTGAGTTAATACCATAGCATACACTAGTCTAAATTAAATGTGATCAGCTCTATAATATGATGGAATTGCACAGCATAAATGGACATACATATAGACTTGCAGGTGCATACATTTACACACATTCCATTAATGGACCCATTTGCATTTAACAACAAATACATAAAGCAAAGTTACAGTCCTGAACAAATGAAACACTATGAAAAAAGCATACTAAAGGATCTGCACACCCGTGGTAAACCAACACAGGTGATTTTAATTATTGTGCCTGATTAGAGCTCTTCTCAAGACTGTGTGGGTGTGCAGAGTGCATGTGACGGCACAGGTTGGAATGTAATTGTTAAAACACCTACAGAGAGATTTGAGATGCATTCTAGACAGATGTTGAAAGGAACAAAATCTGTTTCTATAAGACCACTGTCTGATTTCTTTTGGTTTTCTGGCCCACAACCTCAAACTTTTTTCAAGTAGTGTTAAATGTGTCAGCTCTAAAGTCTAAAGTCAACTAAAACTTGTTAAATTAGATTAGTTTACAAACATACTGTGAACAGCTTAATCCATTGTTGTAAACAAATTTAAGAATTTTTTTTTAATCCAACTGATTTTTGCCTATATGAAGTGGTACTGAACATGAACATGATGAACATGTATGGAATTAAATCTGTGTCAGCAGCTGTATAAGTGCGCACTACATTCATACAGCCGCTCCTGTTAGTAGAGGTGTAACGGCTCCCACTGATGAAGCTACCCGGGGCAGCTGCGAGCGTCTGGCGGCATGTGTTTCCTCCTCCGCCCAACCGGCTCGCTTCCCCCAGTCCCCAGACTGACAGTCTGCTGCTTCCACTTTTGAAGGTACCGAGGGCCGCTGCGAGCATCTGTGGCTACTGTCAGGTTCATTGCTCTACTCTGAGTACCAAGAAAAGCATATCTGCTCCTGTCCAGAGCAGTTAGAACCTCTAGCTGCTGGAGCTGCAAGGTGCCGGTGTGTCTTCCTCCTCCACCAGCGCGAGACCCCCGTAGCGGCTCACTTTCAGAGCCAATACCACTGTCTGCTGCACAAAAGTATGGTGGATCATAGATTAGAAGAAGAAGAATTCCTTTATTAGTCCCGCGAATGGGGAAATTCAATTTTCACTCACACACACAGGCCCGAAATACACACATGCACAGACAGGACCTATATACATGCATGAACTGGCATCTCTCCAGCCACCAGTCCACACTCCATTCATGGTCCACACAGGGACTCGAACCAGCATCCCTCCGGTTCCCAGCCCAGTCACCTATGGACTGAGCTACTGCCACCCCATTATTATGTAAATATATCCATATGTGGGGGAATTAGCCAACTAGCAGCCACTCTTGTTACAGCTCTCTGTGAGTAGTATCTGGATTAGATTGTTCTTCCTTGGTTTACCGGATGTCAACACTGAATTCTATACATAGAATTTTGCCTGTTAAATTTTATAACTTTAAATTTTTTAACATTTAATTTTTTTAACCTCAAATTCTTTAACCTTGAATTTAAGAACACTGAAAAATAAGGAGTTAAATTCAGAGTCAAAACATTCAGATACATATTTTCAATGCATTGATATTCGCTGCTAGAAATTCAATAGCTTATTCATTTCAAAATCCGATGGCACAGATTTACTGCCAAAAACATGACATTGGTTGACCACGATAACGGTCCCCACGTGTCCACGATTACATGAACGAGGCTGTCTGTGTTTGTAATAACTGCAGGACAGTCTAGTGTCTGTTGTCTAAACTAAAGTCAGCTGTCCAAACTAAAGTCAGCAACCAATGTTGTCAGTAGCTTACTGGTTACAAACCGGCTCGGTAGTGAACAACATACTACTGTGCTGACATATTTGGTCTTTTTTAGCAGAGCTACAGAAAGAATATTCCATTAAACAGATCAGTTTTGCCCTTTCTGCTCGTAGTGTTTACTGTGGATTTAGCTCTGCACCCACTGCACTGGATGCTGTTAGCCAGCATATTTAATTTGAACCAAGAGAACTGAACAAATGAGAGCCCAGGATGGATGGAATATACTATCGTTACTACAGAAACCTACTGTCAAGACTGTCAGTAACAACAACAACAGACAGTCAACCATCTGTCTTGATTTAAGGCCTAATGACTGCATGGTTTCTCTCCTGACAACCTACACACTGACTTTTGTTTATTCGTCCGTCTATATACTGTCCCACGGTACACTACCTGCTCAAACACAAACAGCAGACATTGAGTACACAAAACTTGAGGCAGATATTGAATGTTTGTTTAATGGGGGGAGAAACACAAGCACGGCTGATGAACTGATGTCAATATAGCCTGAAACCATATATGAGTGCATACAGCTCATTATAGCACAGCCAGTTAACAAATAATTGAGGGATTTTTTGTGTTTGAGGAATCAGAGTGTGAGAGAGAGAGAGAGAGAGAGAGAGAGAGAGAGAGAGAGAGAGAGAGAGAGAGAGAGAGAGAGAGAGAGAGAGAGAGAGAGAGAGAGAGAGAGAATCAATGATTGATGGTCAGAAAGAAGCTG
The DNA here is from genome assembly GCF_963691815.1 of Echiichthys vipera. Classification (NCBI taxonomy): domain Eukaryota; kingdom Metazoa; phylum Chordata; class Actinopteri; order Perciformes; family Trachinidae; genus Echiichthys; species Echiichthys vipera. Next base: position 19,544,910 of record NC_139847.1, read on the forward strand.
AAGATGGACAGAGCAAACAGCGAGCGCACAGAGGGTCAACATCAGGGTTCATTTTCCATTATCAGACCTTTCTGCGGCTGAAGACGTGGCTCCAGTTGCTGTCTCACATCAAGATAGAGCAGAGGATATTAAACCACAGATGTATTGTATCCCTCCTGCTGTTTTTCTATTTCCTCAGGACAAATTTGAAGAAATCTTATCTGCTATAAATTATGTTCATATGCAACTATTTTGCATTGGGAAAATACGTTTTTGGGGAAATGACCAAACCAATTCAGATAGAATATTGTGTGAGTGCATAACTGCAAAACATTCACCTCTTTTCAGGTGTGTATTTTACCATATCAAAGTAAACTAAAGCATGGGCAAGTTTTTGTTAAGGCTGGGAAGATAAATCCACATTCACAAATGCTAAAGCAGAAGTCAGTTGGCTCGGACTTGAGGTTTCTTGTGATTGGTTAGCTACAATCGTATCCCCTCTTCCGTGGAAATCAGTTAGAGTGCAGGCAATGTCAGACTGAAGATGGAAACGTTCTGTGAGTTGACAATTCTGTCTGATATCAGGCTTGGATAATACATTAATAAGGGAGACCAGGAGTGTCGGTGCTAATGCTAATGCTAATGTTTACTTTATAGTGCCTGCAACCTGGTTGTTGAAGTGAAATTCTGGCGTAAAATCATCGCAGGGTCTTTTTTGGCCAATACATTCATCAAATAAGCCAATGAGACAACTATTAACGGAGAAATCCGGTAGAGTCGCTAACAGTCGAATGTGGCAGTGATTAGCACTTGCAGCGCAGTGAACGCATTAAAACGTCTTTTTTAACCACTAATACTGCTCTAAATAAAAGCAAACCTCTGCAGCAGCATGAGAAGAGTCCCTACACACAAAACGAAGCACCAATGGGCTCCTTCCTTTGGGATTGACTTTGGTAATCCACTTGAATAGACTTTACTATGAGAGGAGCTGGTACAGGGGCCAGTTGGTAACACTTTAAAAAACTCTTTTAATGAACTCTAGGTTCAATAACTATGTTGTTGGTGCTTTGGTTAATGTAAAAGGACTCTTCTCATGCTGCTGCAGAGGTTTGATGTAATTTTGAGCAGTATTGGTGGTTAAAAAATAATTTTTAATGCCTTCACTGTACTGCCCGTAGCTTATCAGTGTTAGCCGCATTACATTAATTACTGTTAGCGTCTCTACCGGATTTCTCCGTTAATAGTTGTTACACGAAAATGACTTATTTGATGAGTGTATTTGCCAAAAAAGACCCTGGGATTATTTTACGCTGGAATTTTACTTTAAGCTCATGGCAAAGTCCTGTCACATTCACTTACACCACATACATCATGCTATCCTCATCTCATCTCCTTTTGTAAATCACTTTTTTTTTCCTCAATAGATCAGTTTATTAAAATGCATTTATGATTACTTTCCCTTTATTTGCCACGGCCCTTTGAGATGGACTTGACACTGTTATGTAAGCCTCAGTAGCAATAAATGGATATGATTGCGCACCCACAGTATCAGGGAGAAGAAGGAATGTTACAAGAAGTACCTTCAAGGTGGATTCAGACTGAAATGTCTCCACAACTACTGGATTGATTGCCTTGAAATGATTAATGTCCTCCACCGGATGAATGGTAAAAACTCTTTGACCTTTCGTCATTCTGTTTGATTCAGTTTCAAACCATCTCCAAACAGCCAGGAATTTTTTTCTGCTTGAGAAATATAGTCAAAGTCAAATAAGATGTAATCTTATGAAAACAAAGTCCAAGCCTTTGATAGCAACAGTTGTTACTAGCCACTACAGTGTGTGTGTGTGTGTGTGTGTGTGTGTGTGTGTGTGTGTGTGTGTGTGTGTGTGTGTGTGTGTGTGTGTGTGTGTGTGTGTGTGTGTGTGTGTGTGTGTGTGTGTATGTGGCGAAATGTTTTCCTGGAGACACGTGGCAGGAACTAGCACAGAGGAAGTTTTGATTATTTTGCCAGGTGTTTGTGTCTGTCTGTCCATCTGTCTGTCTGTCTAATTTGTCACCGTGATAGCATCACAACCAGCAAGATTCAATCACAAAACTTTGAAGGTGTGCAGTTGAGATCAAAATTAATGTCGAGGATTGGTGTTGTGGAAGGGCACTGAAAGTAGCTGCCTTTAGGCCCCTGGCCTGATTTGATGTCGCTGTGGTTGTGATCACATTGCAAGATGGTCTCTAGTTTTTGTCTCCTTTGAGATTCTGTAAGCTCACCTAAGTAGTGAGTGCAGAGAGCACAGTGGGTGGATGAAGTTTGGATCCCTCCCAGCACATCGCTCCACAGTCAGTCCACATCTGCTTTGTTCGAAAACTTGGAGTCCCGGAAGCCATTGAAGCAAACAAAGAGCTTATAAAATCATAGTGAATGCATTTTGCTAACTGTCAATGCTGTATTATCTCAGCTATATGTTATTCCAATGAAATGAGTCACACAGTGTGCAGCTGCTCTCAGGAGTCAGAGAGAGGTCAATATTACACATGCTTTGATCATAGTGTAATTTTGGTTTATAATAACCTGGGTTTTATCTTCATTGTCATAATTTCTATAATTTATAACAACATTGCACTCACCAGTACGTGCTAGGATGTGGGAACGCAGTGACATCACTACAACAAAGTCAGACGGGTCAAGAAGCACAAGCAGTCAGACAATTAGCCATGTTGGAAATAAGCCAACAGTTTATCCAGATTATATAAACCACTTGATTTGGAGATACAGCTGAAAACAATGGTAGCCAAGCAACAAAAATGAGCTATAGGACCTGAACACCAGATTTTTACATCAGGCTCCTCCATAAGTCCTCAGAATGAGGTAATAATGCATGTCTTGCCTTAATGACCCATACATTTGAATTTATAATGTTCTTCAGTGGTTCATATTGTATTTTAATTGATTAATTTACCACAATTAAAGTAGTGAACCTGCAACCTTCACTCCCCTGTGAGGGTCTCACAGGAATCTACAACTTTTTTTTTGACTAACTTTTTTTTTAGTAATGTCACTGTGTTCCCAGATTTTAGCAAACAACTTAATTGCATAATTAATTAATAATCTTAAAAAACATCAAAATAAGGCACAAATCCACAATAAACTGGTATCATACTTACTTACTTAGCATCTTTATATAATATACATCAGCTGGACTGAAATAATAATGTTTCAGAGAGGTTTTCCAAAGATATGGGCAGAGCCCAGCAATGGTGACTGGATTGTGTCTGTATACTGAGAGCTGCAGAAGGGTTGACAATGTTGAAAATAGGTCAGAGAGAGAGAGAAAGACCCCCTCTGAGAGCCACTCGCAGAGTCACAACCTGGTTTTGATCAGCACATTCCATTAGTCAATACAATCACAATGCTTCCTTGCTGCCAGTGGGGCCTGTGCTCAAGTATCCTGTTGTATTTTCTATAAAAACATTTTCTTCAAACCAAGGACCCTTGGGGGATCATGGTCATTTTTTGAAATTACAGTATCCTTATTGTCACATACCCACCCCTCCCTCCACCCACATTCATTCCTCCACTTTTCTGAGGGGGTGACTCCTTCTTGCTTATACATCCACCACTGAATATAACTATATCAGGACAAGATGTTTCCAAAGGCCAGAGCAGTGATGTCATCACAAACACAATAACAAACAAACATCCATAAAACCCCTACTCTTGTGTTAGACCAAAAAAGTAACATGAGTTCAACACTTAAAGTCTTTTTTGGGAGTTTTTAAATATATTTCACAGTCTTCCTGAGCAGACCGTAGTTTCCTAATAATGTCAGATAGCAACTGAACTATCTCCATGACAAATGATCAAACTTAATTCCCTGATGAAGACAATCAGATGCGGTTAAAAGCCCCAGTAAAAGCTTCTTAGTGGAAAATGAGTTAACAAAACTGTTAACTATTAAGAAGGTCAGTAATAAACTTTCACACTCAACCCTTGTCATAGTTTTTAATTCACAATTTCTTGACATGTAACACGAAAAAGACATCCAAAGTTTCTTATTTCACAGTCTTTCATTAAAATAAAGACAAAATTTGGACAGGCACTTTGTTTTCCCAGGCATTAAATAGCCATTTAACCATTAAATTAAGGTGTAAAAGTGTTTTAACTTGTAAGTATTCTTTATTTGTTTCTATAAAATTCATACACCGTTATATCCAATGAGCAAATAAGCCAATATAGCTTTCTTCCCTCATGTTATGTATGAATTTGGAATTTGAGATCTTATGATGTCTTTTTAAATTGTGAAATATCTGAAATTTTACCAGCAACTGCAAGAGACTGACTGCAGTCTCGTACAGCTGGATGTAATCCAACACAGCCATTAAACATTTTCAGGGCTGGTTTAAAACAAAACCTTTCACGGTGTACTATTGAATTAAGGTTACGAAGGGTGACTGATGGCCAAGTCATGAACAAGGCCAAGGCTAATGTCAACCACCAGCCCCTGCAACATTCGCTGTGCAGTGTGAACATCTGCACTTTAACCTCATTCCAAAAAAAGTCAAGGAAAGAAGAAGTGCTCTAAAACTAGACATGAGTGGGGGAAAGCATTCCCATATGCAGACAGACATTCCTCTGCATATCACCAAGTTTATGGGGTTAATAAAAAAAAAAAGCTGTCATTGAATTATTACAAATGTTACATTTTCTTTAAAAAAAGTATAGAACAAACATAAATACAAAATAACCACTATATACAAATAAGGTTTTGGTCTCTTATCAAACATTCACCGCAGTGATTTAATGATTGCTTTCCCAGCGTTATCATGTGACTGCAGAATGTCTTCTCTTGAGGGATATTTGCTTAGTCTTCTTTCACCCACTGCTAATGTGGGTTAACAATGCATAGAAATCCCTTTAACACAGTTGACAGTAACAGTTATCTACAGTGATATGCTATTGAATTTAACTGAGCCTGAGGATTTTGCACAGAATGAACCTCATAGTAAAATTTTGCTACAGAATGCCTTTGCCATCAGTACATTGATTTCCAAGGCTCTTTACAGGATCTGACTCCAGCTGTAAAAATGTTGAAATGAATAAATGACTACACATATTATTCTAAGATATTAGCAGACATTTTGACACAACTAATGAAGACACTAATATTTTATGATTATGTAGCCTAGTGCAATGATGAAGCAATCCGATCGTGTGCTGTGTGGTCAGTGTAAGAAACATCAAAGCAGTTTGTACCACATAGCAACCCCATCCCAAAAAAGGTCAGTGGTTTTCAGTGCTCCTTCCCCACATCAATCAATTGATATTTAACAGTAATATCCAAATGAGTGTGTTTAAAGAGTGGGCAGTCCCATGGCCAGAGAAGGTAAAACATTTAGTGTGTCCTTTAGCAGGTCCATTATTCACTCCTGCTTACCTCTGTAGCAGAGTCTGTTTATGTGAATGTCACTTTCTCTCATCTCTGTTTAGACATGGGTCTTGACCCCTGCTGAGGGGTTAGGAGCTCCCTGTTTATCATGAGCCCCAGAGATCCAATGGTAGCAATCAGAGGCATTCTTGTCGCGTGAATGAACAGAACAGCGGGTGATGTAGACAATGCCCAGTGCCACCATTACTATAATGAAGATGCAGATGGGCACTAGGAGGCCCACCAGGAGCCAGGTGCTGGTCTGCTTCTGCCCCCTGTCTTCCTGGACAGGATCAAGGATGTTATCACTCTCTCCACCCTCACTCGGGGCTGGCTGAGATGGAGTAAGCTGAGTGGGACCAGCTGGGTCTTGGTGTGTGATCTCCACATAGTCCTTTTCCTCCTCCCCTAACTCCTCCTCTGGGAACCGAGAGTTTTCCCCGGGGGAGGACTGTTCTTCTTCTGCTTTATTGTGGTAACTGGAATCCGTAGGCATGTTGAGGTCTGTGACTGAATCCTCTGGATTTCCTGGTTTCTGGCTGGAAGTGGTGAGCCCCGCCCACCAATTCCAAGCTCCCTCAGAGATTGTAGAGGTGGAAATGAAGGGGAGAGCTGTAGTGGTTTCCTCATCATCCTCTCCATCTTCATACCATTCTGGTGTAGTACTGGAGCTGGTGGTGGTCGGAGGCGTGGAGTAGATGGTGGTTGGTTTAAGTTCTAGCTCAGACTCAGATCTCTGTCCCCATTCCAACCAGTCAGCTCCACCATTCAATATGTCTTTCTCATAATGCTCAGCCTCCTGTGTCAGAGGGTCCAGTGGTAAATCAAAAAGCAGTTCCTCCTGAGGGGCACTGGTGACCCAAATGACATCAGTATCCAAAACTCTGGGTGGGTCGGTCAGCCAATCCAGTGATTGCTCCTCCTCTGGAGGCCAGTCAGTGTGGCTCTGCTGTTGGTTCCAGTCATAGTCCACAGAGTCCCATACAGGTCCAGGCTGGTGGGTGACCCAAGGAAACGGAGGGGTGACAGCAGATTGGTCATCTCCTTCCCCTCTCTTACGACATGAATAGTGATCAGACATGAGTTCATAGCCCTCCTCACAGTAGCACTCAAATCCACCCTCATAATTTACACACATCTGCTCGCAGGTCCCGGGGATCTGGCACTCGTCGGTGTCTTGGCATCGGCTGGGGTCCTCAGGCACTGGTGAAAAACCCAGATGGCAGTGGCAAATATGAGAGCCTTGAGTGTTCTCACAGGCATGTTCGCATGGGTCATTTATACATTCATCTTTATCCTCACATTCACCCTCATCATCTGGATGGTAACCCTCCCGACATCGACATTCAAATGTCCCCGGAGCATTCACACAAACCTGCTCACAAGGACTCTGGAGGCACTCATCTACATCTAGACAGCCACGTTCATCTGGTGCAAGCATGTATCCTTCAGGGCAGGCACAACGGTATCCATCTGAGAGGGGCAGGCACTCAAACTCGCAGGGAGCCCCTTGACAAATATCAGACAGCTCACAGTTCTGCCCATTTTCTCCTAGTTGATACCCATCAGCACACTCACAGAAAAAGTGAACACCGGCAGGCCTGCAGAAATGCTCACATCCACCATTATTCTGGTCACACCAATTGTGTGATATGGGGGGGTCGGTGCAGAGGGGGTAATCTCTTGACCACCCTACTGAGCCATCTTCCTTCAATATACACAAAACGGACTGTTCCTCCTTGGTGCCTGCGGGGCAGGGCACGGTAGCAACAGATCCAAGGGGTAAATGGGTTAGCAGTGTGCTCAGAAGGTTAAATGGTGTGGTGTAGAGGGCATTGCCCGCCCCTTCACTCCACAAGGCAGGACACATTCCTTTGTAGGCATAATGGCAAAGATAGCCATCTACAGAGACTGAGCAGGGACCATCCAGCCATTTAAAGTTATCATTCTGCTCCTGAGTGCTGTAGCCCATAACCACACAGCGTGGCACTGAGCATATACTAGGAGAGTCCTCTTTCTGCCAGTTGGTATACTCTGTGTCCTGGTCACCAGTAGTCCAAGAGAAACCCCGCAGTGGCCGTGTGGTGGTACACTGGCGAGGCTGTCGCTGCAGGCCAATCCATACCCGGATGCTGCGTGAGTGGCGCAAGTCAAGAGTGGAGAAGAGAGTAGCAATCGTGGTGGCATCCTCCCTGCGTTTAATGGTAGCTAGGTTGCCACCTTTGTCCTTGCAGGCCCTCCAGGAGTCGAGGAAGGTCTTGCGTTGGAAGTAGACCACAAAGCAGCCATCCGTATTGCATAGAGCATCCCTCTCTCTCAAATCCTGACCCATGACCAATGAAAGTCCAAATAGCATAGCCAGCAGTGATGTTAAGAGAAGAGCTGCAGCACTGCTCATCAGGGAGCCCATTCTTTTTTAGAACTGAATATATTCTGAATATATTCTCCACTCTCCGCCTGGCTCTCACCCTGACTTTCTACACACTTTTATCTCCCTGCTTTTGACAAGTTTCTTTGACTTTCTCTCTTGACCCACTTTTGTTGTCTGTTCAAACTTTTAGTTGAGCCCTGTTTTCACTGACTGACGCTGTACTCTTCACTCTGCCCTGCTAAAACAGATCTGTGCTGGAGTTGAGTGCATGCAGATTGTCCCAGAGAGCAGAGAGGGAGGGGAGAACATGGAAGAGAGACTAGAGGGAGGGAGCAAGAAGGAGGGTGGACAGAAGGGGAGAGAGGGAGGGAGTTGAGGAAAAGAAATGTATGTTTTTGGAAGGGGGGGTTTGAGTGTGTGTGTGTGTGTGTGCATGGGGGGGGGGGGGGGGTAGGGTGTGGAACGAACTGTGCAATTCTTTCTTTTTCAGAGTATGTCATATGGTTTTCATAAGCCCCGTTCATGAACGAAGTTTGGTGCTCTGCCATATTCCCTCACATACACACAGACACATAGACCTTCAAATGCATATCTTTGTGGCATTTGAAAAAACCTTTCTTATCTCTAATAAGTCCAATGAGACTGAAATCATTTGGACAGATTCAGCACTTCCAGCAATTCATCAATTATCTTCTATCTCCTCTTCCGTAGCCTTGCACTCCTCTTTCATCCTGCATGAATCATTTCTCACATCCTTCTACTCAGTATAACTTAGATCAGCAGGTTTTTAACATGCATACCTCATATGGAGTTCAATATATCTGACAGTATGTGTTTTGTTTGCTTCATTTGAATCCATACAGGAAAATAGGAGGTTTTCCAAAAGGCACTCCACATGTATTTTCAAGTTCATTCGGTTTGTTTGATGATGTTTTGTGTATGTACTTCAGTATGAGTGTGTCTGTGATGAGTTTTTTGATGGCAAAAAAGGTTGGACTAGACTGGCATATGTCTATTTACACGCATCTGTTGCCCTACACTAACAACACAACCCTAGGGCCAGAAAGAAGATACTGATCCTGCACAAAGGGTATGCCACTACATTAAAAACAACAACGCTCCACTCCATGCTAATAACTCTCAGATTTTGATGGGGAAGTGGGGAAAGTTGTCGAGGTCACCGGTTTGCAGGAAGAGGGCCTCTGGGTTTGCAGTGAAAACAAAGCCGATTTGCTGTGAAATGGAGACATGTTTCTAAATGGGGAATGTTAGAGAGAAGAGGGTATGTATGAATGTGTCTGGGAGAGGAGGTTTAGGAATGGGGGACGTAGGGTGTGGGGGGCAGTGGCAGGAGTCCTGTGAGTCTGTTATAAATCTAGCTGACTGTTGTTTGAGAACCCATACTGTGTAGAATGCACTTCACTGTTTGAGTGGTGTAAAGTCAAAGAGCAGCTTAATCTACAGTGCACTAAATGCCTGTGGAAAGGAAGGACAATTATACTCAGTTTCCTATTTTGTACTCTTTATGCATAAACAGTATTGAAAGCTGCCACTAAATGCTTGTCAGATTTATATTCCTTAAATACTTAATCATTGATCTGATAATGTATGATTCAAAATGTCAATAAGTATTTAATAAGCTAATAAGTATTGTATTTTCCTAAAGTTTGGAGACCTAGTGTAAAAGACACAGACCTAGTGTAAAAGACACAGATTAAAAAGAGATTGGTGAAAGTATCACAGGTCACAATATCATGACCTTTAGTCCATAATATGGGTCAAGCTCCATCACACTGGATCCTACATCCCCCATAATGCAGCCCAGTATGTTTTTCAAGTCTTGCTGCCAAGTAAATGCCCACATCTTTCAAATGAAATGCCCATAAATTTGTAGCACAGGGTTTCCTCCATAAATTAGTTCTTTCAGACCTGACAAAGCGCCTCCAAAGCCTCAGATGATATTATACAGCTGTTTTCACAAATAACTCCCTTTAAAACGTGATTCTGTTCATTTTACATTCAGGCAAATTCTTGAACAGCTCTCTGTGTTAACTATAGATATAACTTAATATGAAATGCATTAGAGAAGTTTTGGATTATATTGTTGTATATTGTATCATGGTTTATGAACTTAGATGCATCATCTTTTGTACAACTCTGCACTGCAAGACTATAAAGTTTATTCCAAAGAAAAACATGGTTTTCAGACAGTTATGAATCAGGAACCATTGGTATAAAACCAAGTCCATCTAGTGCTCAAACTAGCTATGAGTGTTTTTGTAACTGACCAGCACTTGCATGTTCCTGGCTGGCTTGTGTGGTATTAGCTCGCCAGCTACAGTAGTTTGACAACTCGATCTCACTATTGCTATGTCTCCATAGACACGTCCTGGCTCGTCCTGGCTGAGTATGATTGGATCAAGTTAAGAGAATGGACCTCGACGTAGATGCTACGCCCATTTTTATACAGTCTATGGTCCAAATTCACAAATATGTACAATTTTATAACAGACATCCCTGTTCTTACCTTGCAGTTTCTGCTGTTGCTATTCAGAAGCTGGCAAGCCTGGAAAGTGGCTGTAAAACGGTAGATAAACACCTATCAATTTCCTATCAGCCCCCCATTGTCTTGTGCCAACCAGGCACTATCCACAATTTTGGCTAGTGTAAATAAAAAAACGAGCAAGTCGAGTCGAGCCTTACCATGCAGTGAAAAAAACACCAAATATTGGCACCACCTGTTTTGCGAGGATGTGCTGTGTCACTTTCTGCTGTGAGTGGGGCTTGGCTGTAGGTTGAATCAGTATTTTGCAATTTTACTCAGAGACAGGGGAGGTAGCAAAATGCTAAAAACATGATATGAAATGAGTAATGACCTCCTCGAGGAATGGTTCTGGTTATCACAACATAGTGAGCATAGACAAATAGGTACTAAAGTGAGGCATACTTTAAGAACACAACTTTGAATATGGGAATTTATGAACATATTTGCCTAATTTTTCTAGTGCCCCCCTTTTTGTCTAAAAATACAGTACACACACACACACACACACACACACACACACACACACACACACACACACACACACACACACACACACACACACACACACACACACACACACACACACACACACACACACACACACACACACACACACACACACACACACACACACACACACACACACACACACACACACATATCCCGTTTCAGCAGAAATTTCAAACAGGTTGACCTTGGCCATTTGTCCCCCTCTGTGACATCACTCACACTAGACACCTCACTCAGCTGGCCTGTTTTTATGACAGCTTGACATTTTGAGGTTAACCGATGTTTAATGATCATGGCCAGCATTTAACACATGTTCACTAAAAACCTTTAACAAGTCCCTACACACTCGCCTCCCAGCATCCATCACTGCTCCACGGTCCCCAGTGCTGGGACAGACAGCATAAAGACCATGTGTGAGTTGTTGATTGGTTCTACATTGCTGTGAAAAATACGTGGGCAGGGGTGCATGACAGTCTGGGAACATTATTAGGTTATCTGTACAGATAGAGCTTTCATTCACACAGGCACACACTGACTTAAAAAATGTGTTTCCAGCACATGGTAATTGTTTATTTCAGAATAATCATTACATTTTCTAACGAGGCTGCAAAGTGGGTGCACAAAAATTTGATCCATGTTTTATGCTAAAAACATAATACTGGTAATATGCTATTTTCTTATTATTGTCAATAGATCATAAAACCATGAAAAAGAACAACACTTAATTTGAATACTTACTGACTTTCCTGCTCTCTCATCGGTTCCTATTAAGACTTAAATCCTTAAAAACACACAAAAATCGAAGAAGACACACATACACACACACACACACACAGACACCATGCTACGTCAGTAGATTAATTGTTGGTTTGAGTCTGCACATGGGATTTAGAATCAGAATCAGAGTTCTTTTTTGTCATTGTGTTTTATAGGACAAAACCCAGTGTGGTGTAAGACAATATAAACAGTGAAAAATATAAAATAGTCAAGTATAAAATAAAAGTACAAAATTTAGAATTAAATATGAAAATCTGAATAAATATATACAGCAACTCACTGTGCAACATAAACACATATAAGATTGAGAATGAGAGACAGCACTCTAATTTACCACATTGCACCGACCATAAAATGTGTCTCCGAAGATTGACCTGGAGGACAGACAATTTTAAGAGTTTAATAGTGTAATGAGGGATTAGTTGCTGAGTTTACGCCCCCCCCCCCCCCCCCCCCAGTAATTTGAGTTTGAGAACTTTGTTTTACAACCACCATGATCCTTTAACTGCTCATTTTTCTTTCCCTGTCAGCACCTTTAACTAAACCAGAATTATACTTTAATCTTCCCATATTGCAAAACGTTTTTCTTGTCTTTTTTTTTAATAATAGAGCAGATTGAGCTGTTACATGACAGTACAATATATATTAATTTGTACAATATTTATATATTTATATATATTATCATACCATACGTTTAGAATTAGGGGTGTGTCGAGACAAGACATGATATTGAGTCCAAGAGAAAGAGACGAGATTTTAACACTATTTTGTCAGTATTGTTCTTGTGTAAATGTCAGTATTTTCTTCACAGGGGGTTGATTTTAGCAGAGAGCTGTGGTGCTGCAGGTGTCTTTGCATAGTACTTGTGTTAGCATCAGTGTGGCCTACAGTACCCACGGAGCTAAAACTCACATACGGAGGCTTCAGGTCTGTCACATGCCGACACTGTGATTCTAACCTGTAGCCTGATGTTAAACAAGCTGCGGAGCTCATGTGTTATGTGTTTGTGCTATCTTCTTACTGTGCTTACATCTTGTTCCTGTCTTATCTGTCACTCTGTTGCTGTTTGTCCACTCACATATTGATATATGGCGAGACATCTGGTCTCAGTCTGGAGCCCTTTGTGTGCTTCAAGATTCTGAAGACCCGTAGAAAGAGACTAAGGCACCACCCAAAGATGGCGGTACCTTCGGGGGTATGACATATGCGCAGTAAAATCTGGTCTGCTCAATCAAAAGCAGCGCAGCCCCTGTTCCACTTTGATTGGTGTCCTTGTCTCTTTCCATAGCCTTGGCATCTACCAACAGTTATAACATTATACCAACAGTTCACAGCAATCATCACCTCTGAAACCATGTAACATGGTAAATTACTGTACTGTAAAGATCTCACAGACGGTGAACACCATTGTAGGCTTTTAGCAACTTTATTTAACTACCTGTCCCTCGCTGGCATGATTCCATGACACTTTCAGACACTGCTTTTGCCACTTTGCCCAAGCGCAGTAAGAAAAAAGGCACTGACTGTGGGAAATGGAAGCTCTGCTTTAACTGTGTTAGAGCTCGATTACGACCAACCTAAATTTCTGAAATGTCAAATGCATGGCAAACGACGACTCATTTTGGAGTTGTCTTTTGACATTTCAGAAATGTAGGTTGGTTGCTCGAAATGTACGCTATACGCCCGGCTTAAATGGGCTGTCAGGACTTCCGTATGGTTATGATGTCACAACTATACTAGGTAGAAAGTGCTGTTAAAGTCATGCCACAGCTGCACTGATGGTGCAGTGATACCAAGAACACTGATTGTATGTGAAAACTGACTGACTAATCACTAACAAAGTAGTGTTGATGTCTAAACCTAGTGATGTCCAAATGAAGCTTCATGAAGCATTAGTTGTATTTGTTGAGTCCACTAGATGAAGCTCTTGGTTTAAAGAAAAGGGCTCAGTGGATGGGGATTCAGTGTGTTTTCAACCCTTTGTTGAACTGAGAGCCATGATCTAGAGGACAAGAAGTGTTGATGTCTAAACCGAACCATGTAGTGTGGAAGTCTTAACCTGACCAAGTAGTGTTGATGTCTTAACCTAACCATGTAGTGTGGAAGTCTAAACCTGACCAAGTAGTGTTGATGTCTAAACCTAACCATGTAGTGTTGATATCTAAACCTAACCATGTAGTGTTGAACTCTAAACCTGACCAAGTAGTGTTGATGTCTAAACCTAACCATGTAGTGTTGAAGTCTAAACCTGACCAAGTAGTGTTGATGTCTAAACCTAACCATGTAGTGTTGATATCTAAACCTAACCATGTAGTGTTGAACTCTAAACCTGACCAAGTAGTGTTGATGTCTAAACCTGACCAAGTAGTGTTGATGTCTAAACCTGACCATGTAGTGTTGAAGTCTAAACCTGAACAAGTAGTTGGTTAGGAGCATGTTACTCCTATTCTTCACTTTTACTCTGTTTTTTTGTGCATAATTAGTCTTGTTCATGTTTTAAAGAGTCCATCAAGCTAGCGGCAGTTTGAAACAGCCATGTATGGGTTATTGCACCTCTAGTGAGCGGTGACATGTGTATCTTGTACAGTATATAGTGTGTAAATTGTAGACAAACTTGTGTGAACTTGACAATGTGACAAAATGTAATTATTGTTGACATACATGTGTTTATTATTGTGAATAACTAAGTATTTCTATCTGTAGTGTATAGTAAAATTTAGATACACTGGAATTATGAGATGTGTCATGTGAAAGTGTTATTAATTAAAGTCATTGTGTGCCTACAAGTAATAAATTGTACCAGACTGTCTGCCATTTTTTAAACATCCATGGCTGCTGCAGATATATTAGAGGGTAACGTAGTGACCATGAAAAATAGAAAGCAAGCCTCTGTTGACCTGCTTCCACTTCTTCAGTGTTGCTTTAAAGTTAAGACTTCAAAGGAACAGGCAGACATATGGGAAATTCACTTTCACTTCACTTTCTTTCTAAGAGTTAGATAAGAACATTGAGGCAACTCTAATGTCTATTGTATATTGAAGATACAGACAACAGCCAGTTAGCTTAGCTTAGCATGGGGACTGGAAAAGAGGAAACAGCTAGCCTGGCTCTGACCCCAGGTAGGAAAATCCACAAACAAGCGCCTCTAAAGCATACTTTCCCCCTGATTTCATTCTCTTTAAAATGCAGCTTCCAGGACCCTAAAACTGAAGCAGCTAAAGGAATTCAACCATGATTCATTATATTATTGACACTAGTGGGTTTGCTACAAGAAGACGTGTCTTCCATTAAATTGGTCTATCTGCATATTTCTCAAAATGTTGAACTATTCCATTACAGAAGAGTTTAATCCCTTATTTTTTCGTGTCCTGAAATGGAAGACTGGAAAAACGTATGCCATACTTTGGAAAATGGTCGGCAGTGAGGTAAAATATACACAATTTGTGATTAATGGGCTAAAAACTGCTACAACAGCATGCTGGTTTTAATTAGCTCAATCCTTTTTTTACATGGTGTTAGCATAGCTGCAAAATACATTAGCAGTAACATTAGCTGCTCTTTTATTGCACTAACTGTAGCTATGATTGTTGAATTTATTCTGCCATTTTATGTATCAGTTTTCATCGCTGAAAAACACTGAAACCAACACTGGTCAGAAGAGAGGTAACTGGGCTCAACCTTCACTAAAGGCCAATAAATTAATTTCTGCTGCCTCAGGGCTTCGGTGGAGTTTCCTGACTGTACAGACACATCAGTTATTCATGAGCTGTTCAAATGGGCACCTTCAAAGTGTATTTCATTTTTGCCATGCCTGGTGTTGAGGAGTGGGAGCGCCCAGCAGCTTCTCGACATAAAGTATCTCCACAGACTGACTCCCAAAAACACAGTGCTGTCAGGGCTGCCTCTCTTATCAACTCTCATGACAGCGAAGCTGAGAAGTGACGATAGAGTTAATCATTTAACAAAGCTGCACTCAGTACATGGCATTTAAACGGAATCCTCTTATCTTTTACTTTAAGATCCCATTCATTTAACCATAAATGATGATGTAGTTGGTATTTAAAGGGATAATTAATGGTTCTACATTGACATGGCACTTTTATCAATCAATAACGACATGGCAAAATCATCATTTGGACCTTTTTGAGATTTTGGGGAACTGCAGAAGTTTCATGTTTAGTTAACATTTTTTTTTAACCCTACTCACCTGTAGTTTCTTGAAAAATGTATGCATTTTACAATCCATATCTTTGAAGGCTATTTTCTCAAAATTAGTTTTTCTCACCAGAATCTGCACTTCAGTAGCACTTCCATACTTTCCAGTCACATTTCTGTGTACAACAAGAATTTTGAACCTGTCTTCTTCTCAGTGTTTACATTCTTGTGCTGGAAATTGATATGTCACAATATAATGCTTAATTTGCAAATTCAAACAAAACTTAGCAAAAATATTTGTCTTGATGCGAGTGATCAACTGGGGATGTTTTTTTCTTTACCTGTATTGCTTCTCTTTAATGGAGTTGTAATGTTTCTTTCATGGATTCTGTTTTTTTAAAGGGTTTAAACTCCTTCAAACAAAACGAAAAGATTAGATTACGTCAAGAGGTTCAAATTCAGGGGTTCAGTCTTGAAGTTAATTAATTGATCAATTAATGGATTTAAATCTATCTTTGTAGGAGTATCTGCACAGATTCAGCCCTTAAACTTGACAAGAGTCTAAAATCCTTATTGAAAAAAGTTTTGATGTGGTTATGTGTCACTGTTCTACTTTAATCAATCAATCTTTAAATGAAGGGTTAAGATCACATTTATGTAAAAAAAGAAAACATGGAATGTAAAATGTAAAAGCCTCGCCTATTCAAACGTGCGTTGCAACTATGGTAGGCGCTATGTGACAAGAAGCTGTTAACCCTTGTTTTTTTAATTCACCGGTCATGTTGCCTTTTTAATTCTCTTTTTAATTTTCTGGCGATGAGAATTGGGGTAGCATAAGTATGATCTTGCATTATGAACAAAAGTGCAGTGCAGGCTTTCTAATTTGCCGGAGCAGTGACAAGCACGTCTCCCTGAACTCCTTCTCCAGTCTTCCACTGTCACACTGGCTCTGAGCAAAAAGGCGTTTAGCCTTACTGGTACCATGTAGGGCTTTATGTCCCTTTCGGCCGTTCATAGTTTTTTATAGGTCATGGAAGCCAAAATAAAGCACCTATGGGCTCCTTCCTTTGGGATTGACTTTGGTAATCCACTTGAATGGACTTTACTATGAGAGGAGCTGGTACAGGGGCCAGTAGGTACGTCTTTAAAACACTCTTTCAATAAACTCTGGATTCACTAACTACGTTGTTGGTGCTTGTTTTCTGTGTAGGGACTCTTCTCATGCTGCTGCAGAGGTTTGCTGTTTACATGAGCAGTATTACTGGTTTAAAAAGCTGTTTTAATCATCACTGTGCTGCCCCGAGCTAATCGGTGTTAGCTAACAGCCGGCCACTTCCGATGTTCTAGTGACTCTGGGGGATTTCTCTGTTAATAGTTCATACACGAAAAAAATGTCTTGATGGCTTATTTGATGATCGAATTTGCCTAAAAAGACCCTGGGATTATTTTACACCGGAATTACGCTCTACTTTCACAGTCAATGCGTCTTCTGCCATTGGTCTGGGCCATGTCCTTCAGTTTGATATGCCTCTCATATGCTTCCTTGTCCATATTCCACTTCTCACTGGTCTTTCTTTGGCTTGAATAAGCTCACGTTCATTTGTTTGAGGACCGTTCTGAGGGTGGCTGCTTCATGACCGTGTTCTTCACAGTATATATGGATTTAGTTAAGAGTAACATAGAGGGGGCAGACCAAAAGTAGAGAGATGAATGTGGGTCAATAAAGTTAACAAAAGAGCAAAAATAAAAAAATTATCAACACACATAGTGACCGTGAACTTGACGAGACGGAGGCTCTGAAAGAACTGTTGGAAAGAACAGGCTCGCCTGGAATAACATCTTAGCGGCAAAGAGGCTGCTAGAAACAACGCATCTCAATTTTTTACAGATTATCTAATAATCTTAGTTGTTTTTTTATTATTATTGCCAAACCAAATAATAACAAAACCCTGATTTCTACTGTGTGGAATGTAAGGGGTATTTGTTCATTGTGCAACAACTTCACTGAAAACTAGAACGTGTGCTGTGATGAAAGCAGCTGAAAAAGAAGAAGGAGTTGTTTTGAGGGATTTATTAATATTGTGGGGAAACAGTCTTTACAATGCACCTGCAGTGAAGTGACCATACTTCCCAGGGCCCTGTAGTCTACTATTAAACTTTCTTCACAGCACACCTACAGTGTTCTGCTGCTGTACGGGTGCTGCAGATTCCAGCTGATAATTCAAAGCTGTGCTCTCGTGTTGATATGTTTCCCAGAAGTACAGGGCACGATAAAGGTTTCAGATTCCAATCATGACCCTCAGAGATTCTTAAAGTTTCCCATGCAGACTCCAGCACTCCCAATGAGTCATGTCTGCATGTCAAGAGCACACATCCTGAATATGACAGAGGAATTTGGACAGTGACTGTGTATCTCCCTAAAATGATGTTTATGTGCATTAGAAATTACATTTTAGAAGGCACATCACGTCTCCCAAATAAGATTTTATTCTGTGCATATAATATACAGCATATGAAGTGGATTTTGGAGAGCTGTTCTGGGTTCAGGAGGCTTGATGTTATTTTACTTGATCCCTCTCCCCTTCTCTCCAGGTGTGGCTCACCAGAAAATGGCTTTTTTTTTTTAAAGTCATATCTTTTTAAAGCTGAGACTCTGGGTCATATAGGTTCTGGGTAATTTTCTACCTCAAAACTTCCCTGTGACAGGTACAAGAGCAAAGAAGAAAACACTCTGTTACCTGAAAAAAGAGTATGGCAGACAGAATGTGCTAAGAGAATGAGAGAGTCTGAATATATGATTCTGGGGGAAAAGGATGACACTGGCAAATAGACAAAGGTGAAATATTATAGTTCTGAGAATTAAAGGGAATATTCAAGGATAAATACTATGGGTGTGATGGAACGCGATACACGATACACGATACACGATACACGATATTATGTTCGCAAGCGCAGGATGAGACTTGATTTTAACAGTACTTTCTTTACATGTGTGGTTGATTTCAGCAGTATACCCCTGCTGCGGGGGCCCACAAGTTACTTGTTTGTGTAACGGTACTGACGCTACTATCTTCTTACAGCACTTACATATTGTTCCTGTCTTATCTGTCACTCTGTTGCTGTTTATCCTCTTACTGTACATAATCAGTGCGTTGACATGCAGTTTAAAAACTTGATTATATTCGGGTTTAACGGTATACTCTGGTTTCTCAAACACCATGTAAAAATGTAGTTCTCATATCCTGGTTAACAGGCCTAGATAACTCCTTCCGTACCCCGATTATTTGTGCATGTAAACAGCCTTCTCGGGTTTCGCGTCTGCACAAGTTCCGGGGGTTTTAACTCCTCCCTCCCCACTCCGCTGCAGTGGCCTTTGATCCGAAAATAGAATAAACCAGGAAACAACGCTGCCAAAAACAACATGAAAAAAACAACGACAATAGAACATTATCTTTAAACCGAGGGAGGACTTCGCCATGGCAACTAACATCACTACCAAGAAGACCCATTTCTGTCATAATACTGTCAAAAGTTGCACCCCCCGTTTGTGATTATAACAAAGGTGAACCAGAAAAAAAGCTGTATTCTGAACCTGATGTATGTTGGCGGAGCTCCACCAACTGTTCTATAGGTTGAGTTACTCCGTCATTTTCCCATTCAACCCCCCTTTCATGTATACGAGGGGAACTTCAATAACTGATTATTCCCTTAACCGAGGAAACTAACTGATATCGCGAGACAACTTTTGACCTTGACGAAAAATAATGTCACATTTTAATATCGCGAGACCTCATGGGACGATATTTCATCACATCTCTAATAACTACAGTTTGTTAGAACTTTAGTCTTATTAGGCCAATATTTCTATCGGTTTTGATAACACTTTACTCATAACATGGTTAGATTGCTGAAAAAAAACAGTATGGTGAGGGAAAATAAACTAAACAAAATAAAAGGATATTTGGCACTGTAAATGCAATATTATCTTTAGTCCCAATGATTTATGACACAGTAGATTACTTAATCTCATATTTATATTTCAAACTGTTCCAAAAAATGGGGCATCTATATAATCGCTATATGTAATAGCACTATTTCACTGCAGTCCATATATTTAATGGTACATCTGCTAGGCTTGGGCGATATATTTTTCATACCTTTATACCATCCTGACATTTTACTGGGGGTATACGTATAGGGCTAAAAAGATAAAGCTGTGCTGCTGGTGATAGAGGTCATAGGAAGTATGACATAGTCAACCCTACAAGGCTGTGTGTTTAATATGCAATCAGCCTAGTTACAAGTCCTTATAGCCCATACAATAATGAAAACATAAGAAATAAGCACCCTTCTTCTAGTGGTTCAAGTCTCTTATAAAGTTTACTTTCCTCATCATCTACGTGACATTTGTTTTTGTTGTCACTACGGGCACCACAGACAGACTCAACGATCGGCAGAGCAGCAAGGCAAAGCTCAGCTCGATCAGCTGCCTGTTCCCCCAGTAGGCTGCATCACCTTAATACATCCCCAAAGCAATTTCAGTCAAAAGCAACTGGACATGGTTATTTGTCCAGTTGCTTTTGACTGAAATTGCTTTGGGGATAACGATGACCTGGACAAATGAGAACATTCACAGGCATCTTAATACAGCATTTCTGTGTTCAGTAGAAAAGGGAATGACGGCATTGCATGAATTAAACTGTAAAGAGTTAAATAACAAGAATAGTTAACTAGTGAACAGACTTCAATATTCAAAATGTTTTTATTTGCTTTTGATAAATGTTTTGAATACAGATATTCCAAGTAGGATTTATATCTTACATTTTTTTTTTTGGGGGGGGGGCATATGCATAGATTCAATATTATATTTAAATATATGTGTTTTTTTTCTTGTTTGAATTGATATGATTTCTAAAAGTTGCCTTTTTAATAAAAAGTGAAAAAGTTTGTGTAAGTGAAACAGTTTTTTTTTTATCACAGAAACAAATTTTTATAGAATAAATCCTTGTGGCACCGCTTGAAACAGCTCAGACCTTTTAACATGTTATCATCAATTACAAATTTCTCTCCTACCATCAACGCCTAACAAACCTGAATTCTATACATATGAAGCTTTGCTATAAGAATGTTATAATCATCTGTTTTAAATGCTTTTGAGAGGTCTAACAACCTAAATTCCAGTTTGTCCAATAATCCTGGAACTAAAGGCAGGCTGTATTATGCTCTTGTCTTTGTCTTCCAGCTGTTCTGCTTCATTTCCTAATGCACTGTATATCTGCCTTCAATAATCTGCTGGACTTAATGTATGTCCTTTAAGCAGGGGCAACGTAAACATTCTTTATGGAACTATTTGAAACAACA
Source organism: Echiichthys vipera (assembly GCF_963691815.1). Lineage (NCBI taxonomy): Eukaryota > Metazoa > Chordata > Actinopteri > Perciformes > Trachinidae > Echiichthys > Echiichthys vipera. The sequence continues at coordinate 19,566,028 of NC_139847.1, forward strand.
GCGGGCTTTAAGGGTGTTTAGGCTGTTTGTTTTTTGCATGCCAAGTGTCCAGAGGGAGTGCACTGTATGAGATCACTGAGCTGATATTTTGCTCCCCCACTCCCACTATATCGACTCCTGCTCCCACAATAAGACCCAGGTTTGAAGTAGTGTGTGTGTGTGTGTGTGTGTGTGAGTGTGAAGTAAAACACCAGCACTATAGCTGTGGACAGTGTCTAACAACACCTAGCATTGTATCACTGCTCACTAAGCTGTTTCTGCAGTCATGATGGGACACAATCAGCTGTGGCTGAAGCTCTCAGGCTGAATTTCCGCCTTCATCCTGTTTATGATACCGGCTATTATCTAGGGAAAAGTTCAGTTCAATCCCACGGAGTAGCCATAGTTTCCACTACAGAGAGTAAATGTAAAAAACAACAAATTGGAATGATGGAATGGTACTAGAAGCGTTATGTTAACATGCACACATATTTATATTAGTATCCAAATTCTTATACATAATATACGGTATGTGTTCTGTCCGTCTCAGCAAATGTAGTTTGCCCCCAGCGTTTTGTAAATTGCTCTACTCTTTTTGAATAAATTAAATTATAATTAACTGCTTTAGAAAGTGTTGTGGATCCTTGTGAAAGATAATTTGTACGGACATAAAATGTCCCCATTTGGCTAATATTCCCAGTCTGACTTCTTTTTAGTTCCAAGATCTCTGCGATTTGCTTTGTAAACACATTGTTTTTATACCAATTTATCCAAAGAATTATCCCATTTTGTTGACTGATTCTGTTGTAAATTGTAAATATATATTTTTTCATCTATCAAGATTTAGTAAATACTATATGAGCGGAAATGTGGTTACATATATTTTTAATGCCTTTGTCATGTACAGTATCTCAATGTTTTCTTACATGAAACATACACTTTTATTTTAATTGTTCATTGGTTTGAGGTGTTTTTTATTCTGGATGATTTGGATGGTTAACCACACCTGTCATCATAGAACAAATCAATTTATTGGTATTTAAATGTGTGTGGTAACTTTATGGATACTGTTACACTGTAACAATACAATGCAAAAATATTAAAGAAAGTGAGATGGGGTGCGCTTTGTCACCAATCCTGTTCGAAAAATTTTCATGGACAGGATATCGAGGCATAGTCGTGGTGCGGAGGGGTTGCAATTCGATGACCTGGGGATCTCATCTTTGCTTTTGCAGATGATGTGGTCCTGATGGCATTGTCAGTGACCTTCAGCACTCATTGGATCGGTTTGCAGCCGAGTGAAACGGCTGGGATGAGGATCAGCCCCTCTAAATCTCAGGCCATGGCTCTCAGCAGGAAACTGGTGGATTGCTTACTAGGTAGGGAATGAGTCCTTATCCCAAGTACCTTGGGATCTTGTTCACGAGTGAGGGGACGATGGAGCGTGAGTTTGGCCAGAGAATCGGAGCAGCGGGGGCGGTATTTCAGTTGCTTTACCAACTAGTTGGGTTCCCCCCTGGGCGCCTCCGTATGGAGGTGTTCCCGGCAAGTCCAGCTGGGAGGAGGCCTCGGGGAAGATCCAGGACTAGATGCAGAGATTATATATTCACACCTGGAGACACACCTGCAAATGCCTCAGGAGCCACCAGTTAGAGCTGGTAAATGGAAATCTGGGGTCCCCTGCTAGAGCTGTTGCCCCTGTGACCTGATCCTGGATAAATGGTTGAAGATGAATGAATTAATGAAAAGAGAGGCATATTAAACAGGGAAATTATTACTTATTGAGTGACACTGGCTCATGAGGCATCCATGATTTCATAACATAACAATAACATTATTTACCAACATGTTAGACATTTTAAATAATACCAACATTCCAGTAAAAAAAAAAAGGTTGAGTGGTGGACGGGTCCCAATACACAGGACTTTCACCCGGGGGAGCGGGATTCATTTCCCAGTGCCGTTCATGTCCCAGACGTACTAAACCAAACCTCAGCTTTTTTCCTAACCCTAACCCTCACCTTTTGTGGGCTAAAACTGGTCATGTAACAGTACTTTTGGGACCTAAACCTAACCAACACCAAAAGCAACCCTGGCATCCACTTCTGGACTGTCAACTTCGACTTTTGTTCACTGTTTAGAAACATATCATAGACCAAGAATTTTTGTCCAGAACTCTTTGTACGAACCTGTTCATGAGAATACGCTGCTCAGATTGCAGGGTTTCACAGACAAGTCCTCCAAATTGAAAGAAGATGCGTTGTTTGTAACTGCCCTTTAGAATGAAGCCTTTATGTGACAACCCTATAATCAAGATGACATTGTTTGTTTTTACCTTCCAAAATTGTGATACACTTGAGTTTCTGCATATAATGAATATAAACTGACAAAACGTGCCCAACTCTGAAGACCAAAATTAATCCCCAAACCTTTTGTACTGTACTGAACTTTAACACATGAGTGGTAGATGTGATTTATTTTTTATGGTATTAGCCAGTTGGAATTGCATTTTCTTCATTCTATCAAGTCCCATTGTAAGTTAAAATCTAATTAGGATAACTCTGGCTAGCTGACCTCATGCTTGCATCAACATTGTATTAGTGTTATTTAGAGCTGAGCAGCTGCCTAAAGACAGAAATGAAAAGGCTCTCCTGAGAAAATCATACCATGATAAGACTCCAGCACTGCATGCACTAATCTGCTCTGGCCCAGACATAAACCCTGCCACAAAGAGTTCTTCTTCACTTTGGATGTGCGCCAGATACCCATAAATCATGCCGCTAATCTTGTTATTTGGCTGGAGCTTCAGCCACTTCACAACAGAACTGGAGGTTGGCTCCTAGGTTTGTTTTCTCAGCCTCTGCATCCTGATCACTCTGCCCTCGCCGAACATCCAGGGAATGTTAAATTTCTACCCAGCACAAAGCCCACATACACAACGCTGACCCTCATATAATGCTTCTTTGTGACCTGTTGACCTCAACTTATTTAAGCCTCCATGCAATCACATGCACTCACGACATCACACCTCAACTCAATGCACAGTAATCTGGGTTCACAGTGGTGCGCCATATTTTTAGTCCAATGTAATCTGTCAGCACTAATAATGCAGTATGCGGCCCTAGATGTATAGGCACACGCATTCAAAAATGTACACCAAGCTAAGGTCTAACTATAATGATGCTGATAGTATTTTTAGCACTGTTGGAAAGGGAATTGACCCTCATTAAACCCTTCTCTAGAATGGCCATTGTCCAATCCTACGTTAGCAACCGTAACTATGCTCAGGAGGTCTGTCAAGCCTTCAGGGCAAATGAACGGTGTACATATAAAACCTGCAAGTCAGACAGCATTTTGGGCTCCGGGTTGTTTTTACTTTGTCCTGGTGATAGGAACATCTAGTGATGCTGTCAAATATGTGTTAGCAATGTGTTACTATTCATATTCCCTAAAATGGTGGAGCAACGCCAACACATCACTCTTGCTAGTATAAAGTTAGCTGCCTGCTCTCCTAAAAGTTACGTTCCCACAAAACTAAACTGCAGTCTCAGCTACGTTTTGAGGGAAACATTTTTTTTTCCACCACTCACCGTAGTGTGACTGACTTGCATGCTGGCTTGTTGCGCTCTAGCTAATCTCGGCACATGTTGCTAATGGTGAACACTAACCTGCTTACACTCTACACTTCCATTTTTGCTGTGCCCCCGATAATAATCAGGAATTTCTCCATCTAAAACCCCAATTTCAAATTAATATACAAATAAAATGGGTGTTTCTGTGTGGGATATATATTGCCAGATCAGATTATACTATATATATGAGTATGAGCGCCACACATCCCCCCATGCACTATGTTATGCTTAATATTGTGAAACCTGGCAACCCAGTCGGAAACATGTGAACTACAACTGCAGATCACTACTCATAAATGGATAATGGACTGCAACTCGTTCAAAAGCATTTTAATCTTTTTACACAACATTTAGCCAGTATAAAATTGATGCAACACAACAAATAATCATAATCCGCTACAATTGATGACAATCATCATTTGCTGATCAATTTCAGTTAACAAGGCCGATATATCAGTGCATCCCTATTAATCACCTGATTGAAGTATAATATCTTAGTTTATATTGAGCTCACATGTAAATCTGTATTCCTAAATAAAACTGAGTTTATCAAATTGTGTCAAAGTAATTGACACACTGAAAGGACACACAGCCTCCTGCACTGGACAATGGCACTGAATGTATATGATGAGGAGCAGAATTGTTCAATATGGACATAATTCCTGGGACACTGGGATGGGAAACATCAATTTGGAGTATTCTGCAACGATAAGAACTGCCAAGATAACACACGATGTAGAGTAAATAATAATAATAATGGGATAGAATGATTTGTCCACTCAACAGCAGTAAGGTCATAATCCAACAGAAACTATTGCTGCTTGAGAAAAAAAGATCCCCCTCATTGTTCTTTTTTGTTTGAATAGTTGACCCTTTTCTGAAAACTTCCAAGAGTTCTCTTTCTCATAAAACATAAACATCACCATCATTCCTAGATTTATCCTTTCATCAGTACCTAAAGCACTTTTCTTTTCCTGCAAATCAAGCAACCATGGATCAAAGGTCCATATCTTTTTTTGTAATCAAAATTCACAATTTTATGGCAATCAATTTCACACAAAACCCAAACTGTCACCACCTAATGGTGGTGCTAGATGAAAAGTCACCAGGATTTATCCTTTGGGGACCTTGAATGTCCTTACAAAATTGTATGTCAAGCCATCTGATACTTGTTGAAATATTATGGGCTACATCCGCACTATTACTGTATGTTTCAATTCTAAAAAAGGTCTGCATTTAACAGGAGCTTTAGCTCCGTTAAAAAAAAATCTCTGACTACGCGCCTGACAACACATATCATGTGACCATTCAAGTACACTGGGCATGTGTGTCTGTGTAAACAGGAAACAGATTGTCTAACGTTGCTCTGTGGTTGAAAATCGTAGATGTACAAGTTGAAAATGTAGAAAATATTTTGGGGGAAGAACAGCAATGGTGAAAAGTAATTATTTGCTTGGACCGATGACAAGGTGGAACTGTTACTGAAAGTAACACATGGGTATAAGGCGGCAACAGTGTTTGAAAACACAGAATGGGAGTCATTGCAAAGCAAATAGCAATATATTTTATATATAAGGAGCACCCTCACAAGAAGGATGAAATCACAAAAGGAATGTCAGCCTATAACTGATAACACTGACTGAAATGGGGATGTGCGTCATTGTTTCCCAAGCATCTCCATTTCAGGGGCTATGAAACACTGGAGTAGTGTGGACACCAGGGGTCCGTTTCACAAAGCAGGTTCAAAAAACTCTGAGTCTAATCCTGAACTCTGAGTTGAAGAAGAAGAAGAAGAAGAATTACTTTATTTTTATCCCACACAGGGAAATTCAATTTTCACTCTTATTATCATACATGTTACACACACAGGCCCGAAATACACACATGCACAACCAGGACCTATACATGCAATTGAGGAGAGATGTTAGAGCGAGGGGGCTGCCAGTGACCAGCGCCCCGAGCAGTTGGGGGTTCAGTGCCTTGCTCAACAGCACCTCGGCAGTGCCCAGGAGATGAACTGGCACCTCTCCAGCCACCAGTCCACGCTCCATACAGGGACTTGAACCAGCGACCCTACGGTTCCCAGCCAAGTCACCTATGGACTGAGCTACTGCCGCCCCCGCCCGCCGAGTTGATCTAATCTGAGATAGGAAACTCTGAGTTTTCAGTTCCAGAACAGCAGATTTGCGTTAGGTTGATCAACTCAGAGTAGTTTGACCTGGAGTCAAACGCGTGCACCCCAAGTAAAAAAAGACAGCATCAATGGAGCCCTGATTCGACGAGTCACCATAGTAACGGGGAAGCGGAGCGCTACCACTGGAATTGGAAATATTAATGCGCTCATACGGAGAGTTTGAGCATGTTTTCGCCGAAAGTGTGACACCACTGCAGCAGCTAAAGAGAGGGAGACGGCGTGGGAGAACATTGCTGCTCGGGTCAGTGCGTAAGTTTAAACGTAGTGGCTGTGGCTGTTTTATATGTTGTAAAAAAACTCCCATTTGCAAAAAAACGCAGCGCAACAAACAATATCTGCTGGGATGTGAGAGCATGACTTTGGTTGTTAATGTTGGAAATGTAAGGACGGATGAGGTTGTGTATGTAAATGATGGACTGTGACATGAAACGGTGTTGTGCCGTATTCAGCACCCCTGCTGTGAAATGCACCCCTCGCATTATAGGTGATATTCTGGATCAGAAGGCTGTTGTTTGGACCTATAGGAGTAGTTTATATACCGGTAACCCAATTAAAAGCACACACTTTTGAACCTATGAATTGCAAGAAAAGCTGGGATTATATTCAGGAAAGTCTAAGTCAAATACATTCAAATTGCTCAAAAGATCAAATTCATTCATTTTGTAATTATGGCTGCAGTATATTAAGGACGTCTATGCGCGGTCTGATAATCATCTCCCGACGAATATTTAATTCTGTGTGCAGTAATGCTGCACCTTCATCCCGACCAGGTTAGTTTCAGAGAGCATGTTACCATGGTAACTGACCGAGAGGTTAAGTTACCTCTTTGTGAAACAGGCTAGAGTTACCCCTCTCTCTCTGGTTTGAGTTACCTCCCTTTGTGAAACGGAAAACTCAGAGTTTCCCTCATTTCAGGGTTAACAGACTCAGAGTTTTCACTAAACCTGCTTTGTGAAACGGACCCCAGGCATAATGAAAACGTAGCAGAGTGGATGAAACCTTAGTCTGTACCAAAGTAGTGGACCAACCAACAGGCTGACATTTTTTTTGGCAATTTTGCTGGAAAAACAGTTAGGTATTTGAAAGTAGAGAATGGAATGTGGTTAACACATAGAGGGGGGGGGGGGGGGGGTTAAATCCAACAAAGGTCCCTGCCTAGGGATTAAACTGGACAAGGTTAAAGAAACATGATATGGTTGGACATCCACGATGCCATGAATTAAAGCTCACGGTACTTGAGACTTCCAATATGACCTGCCTCCCCCTCGGCTAATCATCACAAATCCATTCACCTTCAGATTGTTTCTCATCAAAACACATTTTTTCCTCTTCTTAACAGGGTATGTAGAGAATAGCTGTACGGTTTTGTGTTATAGTCGAAGGTGAAAATGCCATCAAATGCTGAAGCAGGTTCTCTAATGATGCTGAGCAGGGGGAAGGAGTGTGAGACTGAATACATTTGAATAATATTTCTACACTGCAGCTTCTGAGGCTTAGTGTGAGCAGCCCTTTGGTAGAAACCACAGATTTATCTCTGGTCCAAAACAACATCTGTTACTGCTCTTTCCCCAGCCATTTACTATTATCAATAACATCTTACCAGAAGAACCCAAGCGAGGCAGAAAGCCAGAAAGCAAATGAAAATAAAAAACAGGTTTTAAAAAAACAAAAATGGGACCAAACCGTGCCAATATTTTTGGTGGGTGCTCAAAAAAGTGAATTGCCCCGAAGCCATGAGATAAACCAAGATAAACCTTCTGCCATTACCTCTATGACTTATTTTCTGTAACCAGTTTATCGAAAGCATGTGGCAGAACCAGCAAGCTAGCCAGCGGACAGCCAGTTGCTAACTGCAAAACTTCACCTCAGTGTGTCCACGACTGAGTCCACAATGAAAATGGTGCTGCCGCTCTGACCATCCTTCTACGGTGATTTGAACAGGAATGTCCTTCCCTTTTTACTTCTCTGGTCACACTCTTCCAATTCCATTTAATTCAAAGGTATTTATAGTGCCAAATCATAACAAAAGTTATCTCAGAATACTTACCACATTGAACAGGTTTACCTTTTTTGAACAAATTAAAAAAAATGTTTTGGCTACACCCTTAAGCTACATCCATTACCAGCCTCACTCACACTCATGCTATATCTCAGATACCCTTTTTTTGCACCAAAAAGATTTGAAAAGAATAAAAGTTTAAAATGTAAAAAAAAAGGGGGTACCGCCCCCGTTGAGGAACCCTTATCTAGACCACACTCTTATTTACTTATGATTTACAGAGACCCAACAATCCCACTGGCTCTTGTATCTGGGTTTCCTAAGGCTGAGGTTCAACCTTCTTGGCCACAACGTTCAGGCTATTCTCATTCCCAGGGCGTCAAATACAGCTGATTTGCATCTATGGTGATGCTCAACGCAAGTACTTCAGGATTAAGACCGTCAAACTTTGTGTAAGGTTTAAGGTCAAGGTGCTGGATCGGTCAAAAACCACCAGACTTTCACCCAGGAGACCAGGGTTCGTGTGCTGTAGGGGAGTTACGTCACATGGATTATAACTTCACCCACAATCTTTTCCTAACCCTAACCAAATGGTTTTCTTGACAAAACCTAACCACATAGTTTAATTTTAGTTCACAAAGTAGAGAACATGTTCCCTCTGTTTAAAACAGCCACCGGGAGCGTCATGCTATTGACACACACAGCAACCTAGGGCATTGATAAGTGCTGACAAAATGGTAGTATGTGTCAAGTTGGGATGAAAACATCTATTCATCCTCCTAGCCCCCAGATATGATCATGAATGCATTTGTAGAAAGCTTTCTTATAGCTATGAGGTAAAGCATAGGGCTAGCCACAGGCTGAAGGGCAATACATACATTTATCACAAGACATGAGTGCCATTACTCCTTGTGGTCAAAGGTCTTTTATATGCTGTCTGTCCCCAGTGTTTGTACAGAGAGTGGAAAAGTTGTGTTCCTGTACTCTGCCCCCTAAAGACATTTCAAAAGATTAGGGGCCTCATTTATAAAGCTCGCTGCGCACAAAATCCTTGTGTAGACGGGCAGAAATGTGCTGTAAAATGTACGGTGGCAAACACCGTCTCGCCTTTCCTCCCCTTTCTCCCTTGCTTATCCCCCAGATGCCCTGGTCTGGCCTCACATCTCACTGTAATATGTTATCACTATGTCGCATTGCAGGTTATTATTAGTCATTTATTTATTGATTGATTGATGTGTTTTTTTTCTCTCTTTTTTTGTATGTATATATATTCTCTTCCCATGTATTTTTTATTTATTAGCTCATTTTCTTATTTACTTGTATTGTATCATCTATCTAAAGTAGCCTATGTCATATTATGTGTATATAATAAAATGCCGTCTGCCTCTCATTCACATGCACTCACACACACACACACACACACACACACGCACGCACACACACACACACACACACACACACACACACACACTAACACACACACACACACACCTAAACTACCTATATACATATCATTGTAATTTTACATTGGCTTTTGTTATCTGTTGTTGTACGTTGTTAGCTCTACTTTATGTCCACTGTCTGTATTTGTACTCCACATGGGTTAATGTATTTGTCCTTCATGTCACCTTGTTTGTCACTTAATTTCACCAATTAAAAAATAAAATAAAATTAAATATTTACGAAGAACAGTGCGTAGAGCCCCCGCAAAGTTTTCCGACTCGGGAATCAGCGACTCTCGATGGAAACACCATGAAATACAGCTGAGTCAGCAGAAAAAACACACACATTAACTTAAAAATAATTAGCAGCAAATGTATTTGACACTGTTTAAAGCCTAGTTGTAGTTGTTGATAGGCTATACTGATATAGGACTATACTGTTAACACGCAGTTAAGATGCAGTTTGAATTCAATGTTTTTCAGAACATGATTAATTGTGCAAAGTTATGGCCAACAATTATGAATTGAAAAGGTAACTTCCGTTAGAAACAATCATTTAGGAAGTTTAGGAAATTATTTACTGTTTTCAGTCAAATTTGACTCTGCTGAGAAAGAATGTGTCTTGAATATCATCCTTTATTTCTTTTCTCACTTCATAAACACATTAAGACCTGCCATAGTATTACCATTTTTTAAATAGAACTCAATATTTAATAAATGAATACACTAAACTTCCTTAGAAATAATAACAATTGATTTAACTTGACTCACAGCTGTGGTGACATGTTGCCTTTCGCTCTGTTTATATTTATTTGAAACAACAGCTTTTTGTGGAGCTCAACCTCCATTTCCTTTTAAGAGAACCTTGTTTTTTCCGCCTTCTTCCTTGTCATTTTCCTCACGTCAGTCAATCTAACGTCCTCATCAAATATAGCCTCCATATTCATGAGTTATTTAGCATATGCCAAAGTGGGAAATTCACCACAGGTGGGAATTCATTGGTATTTATAAAGGAGCGATTGCATGCAAATGTGCGCCGCACAGTTTAAGAAACTCCTAAAAATGTTTGCGAAGCACATTTTGTGGTTTTGTGGGAACGCAATGTTTTGGGAAGGATTCCAAGCACAGCTTTATAAATGAGACCCCTTGAATCAGAATCATTCACTTGTTACTGCTTTGGCGATGTATGATTTTCTTCAGACTGCATCTTTTCTTTTCTTGTTGTGATCACTGCAATGTAATTTTTCAGTTTTTCCTGCCTGTGTTGTCTCACAGTTTAAACTGTTGTTGCTGCCTATCTTGGCCAGGTGTCCCTTAAAAAAGATATTCTTAATCTCAATGAGGCTGGTTAAATAAAGGTTTTAAAAATAATCATTAATAAAACCCCCTTTTTATTACCTGGATGTGTTTCTTAAAAACCTGTTTGCATGATCCAATCACCTACACATCCAACCACCTTCACACAGTTAAAGATAGCTTTCTTCTTTCTCTTCAGAGTATAGCCATAAGACAAGGGCAGTGTCAGTGATGCATTTGCCTTCTCACTGAGACATGAGAGAGCTATTTCACTTTGTGCTGTAGCCAAGGTTACCAGACACACATACACTCACACATACCACTAAATATTCCATACACAGATCCACCCTGCTATAACCTTTCACCAAAATGGAGCTCCACAGTTGTTCTAACACTTCGCCTCCAGAAGACCAAGCAGTGTTGAAAAATGTGGAGTGTGTTTTTGGAAGTGATTTGAACTACCCTGTATAAATAAAGGTTTGAATAAAGTTAAACATATTGTAATGAAAGTCCTTGGACATGGTGTGTTCACTGCAGAGTGTTTGCATGTGGACAGGGTGTGTAGACTGCACGTGCTTCTAGCTTCGTAAGCTCTGGCCAGATCCCTGCCAGATCATCTGTCTCAGTGGAAGGATCTTACTTCCTGGTTTTCCATTCAATATCATACAGGAAAAGTGAAACGTGCAAGGTTTTGTTGGTTGAGTGATATAAGAGGGTGATGGGGTCTTCAACCACTAAAACAGAGAAACTTTCATCCCAACAATTTCTTTCAAAGTTGTGTCAAGACACCCACGAGGGTCAGCACAGCCAGTTTTCTCTGTACAAATAGCACCAAATCTCCAGGAGAAAGTCTGAACCAGTGCTTTGTGTTCTGCAGCAGCTGATCCAGAATATATAATACGTAGACTCTGTCCACCACATGTTTTATACAACTTGCCAATAGCTCTATGCAAAACCTCACACTTCATCGAATAAACAGATGCCATGTTGAAACTGAAGATCCTCCACAAACATCCCATCAGCACAGACTGTGTCTGATTTACATAATAATCAACCCATTCATCTTTTTATACAACCTTCCAAGCAATGATTAATCTTGTTCAGGTTCTGGGAGAAACCAGAAGGGGACAGGGGGGCATGCACATCCAGCCACATCCTTCTTTTTGCATGCTAAATTAAATGTTCCAGTAAATTCCCACAGAACTCCCAAGAGATAACTGTCTGAGATTTTGTTTTTATAACCACTTTTATTACACCAATAATGAAGTTCCATTTCATTCCGCCTTATGCTGGTAGATTTGCCCATTAGAAAGGCAGGCACAGAGGTAGTTACAAAGGTTTAAAAGCAAAATCTTTGTTTGGATAAAAGCCCCTATTATAGCCCCTTTCTGCCCTTTCACATAAATGCAAATGCAGGAGACAGACTGCCATGAAATTTCATGATGGTCAAAGTTCACCAAACTGTTCGGTGCATCTTTTTAAATGTCCGTCGTGGTGAGCAGACGCATATTCACTCACCGACCACTTTATTAGGTGCACCTGGTGCTTAATAAAGTGTCAGTGTGGTCTTCTGCTGCTGTTCCCTCTCTGTAGAAAGTAGGTGGTGTTGTGTGTTCACAGATGCTCTCCTGCATTCCTCTATTGGAACCAGTTGAGATTTGAGTTACTGTTGCCTTTCTATCAGCTCAAACCAGTCTGGCCAGTCTCCTCTGACCTCTGCCTTCACATGGCACATGCCTTCACAAGGCATTTGCGCCCACAGAACTGCCGCTCAATGGATCTTTTCTTTTTTTGGGACCATTCTCTGTAAACCCTAGAGATGGTTGTGCGCGAAAATCCCAGTAGATCAGCAGTTTGTGAAATCCTCAGAGCAGCCCGTCTGGCACCAACAACCACGCCACGTTCAAAGTCACTTCAATCACCTTTCTTTCCCGTTCGGATGCTCGGGCAGAACTGCAGCAGATCCTCTTCACCATGTCTACATGCCTGAATGTGATTGAGATGCTGCCATGTGATTGGCTGATTAGAAATTTGCGCTAACGAGCAGTTGGACTGGTGCACCTAATAAAGTGGCCGGTTTAGTGTAAAAAGACATAATAACCACTGTCAATGCTCGCGCCTGTGCTCGTACACATGCGCATGCTCATGCCCGTACATGTGCATCCGTGCTTTACTAAAGCCCACCTCTCTCAGCCGGGCCACGGCCGGTAAGCGTGCAGTGCCTTGGAGTGGTACAGTTGTTCTCACACTGGTTAAACAAGTTAGAATTTGGCAGTGAAGCGTGCTTGGGCACGGTACAGATGAACTTCAGTGCTGTAGGAGAACTCCTGGTGGTGAGCTCAAATTTTGCTGGATACAGACTCTGATATTGTCATTAATGTATATAGCGCTCATTAAAAGTTAGTAGTCAACGATCATGAAGCCCATTCCTTGCAGACCTTGTTGGTGAGAATGAGGAGCTGAGATGGATACTAAGGTCTTTTGCAGACTTCATGTGCCAGGCTTGGCAAGCTCGCACACACACACACAAACTCCCGCTATTACGTCATTTCAACTTGTGCCTCTTATTTGAAACTGACTACACAAGGATTCTTGGTCATGATTGGCTTGTAGGTTAGGTAACCAATGTAGTCAAAAAGACATGCTGTATAAATTCAGACAGTGAAAAACCAGCACAGAAGGCATCCTTTTTTTGCTGGATCATCCAGTAGATAGCAGTCAATGAAGACTGTTTCAATTATCTGACTGCATCCACTACATTTCTTGTTTGTTAACCATATCATGATGATAGACAAAATAAAGATATGAAAAATGGGACACCCTGGTAAGCTATTTGAAACTTGTGTGATTTCTGTTAGCTAGCTCCCCTTAATGTAGGTTAAAGGAATACTTCACCCATTTGCGTCAAGCTCTTTATCGTTAGAAACCCAGCCATATTTTTGAATGGTCGTGCATTATTCCCTCATTTTGCCCTGAGACGGGAAGAAGGCGTATCTACCTCAAACATTTCTTGCTTTAAATGCCGTCAAAATCGTCATCGCTTTGCATCATTTGAAGCAGAAAGTGTTAGAGAGACGGGCTCTAGTGAAACTATAAGCAGAAGTTCATCATCTTTCAAACCCGCCTATAGGGGTGCGATCCACTGATGCTACAGACCTACAGTATATCAGGTTGGACTTTACTTGCTGAAACTAACATTCCTCATCTTACTCGGAAGCTAAACTAAGCTAAGATAACAGGTGCTGTGGACAAAGTTGGTGAAGAAACAACAATGGCAGAAGGTACTCTGATATGGAAGAAGGGGATTTTGAAGATCTGATGCTCGAATCAGATGTTTCTTGCGACATTTATGAGTCATATCGTCGAGCAGCTCTAAAACGAGATGACTGCTCATATCAAAGGGTTATCCTTTAAAAAACTTGAAACTTGTGTATTATTAATAGCTGAAGCTGACGGGGGAACTGGAGGCGTCTACTGCAGCTGGGGAGAACGAGGTGCATTATGGGAGTTGTTGTTTTCAATCCACAAGCACCATAAAGTCACTTTCTGCCTTTTCTTGGACATGAAGGCACCAAATTAGAAATGTATGTTACTTTTCAACTCCATATGTGACCCACTTTCAATACAGATTAATGTTTCCACTGGTAAAGTATTCCTTCAAGAAAACAGTGTCTGTGTTTGTCACAAAGACTCAAGTTCAGTCATCATTCTCAACCCAGACACCTACTCCTGTTTCCCCAGTTTCTCCTCAACAAGTGCCCAGTAGTAAGACATGTACATGACTGTTGATTCAGCAATTTCCCTGTCAGCAGCAGCAGCAGCGGTGCATGACTTAGCACTCAGAAAAGCACATTTTATTATTATAAATGACCAAAATTTTAAATGAACAGTATTTAACTAAAGTGTTCATTGGCTCACAAGCCCCATCAGGCTAGTCCTCTATAGATGAACCTGTGACCCAACCCAAAGTTAATTTCCAGTCCCCTGTTATTATGAAAGAGTCCCAAGGCTAGAGCAGAAGTTGAATGAAACGTAGAATGGATGTTTGTTTTTTTTAAGTTGGAGCATTGCCTACATCTCCTGCTACGGTTTCTCCATGTTCCTGCTCACACCATGAGTTTTAAGCATACTCAAGCTCGTCCCTGCGTTTTCGGATCAAGTTGTGAGTGATTTGAGTGGAGTGGGGTGAAATCTAGTTCAGCTCAGAGCAATATTGAGCGGAAAGGCTTTGAGCAAGGTACAGGGGGAATGAACAGCTCTCTGGTGATGGGGGATTTGTTTAGTAAAGTCTGTTCCTCAGACAGTGAAGCTGCAGCTGGTCCAGAGCCAGTTCGAGTCACACAGGAGGTCATTAGGTCGACACATCAAAAAGGAGTTGGAGTGAGCTCTTATCTGCTCCCGGGGTGGGATTCTACATACTTCCTGGATCCAGTCAGACTCAAAGTAACCAGAGATCTGGCCTTTCTGACAAGCTACAATTGAACTAATTTGCTGTTGACAATGTATGTCAGTAGTGTTAGAATAAACATTGAACTATTACTTTTACATGGGATTTTTCATGCACAGTCAAACTTTACCCTGAATACCAAAAGAAAAGCTTTAGCTTCACCTCCACTAAGCTTCTTAAACGTTTTTCAACCACATCACACTGTGGTTGTCTTATCAGATGTGATTTAAATAAATGGAAAATACACGTGGACCAGCTGTCAGTGAAGAATATTCATGAGATCACAGATAGGTCGTGTTGACTTGCTAATGGCCACCGATAAATGGCCTTTGCTGACCTGTGTCACTTTGTGATGAAAGTATGGGTCTGGGAATGAGCTGTGAAGGTGGTAGTTGATGCTAAAAAAGGAACACAGAAACTGACAAGAAAAGGGTGAATATGATCTTAATTATGATGCTGTCTAATGTATGCAGCATATCGGAGGTTGTTTTAAACAAACTGAAATCAGTCCTCTTTAAGTGGACCCAAAGGTGGACCCACAGTGAAGGCACTCAGTTCATTGTCACATTGTAACTTCATACAAAAGAGGTTCTGGGAGAAACCAGGAGGGTTAAAGACAAACGTTGCTCTAGTAAATTACACATATTACAGCCTCCGTCTGAACATTTGATCATTCTGGCAATGCTTGCCCTATAAATGTATATTTACTACAATTAATTATTATGACTCAATAGTAATTATTATTATTATTGTTACTATTATTATTATTACTGTTATTATGATATGTTAACAGTAGGCCTATATGAAATATATGAATATAAGTGTATTCTTGTACCAGCTGCAACATTTAAGTGTTTAACACATTATTATTATAATCCAATACTATTGTGAAATGGGTCAGTCTGCATAATGAATACTTTTAGTTTGGGTAGCCAACTAATACGTTTGTACTTTTACATGTTAAGTGCAGGGCTTTTAACTGTAACAGAGTGTGTTACACAGTGGTATTGCTGCTTTTTTTTTTTTTGCTTTTTTTTTTTTTAGTCGAACCTGCGTCCGCTGCCTCGAGGACCTTCAGCCTCTTTACGACTGCTCTAACCACTGTGCCACCGTCCGCCCCATTTTTATCCCGCCCCCGCTGCTTTTACTGATATAAAAGATCTGAGAAGCCTGCTTCTTTCACCACTGGTTACTGTTGTTATTAGTGACTTATTCTCCACTGCTGTGGGCCAATTAACCGATGACAGCAGGGACATGTGTGCTACAGTAGACTAGATAAGCTACCATGACAACACTCCTTAATACAGAAAATGAACATTTATAACACAGGTGACAGTCTTTGTGTACTTTTATTTGAATTATGTAGCTGGGGAGACTCTATAAATGTGATAGATATGGTTTCATCACTGCTTATCGTCGTGCATTAGTAAACCAGTGGCCAACACATACTCTAACAGAATGACTGGTAGATAATTTGCTGTCATCAGTGATATTTTGTTCTGCTTCTGCAGGACGTGAACACTGTAAAAACCCTGAGTGTGTAGTTTCTTCCTTACACCAAACTACTCCTCATCCACTGGTGTTATGTTCTGTCGATTCATTTTTTCGAGTTCTCGTCTATGGCAAGCCTAGAGGGCTGAAATACAATGGCAAAGGGCAAAGTGAACCTGGAGCGCTTTGTTATCACAATGCACTGGTGAAGAGAACTGCAACGTTGATTTGAAGAAAACCTAAGATCATTGAGAGGGCTGAAAGGGACCAAGTGTGAAAACACCTTAATTATCTGATTTAATTCATCTTCATCATAAAAAAAACTGTGGGACTTCAGCACCTCAGCAGCCTTAGATCTGCCACCAGTGTCCAGGACACTGACTGAGTGATGGAGGTATAGTAGTAACTTGATTTAGTAGCTCTTGGTTTAAAATGAACAGCTGGAATGGGGCTGGTATCACAGAGATAGACTTTGACTTCGGCTTATCTAACTGCTAGTCAGACTTAAGACAGATGTCTAAATTCACCTCCACACCATGACTCTGAGTTCATAGTTGGTGGGGGAAGAGTGGCTAACTCTTTAGGTTTAAAAGTGTCCAACATAGTTGAGATAATAATCCACCATCCATTCATGCTCAAGTCAACGTTTAAAAAAACAAAACAAAACTAGCTATTGATACATTTCTAAGATGGACCAAACCAGTTTAAACTGTGCTGGAGGAGTTCACAACGTGTTCCTGTTTACTTCCTGAATCGTTTGGGGATATGGAGTTACCTGGATGTAACTCCGTTCTATGAGGATGTGCTAAACCTTCTTTGTTTTCAATAGAAAGCAGGCTGACAGGTTTCTTTGCAGGACCAAAAAATGTGTTTTTCTTTCCATAGTGTCCAATAATAAATTATCTAATTAATAACCACGAGGATGTATTTCCCATGACAAATCTCATATCATGAAATCCCTAGTCCCAAGAAACCGATAATAACACTAAGAAGGGTCTTGCTTTTTTATAAGTTGATACAAGGTTCATCCCTCCGCAACTCCTTGAGGCCTAATATAAAACACATTAAACATATATAAATCATAAACATACAGCTGTCCCTGTAAGAAGCAACAGTGAGTCTAAAGTATATGACTCTTTACATATCGGTTAACTCTCTCTCTGCTCTTTAGGCTGAGCAGGGAGAAGAATGCCAGCAGCTCAGATATGGAGGTTTGCTTTAATGTGTCATTGATAAAAATGTGTTCTTGGCCTCAGAGGGGTCATCCTCCATCACTGAACGAAGATGGAGATAATTCTTATCAGACACTTTCCCACAGTCCCCACACTGACGTTTAACCACACTGACCCCTTCAGCTCCATTACAGCCAAAATATTTTACATTCAGTATCACAGTGTGGAAAAAGACCTCACAGACCACACACACCATCAGCTGTGAGGAAAGACGAATAGCCAAACTGCACAGTTTCGAGATACAGTCGGCAGAGCTACTACAGAGGCCTCCTCCACTGTGTATTGTTTTTCACAGTCCAATGGTGATGTGTGATTATGTTGCTGCAGCGCTGGCCAAGCCACACCGTCTCCTCGTGGGAATGAGTGTGTGTGTGTTTGTATGGGTATGAATCAGCGAGGTGTCTGTCAAGTCTCAGGCCTGGCTAAAGTCTAGCCGGTGGTGTGTTTAGACTACCAAACCAGAGAGAAGTTTCCTGCTGCACTGAAACAGTATGAAAGTGTGCTCTGTTAGTGTCAGTAAACTCTCTTCTAGTTTACTCTGTCCTGTTTTTGGTCATTTTTGGCCCATAACTCATCCACTACACCCCAACTCGTCACATACAGCGTCTTTTTCAGGACCTGTTGGTGTTACTTATCAACTCACTGGACAGCCGTGCTTGCCCATCTATTACGCTGCACTATCGTTGCTGTTTTAAACAGGCAGAACCGCGGTCTCCTGGGTCAAAGTCCAGTGTTTGTTTCTTAATGATGCTGGTATAGGCCTAGTCTGCCAGGGGTTAATACTTTTCCAGATACTCTGAGCTTCTCTCCTCTCTGTCTGTATCATTCATGTCTCATCAATGCATGTTACTAATTCAACTTCTTCCCTGGAGATGTTTGTGCTTTGTTGTCTCTCAGGTCTCTGCTGATCATGGTGGTGCCTGCTGCCGTGGTCCTGCATGACGCTTCCTGCTACTATTATAATCTATCACCTTAGCTGTGCTTGTTTCTACTATTCTGCTGCATTAACTGCCATAACATATAAGTCATATTCACATTACTATAGATATTATTATAGTTACTGGACGTGTATCTGTCTCTGTCTTTGTGTCTGTCTTTGTCTCTCTCTGTCCATCTGTCCGTCTTTTCTCTCTTTCTCTCTCCTTTTCTTCCTCCTCAACCGGTGCAGACAGATGTCCGTCCTCCACAGAGCTGGGTCTGTTCCACGTTCCTGCCTGTTATAGGAAAGGTTTTTGTTGCCACTGTACTCTACGGGGGAATTGTTGGGTCTATGTAAATCATAAATAAGTCATAGAGTGATGGTCTTTACCTACTCTGTAAAGTGTCCTGAGATAACTTTTGTTATTATTTGGCACTATAAATAAAATTGAATTTAATTGAATTGTTTTTGTGATTCATCCACCACCCTGACCTTCTCCCTCAACCTGTTCTCATCCCAACTCATCATATAGCCTACTGCTGTTTTTTCAGGACCCTTTGCAGTCACTTGTAAATACCCCAGTTGGCTCTGCGCGTAAAATGTTCGGAAAATATTGTGAACATGAACCCGCGGTCTCCTTAGTAAAAGGTCCAGTGTTTGGTTGACCCACCCACAATCCCAACCTGCCTCCTTACGTAAAGTTTGGTGCTCTTAATCTAATATCACTAAGGATAGGTTTAGTCGTTAAAAGCCTGGTCCGTTATGGTGCCAAACACCTAGTGCCGTGAAAAAAATGCAGTATCTGACGCCCTGGTAATGAGAATGGGCTAGGTGGATGGGTTTACAGTTGGGTAGGGACGGTCTATATGATGATGTCATACTAAGGGCCCATCCACACGAAGACGCGTTTTCCTGTAACCGCAAAACTTTAGTATCGTTTTGGCGGACCATCCACACGCAGCCGGCGTTATCGGAGCCTGAAAACAGGATCTTTTGTAACCAGGTCCCAGAGTGGGAAGATTGGAAAATGCCCCCCATGGCGTTGTCTTCTGGACGGTGAAACCTCATACTTTGTTAAACAATGCAGTCATCGCCCCACCTCTGACCTCTAAACCCGCGGCGTCACATAACAACAACAGTGCTGCTGCGTGAGAGGAGAGAGACGGACCCATAGACTGTTTACTGAACTCCCCAAATTATTCTCTGCCTTTTCCAGATGTAGTGGTGTGCATCCGCAAAAACGGTCCGTGTGGAACACTGATCCCTGCGCTGAACAGGCCGCAGAACGCACGGGATGGGAATTAAACGAATTCCCGAGATTTTACCTAGATGAATTTTTGTAATCAATAACTTGATTAATTGTTTCAGCCCCAATGATCTCTAACCCCGCGGCGTTACATAACAATAACAGTGCTGCTGTGTGAGAGGAGAGAGACGGACCCATAGACTGTTTACTGAACTGGACTCTGAGCCACATGCATGGGAATGAATTAGGCCCAGCACAGATTTCTCCCTTTTCCCTGATAAATCAAGCTCTAAGAAGGTGTGAAAAGTCTCTAAATGTAGTAAGACAGTACCCGCCTGTGAGTGCTTTGGGACGGGGAAGGGGCTCCAAGCAGCACCCTCTGCTCGGTGAGGACACTAACTGCAGAGTGATCGGTGCATCAGAGTCCAAAACAACACAAAAGTCTCCACTAACACCAGAAACAGTGATACATTTGTCTCTAGGATGGAGGAGGATTTGGGAAGAAACTCTCTGGTGTTTGGATTCTCCACAGCGTCTCCCCATCTCTTCTTCTCCTTGTTGGTGTATTTCTGTGGCAGTTACAGCTCCACATCCAGGCCTGGCATGTGAACTACAGCGTTTGGAGTCGCTTTCACTGGTTTCCTGTGCATGCAGATATTTCTTGAGCCGAGTCCGTGTGGACGGGAAAAAAAGCTTGTTTTCAATCGTGTGGATGTACTTTAAATGCTGTGCGACATTCATGGATTTTGCTTTACATTGAATGGTAAGGAGCAATTATAGTTAACAGTTATTTACAAAATTTTCTACTAACTTTAGAATATTTAACACTACAACCGACAGCGACATAACATACAGTATGTCGACGTTACGAGCAACTACAAAGTCGATAACTAATGCATCAGAAGTGAAAGGAGAGCAGGAGGCATTGAGGGAGTGTATAGATGCAGGAGAGAGATGTGAACCATAATCAAATTATTATAGTTTAAAATACAGGATGCTGAGCATATAGCCATTTCACACATTGATGCACATTGACCGATGTGCTTTCATCGCTTGGAGGTTCATATGAGACAGCTGTTTCTCTGTTTGTCTCTGTTAACTCCAGTCTGCACCCTCTCATTATCCCACTGAGAGTGTTTTAGGTGTCCATCACTGGTGCGTCTCATGGAACAGATACGCTTCCATTTTATTAAATGTATCCATCCACACAGACACCTGTTTTGTAATGCGTCACGTCTATTTTAGTAACACTTAGTGAAGCCTAATCTGCATAGCAGTGCCGATTGCTCTAAGACAGCAAGGGAAGCTCAGCTTCCCCTAAAATGTCACCCAAAAAAAAGAAAAAAAGTGGTGAAATATGTACTGCTGTGTGTACATTTCATTGACTAAATACGCGCTAGAAAGCCTTCATCTTTTGTTCAGAATCAGCTCCTTATCAAAGGTAACCAGGGCAACTTCCTCCTCATTCATCCCCACAGCACCACAGCGCTTTACACAGTCGGACGCTCAGCTTCTACTGACTTCAATGAGGAAGCGTAGAGCGGGTTGTTCCACTGCAGCCAAACTAGACGCTCATTGGATAAATGTGGGGCTTTGTCCCGCCCATCGGACGCTCAGCGTCTCAGGGGGTCTATGGGACAGTGGGCTGGCCCGAACGCTCGGCTTCTGCATGATGATTTGATGAACTGTCTGAGGCGGAATCCTTTTTTGATTGACAGCTAAATGAGCGAATCAGTGATCTTGAAGAATAAACATCCAGCGGAGCATTTTCCAAGTTTTTCATTCCGTTGTTCTGAACTGATCCAGAGACCTTATGGATCCCCAGAGACTTTGTCTTTGTTAAAAACGACTAGTGTTGTGTTTGGAGACTCTGTTCTGTCACTCTGCGGTTTCTTTCCCCAATGAGCAGCAGCAGCTGTGGAGCTTCTCCCCCCGTCACAATAACTCACACTCACAAGCGGTCAAACTTCACAGTAGCCTGGCGCAGCAGCTCCAGCTGGGCCAAGGCCGTTTAAGCAGCCTAGCTCTGCTGCCATTGAGAGGAGACTGGTCAAGTCCCTGTAAAAGATGCCTAGTTGGTACGACAAGGTCACAGATCATTTTCTTGAAAGGAACGAAGGGTAGAATTTACATATAAATAAACAAACACATTTATGATGTTGGCCGGAAAAATGAGCTTCCCCTCCTTGAAAGACCAGCAGCCGCCACTGCTGCATAGACAGCTGTTTAAATCACACAAATAGCCTGCTGTATATTAACCACACTCTACGATGGGCAGGGAATAAAATCAATGAATCTTACAAACACTGTTGATTTCTCCTTTAGTGCAAACAAGAAAAATAATTTGGTTTAGTACGTTTCTGCTGTCCGCTCCACAGCTGCTGCTGACACGGAGAAGAGACCAATCTTTTCTGTGATGGAAATTACAATTTACATGTTTTGGGTTTTAAATCACAGGACAAGACACATTCTTTATCTCCTGGTGATGCAGAAGTTCCTTATCTGGGCATACACTGTTCAGCTCTTGAAACACACAGAAACTTACATATCTGCATCAGCATGATTTTTAAGTATATTTTGTGAGATACTATTTGACACTGCTCTGTCTGATGGTGGCTGCAATGTAGGCAGGTGAAGTAAAAGAAAAACCTCATTTACTATTGCCATTCATAAGTTTCATTTCGGGGTTTTATTTGTTTTGCCTTTTTTAGCACTACGTTTTTGTAACTAAAAGCACCTTTAATCTATTTTTTGTGACTCCAGCCATCTTGTTATTTTTGGTCAAGTGAACCATCGCTTTTTGTAACAGAATTCCACGTTGAATCTTCAAACTTCTGTCCTACGTGGTGTGTGCCAGTGACAGACTAGCACACGTGCGGAGGACATTATAGCATAGCTTTTTCAGATGTGTGTGTGATGAGGTGGATAAATCATTTGTTTATACTGCGCTTTCCCTCCAATCTTGTCAATATAGTAGCTCATGTTGTATCCCTGTAGGGACGGAATTACGTTTTTCCTGTTTTTGTGTGATTTTCTTCAAACTAACATGTGCAAAAGACTGTTCTCAGTATTTAGGCTACGTTATATGATCATAAACAAGATAAGCTTCATAAACAGGATATTAATGTCCATGTAAACGCACTGTTGAGATGCAAGCAGAGACTTGCCACATTAATTAAGACACACACACACACGCACACACACACACGCACACACACACTGTTTTCCTAAATAAAATTTGTTTATTAAGTATAAAATGACATTTCAATTCAATTCAATTTTATTTATAGTGTCAAATCATAACAAAAGTTATCTCAGGACACTTTACAGAGTAGGTAAAGACCACACTCTATGACTTATTTATGATTTACATAGACCCAACAATTCCTCTGTAGAGTACGGTGGCAACGGAAACTTCACTTTAACAGGCAGGAACGAACAGACCCAGCTCTGTGGAGGACGGACATCTGTCTTGACCGGATCTCTAATAACACCCTCTTGATTAAGCGCATTAGTGCACGCCTCAGGCATTGACTAGCTACAAGTCCTTCAAATTTTATTACAGAATATCAGTGACGTGCAGTGAGGGTTGGGGTTGGGGAGGCACTGACTCACAAGTCAGATTTACAAACATACAGTAGGATGCCAATAGGATAGGATGAGAGAATAGGAGCGAATAGGATGCTGAAAACCATTTAAAAACACCAGTGCAACTGTATATTGCAGTATATCTTACCTTTACTGACTGAAAGTCCAGCTTTGAAAAATGTCTTAGTTTAGAAATCAAATCCTCAATTTTCAGTGGGAGAAATGACAGCTTGTCACTAAGCTCCACAGCGTCACACAGCACACTTCTTGTGTTTACTTTTTGCACACAGGTCAGAGTTCACCGTGATCTGGCTGCAGGCTATAAGGCTGCTCACTATCGCCGCCCTCCTTGAGGCAGAGGTACTGCCTGCCTCAGGGCAGCATTTTCCCTCTGGATTTATGTCATATCAATAAGATGTAAATATTGCACACACACGTAAAATACATTACTGAACACCATGGAAAAGAAGACGTATGCTTTTATTTCATAAAAGTCTCCTCAACCATCATATTGGAAACATAAACAGAAATGGGAACAAGCACGCGCAGAGGGCACACGCTCAATACAGTTTGTGAGTGATTGCGCAATCTGGAGGGAGGCTCGTCTGTCCGTGCCTCACCTCTCGTCTCCGAAGAGACTCCGTTTATTTAAATAGGAAATACAGAATTTTCTGCCATTTTTACTATAAAAACGGTCAAAATACATTAAGAACCACACGAAAATCATAGTCCAGAGGACAAATATTAATACTTGTGTTATTTTATTATTTCGTTTCTTTTTCCTCTCATGATGACAGGGGAGGCACAGCCTCACCTGCCTCCCCTGACCGCACGTCACTGCAGAATATGTTGTTTGTCCATGCTTTCCAGAGCGACACAGAGGTGTTTTCTGATCTGACCCTCCTATCAGCAGGACAACATCATCCAGGGAAACACAGTGGTTTGGGTTACTTCATCTAGAATTGTGAGGGTGTTGCCTGTCAGTAGAAAATGGGAAATAAACAGCAGTTTCCCGTGTTAAAGTCAGTTGTTGACAGACCTCCTTTGATACTTAATTTTCACCTCCAAAAGTGGTCTAAATAATATGGACTTATTTGTGACATATTCATTCCACTGACTTCATTTTCAGTCAGCGTGACATCTGTGGTTGGAGAGAGATTGTGGTTATGGTTGAAAGAAATCAACCTTGAGTGTTGGTAGGAGACAGGATGCAAGCCGAAGTTTCACACGTTAAAGTCCTATGCTTTTGCTCTTACACATCACTCCTGACAGCAAAACAGCCATTAATTGGATATCTGAAAGAGGTTTGGGGTGAAACTGCTGAGTGGAATCAATGTTGTGTGAATGTGACTCATGTGGGAACAACACCAGCGTACTTTCACACTAGCAAGGTTATCAAGTAGTGTATAGAATGTTGACAGAGGACAAGAGAAAAACAATGATTCTCATCAAGCTTGCAATTTTTTCAAATGAGGTCTGTTTTCCATCTGGGAAACACTTACTTATGCAAAGCTCTTGATAATATGATTTAGATAACATTCATTACTGCAATATTTTTGATGATTTATAAAAGTTAAACTGGTTCATACACATGGGGAATGAAGATGAAGCTTGGGCTGAAAGTACTGAAAGTGTATAGTAACTGGAAATAATTACATTGATGACTCAAGCTTCTATGATTTCCACATCAGCAAAAATGGAGACTAAATAGCACAGCTTGGGTGCTTTTATTAAGAACTCTTTAGGCAGAAAATTACAAAACATATGAGACCAAAAGATCATGATCCCATTTCTCTTATTCATCTACAATATTCATAATGACATGATTTATATACTCTACTCAATATGCTATGGCACCCCATATGGAGTATGGAAATGTGTGATGTGAGGGAAGGAGCTGGCAGATGAAACAGAATCTTGATCCCCTGGAATTTACCGAGGGGGTTTGGTTGACTGGATCAGGGGGGCAATCAGGGTGGGGTGCAGCCCAGGAGACTGACTGCAGCGGGCCCTGACTGTGATAAGGAAAGCTCGTCTAAAGAAGCCCTGTTCTCAATACATCATACAACACTGATAAGTGAAGGCGAGCACCTGGAACGAAGCCATTTCCACACTCCTCTATTAGCTTTGGAGTAAACAAGATTAAAGCTGATAAAGTGGCATAGATATTCCCTAATGAGCTTATTTATTGCAGGACCTGGATGCTTTCTGACCACAAGGACTCAGTAACATCAGCATTCAGGAGTGAGATTTTAGAGAATTAGAAATTAAAATTGATTCATTCCAGTGGACCTGCTCACTAGTGTATCTGATAATCTGACCTTTGGGAGAACGGACACCTTAAGTGTCAAAGATGAAGAAAGCTATCATATGAGCCATGTCGCATCAGCCAATTGTAAACAAGCCTGTTCTGCTAAATGAAAATTGATACTAATAAAGCTTTCCTCTTTGTATCCATTTACCATGAATGAAACTAGCCCCAGCCAACACTAGTCACTGTGTCACACAGCATCCAGCACCACTACTAAAGCTGCAAGCTCCAGTGCATTCCTCTAAACCCAGTATGGGTCCATTTCTAAATCTGCTCTGGTAGATTGTTTCTTTTTGGCATGATTCTAATCCACCAGGCCCCCACCACAGCGACTTCCTGGTTGATAACGCCAGTGAGGAAGTGCCAATAACTGCAGTTCTCCGAGTGTCCACTCAGGGCAGTTTGCACAATCGAGCAATTTCTCATTGACCCCCATGTTAAACAGGCCGTTGTCACAACATAATTAAACCTGTTTAAGGCCTGGTACAAAAAAACATTCTAATCTGAATGTTTACGTCATATCTCCTTGACAACACTGAGGGGGGTGATTTTTTTTTTGTAGAAGTCTATTTTTTTTTTTATCGGCAGTTTATGAATAATTAGGGGCGTGGCCTCTTGAGTGACAGCTAGCCTCTGGCCCTCACTTCTCCTCTGAGGTATACGTCAGCCAGATGGACATATCCCCCTCCCCCCAATACATGCCCTTTTTTGGTAAGAGGAAATGAGGCGGCGTCAAAGTCCAACAAGGTGGCGACTCCCGTAGGTGAGTGGGATTGGATCAAGTTGAGAGAAAGGACCCCGACCGGTATGCTAAGTCCACTTTTCATACAGTCTATGTTGTAATCCAATTGGAAAAAGCAGGGACATCTGCAAGTCCAGCACTTGTTGTTGCACCAGTTATGTGTTAGTTTTAGAGGTAGCCTAGTTTGAACGTAATTTTTAACCCTGGTCAGAGTTTAAACACAACTAACATTCTAAGGGTTGCCCCCTGCTAGTTACAGCTGAACACCTACACCTAGCCCTTAGTAGACAAAGACCATAACAATAACACAATATTGTTATATTACGTTGAATCAGATGGTCTTGCCAATTAGACATCCCCACCCCCTGAGATCTTGTGCGACATTCTGGTGAGAAAGTTGCTGTCTGGAACTTTTTCAAAGTTTTTACTAACTATTCCAACCCTTTTACCATCTGTTATTACCTTATATTTCACTAAACTGCCACAAATTTTGCTGGAACAAATCATCAATGGGCTCCTTCCTTTTGCATAGCATTCCATGCGATAATTGAATTGTATTGACAACCTCATTGTCAACATGGACCTTCTGGTAAGGCACAGACTTGTAAATCATTCTTTTTTAATAAACTCCAGCTTCATTTTATGTGTAGGCACCCTTATCATGCTACTGTAGAGGTTTGGTGCTATTTTGAGAAATTTTCATGATTAAAAAATGCGATTCTGGATGCGTTCATCACACTGCCCTGAGCTAATCAGTGTTAGCCCATGGGACTGTTAGCATCACTCCAGGATTTCTCCATTTATAGTTGATCAATGAAAAAAACTGTCTCAATTATTTGATGTATTTTCATAACGAAAAAGACCATGGGGTCCACATTCGCTGGACTTACACTTTAAGGTTATACTGTTATCTAATCATAATGCTTTGTCCAGTTAATGTACCTTTTTGTTGTTTGTTTATTTTTTTTCTATTAAATTCAATTTGATTTTCAGTGCCAATTCATAACTTAAATTAACTCAGGCAGATGGAGAGAGAGAGACAGACAAACACTTTTTTGGTTGCTTGCATCTCTGGAAGTAAACAGTCACTATAATAATATCTATATTAATGTGAATATGACTTATGTTATGGCAGTTAATACAGTCGAATGGTATAAACGAGCACAGCTAAAGTGATAGAATATGACAATGATAATAGTTATGGTGCTAAATATGATCAATGATGAGTAGTGGTAATAACAGCTGTGATACAGTGAGACATATTACTGATGTTTTTATTGCTACAAATGTTATAGTTTATAAAACTAATGATAGTTTATATGAGTAACAGTGATAATAGCAGCAGAAGGCGTCAGGCAGGACCACAGCAGCAGGCACCACCACCAACAGCAGGGACCTGAGAGACGACAAAGCAAGAAACAACTCCGGGGAAGAAGTGAATTAGTAACATGCATTGATGAGACATGAATGATACAGACAGAGAGGAGAGAAGCTCAGAGTATCAGGAAAAGTATTATCCCCTGGCAGACTAGGCGTATAGCAGCATCATTAAGCAGAACAAAATCAGCTTACTCTGTCCTGCTTGTACTATTACTCTGGGAGTAAAATACTTAAATCAACTGATGACTCTCTGACTGGAGCCCTGTAGGGGCCACAATCATATGTAGCTTACCAGTTTCAGGGGCCCAAAAGCGCCAGCTCACAGCAGAAGTAATTTAAGGAGGATAAAGGATATCTATAAAAGGATGCTTTCCTATAGAACAGGTCCTAAAACAAATTAAATAGCCTCTTATTTACATGAGGGCATGTCCTTTCTGTCTCTATATGGTTGCACGTTTACAATTCTCCTCTGCTCTCTGTATTGTGCACGGCGGAGTTCCGCCCCGATGTGGACAAAAATATCTGCGGTGTTCTTCTTAGGCATTGAATGTAAGACCAGAATGCTTGTAGGTGCATATAGCCCCATCAGGTCCAGAAGAATTGCATCCCCTCTACCCTAGGTACCAGCGGTACTGTCAGAAAAACAAGTTCTGTCACATTTTCAGAATTTTGGCATCCAATCAGTACAGAACTATTGTAATTTACAATGTCAGTGTGAAATACAATCCCTCTCAGAGTCATCTCAGAACTGTATGAAGGGTTGATAGTAAGAGGGGAAAGGGTTCAGTGATGGAGGTTGGCAAGGAGAAGGACAATATTTGCATCACTGGAGACAACTTCTAAATACTAAAATACGAAAAGACATGCAAGAACCCATACATAGGTGCTGAGTAGGTCTGAACTTGGGGGGTGTACTACTATAAAGAAGGCAGTTCCTTTATACTGTGACTCTTTAAAGCCATCTAACTAACCGATGGGACATTGCACACTGAAGCCACAATCACGCAGGGCAGATCGTCTGGTTACATTTGGTGTAAAGTCCACAGAACCTCCTTTGCTTATGTGCATTATTTGTGTCATTTTGATTAATTATTTTTACATTTTGCATATAAACAAGTGTTACGACTTGGCAAAATAAGGCCTCAATAAGCAGTCAGGGAAGGATTGATGCAGGCTTTATTTCTAACACACCGGGTAAATTCTTAAGACAGAGCGATAAATAAACAGGCTATAAAACACTATACTCGTCAGTTCAGACGAGGGAATTAAGTAATCAAACTCGGCAAGAATCCCTAAACAAACTGAAACTCACTCCAGAGGGAGGAAAAAACAGGCAAAACTACAATGATCTAAATAATCTATGAAAGTTACACAAAAGAAAGTCACTCACGAGGAGGCTGCAAACAAAACCCATGCTGCACAGAGCTAATGAAAACTTTGAATAAAAATCTCTCCAAGAAGAGAAACAAAGGCACTATGAAACTTAACTTGCTACACAAGCTTGAATAAAAAAAATTGAGAAATAAAAACTCACTTTTCTTCAAAGGAACTCAAGAAATCAGAAACATAAACGAGGCAATACTTAGAGACAAGACAAGGCTGTGGAAATGGACGAGACGATACACTCTGGCAACAAGACAAGGGAAGACTAAATACACATGATCAATCCGGTAATCAGGAAACACAGCAGAGCGGTGACACAGGAGGAAGGGCAAGTGACCTGAAACAAGAGGATTACTTTTCAAAATAAAACATGAATTTCAAAAGACAAAAACCCAAGACAGGTGTGTAGGAGAAGGGCATATTGACTACAGGATTCCCAGTGTGTCATTACAGATGAGCTCTGTGATTAAAGGGGGTAAAGTAGTAAATGCGATTGCTGGCCATGACTGTCACAGCATCTAATGCACCCACCTGTAGAATAACAAGAGCCTGACAATGAGAGAGAGCGTGTGAAACATGTCAATTGTGTCAGTCTGTTCCCTAAAAGAAATCACTGTCTGCCAGTGTTTCCCTCACCAAAATTTAGCCCAACTTTGGAGCGTTATTTAGCCCCCTTCCCAAAAAGCATGAAATGGCACAAATGGATGCTGTAGGTTATCTATACAATACCAATACCTCTAGCCGAGTGATTGACCAACCAACTAACGTATTGCCATCCCTTCATGGCTCTGTGTTTTAACTACGGATACATGCAGAACAAATGCATGTCAGCAACTGGTCCCAGGTCAAGACACACCCTCAGGGACTGGCCCTGGATGAACTCGAGACAGGGACAAGAGGTCAGATGAAGATAATAAATTGAATTAAGGAGACTCAGAAAAGAAAGATCATGTCTGTTCAGTCTTACAACAACAAGAGAGTGAAAGCAAGTTTAGTCTCACTGCGAGATAACATGTCTTTTTATTGCTGTCCACCAAAAGTGTTCACTTTTCACTCTGATTAAATTCATGTCATGTAGAATTAAAGTGTAATTCTGGCGCAAGATCATCCCATGGTCTTTTTCGGCACGTAGATACATCAAATACGCATCCAGACAGTTTTTTTGTGTAACAACTATTAATGGAGAAATCTGGTAGAGTCGCTAACAGCCGAATGGGGTTAACACAGATTAGATCTGGGCTTCACAGTCTCATCTCATCTTCAACCGCTTATCCGGGTTCGGGTCGCGGGGGCAGCAGCTCTAGCAGGGGACCCCAAACTTCCCTTTCCCGGGCCACATTAACCAGCTCTAACTGGGGGATCCCAAGACGTTCCCAGGCCAGTGTGGAGATATAATCTCTCCACCTCTGCCTTCCGGCTCAGCTCTCTTTTCGTCAAAACGGTGCGGTAGAGCGACTGCAACACCGCCCCCGCTGCTCCGATTCTCCGGCCAAACTCACGCTCCATCGTCCCCTCACTCGTCAACATGGTCCCAAGGTACTTGAACTTGTCTTGGGGTAAGGACTCATGCCCTACCTGAAGTAAACAATCCACTGGTTTCCTGCTTAGAGCCATGGCTTCAGATTTAGAGGCGCTGATCCTCATCCCAGCTGTTTCACACTTTGCTGCGAACCGATCCAGTGAGTGCTGAAGGTCACTGACCGACGATGCCATCAGGACCACATCATCTGCAAAAAGCAGAGACGAGCCCACAAAACTGCAACCCCTCCCCACTACGACTACGCCTTGATATCCTGTTCATGAAAATCACGAACAGGATTGGTGACAAAGTGCACCCCTGGCGGAGGCCAACCCCCACCGGGAACGAACCCGACTTACTGCCGAGGATCCGGACAAAGCTCTCGCTTTGAGTGTACAGAGATTGGATGGCCCACAGAAGTGACCCCCTCACCCCATACTCCCGCAGCACCTCCCACAGTATCTTCTGAGGGACCCGGTCATATGCCTTCTCCAGAGGCTTCACTGTGAAAGTATTAAAATGTCTTAACCACTAATACTGCTCAAAATAACACCAAACCTCTGCAGCAGCATGAGAAGAGTCCCTACACAGAAAACAAAGCATCAACAATGTAGTTAGTGAACCCAGAGTTTATTAAAAGAGTGTTTTTCTTCTTTTTTGTGCAATAACTTTATCAACCACTTATATAGTGCTGTCTGATTTAACATTCTGTGAATTTTATTTGACCTGTATTCTTACATCTACCTCATATATATTTGACTAAGAGTTTATTGCTTACTGTTTATTGTTTTTTTATACTTTCTGTATTTATTTAGCTAAGAGTTTATTGGTTATCCTATACTGTATTTTTTTTTATACCTCCCTTGTGTTTTTGTAAGATGCTGTAAACCTAATTTCCTTGCCTCGGGGAAGACCCAGGACTAGGTGGAGAGATTATATCTCCACACTGGCCTGGGAACGCCTCAGGATCCCCCATTTAGAGCTGGTTAATGTGGCCCGGGAAAGGGAAGTTTGGGGTCCCCTGCTAGAGCTGCTGCCCCCGCGACTCGACCCCGGATAAGAGGCTGAAGAAGAAGAAGTCCTAAGTCTTACCATCTGGCCCCTGTACCAGCTCCTCTCATAGTAAAGTTCATTCAAGTGGATTACCAAAGTCAATCCAAAAGGAAGGAGCCCATTGATGCTTTGTTTTCTGTGTAGGGACTCTTCTCAAGCTGCTGCAGAGGTTTGTGTTATTTTGAGCAGTAATAGTGGTTATAAAAGACGTTTTAATGCCTTCATTCTACTGCCCCGAGGTAAACGGTGTTAGCCACGTCCGACTATTAGCGACTCTCCCGGATTTCTCCGTTAATAGTTTATACATGAAAAAAACTGTCTTCATGGCATATTTGATGTATGTAAGTGCCTAAAAAGACCATGGGATGATTTTGCGCTGGAATTACCTTTTAAGTAGATTAATAAAAGAGAATTTCTATCATATAAACCTATATTAAGTAACTCAAAAAACATGTTAAAGACAATTCAGTGGAGGAAAAAAAGGCGAGAGCAGGCAGCAATTTAAAGCCCATCATGTGACAAAATTGTCTCTGAGAACTGGGTCAGGAGTGTCGGACTGGAGATGGCAGGGTCAGACGAAGTCTCCATGGTAATAATGTGCTGCAGGCTGAAGAGCTCATGGTCTGATTTAATTATGCAGCTCAGGGCTTGTCAAAGTGACTGACAGACAGCTTTCAACTGCAAATCTGCTGGCTTCAAAGACACACTTTCTATTTGACTGAGCAGGCTTCATTATACTTCATTGCCGTCTATGATTATCAGGCTGGGAGGAAAGGAGGGACTTTCTTTGTTGTTCCAGTATAATAAGGGCCATGCATGTGTTGAATCACTCAGTCTATGTCTTTGCTAATTGCCCTGACGATGGAAATTGATGTAAATGGAAACAAGTAATTATTTCACACCTGAAAAACTATGTAGGTTTCCCTTGAGCCAATCATTAATAAGAAAAATCATGTCACCAAACAGCCTCATCTTGTGTTTGAAGTTGTGAAACAAACTGTAAGTCACTATTATGTATGAGTAAGAGAAGGGCCTTCTGACTATAAATAACTGCAACTCCATCATGTTCTCACACACCAGAACAGATTGGATTTTCTATGAAATACTTTTATAATGTTACTGTACTGGAAAACAAAGTGGCAGCAGCATTTTGTAATACAGTGTTATACATTCTCAGTAGTAACATTTTGTCGTTAAATTATTCCTGAATATCTCAGAAACTAAAAATATATAGTAGAAAAGTTCAGATTGTCTTCATTCACTGTTCGTAAATTTATGTGATTCACATATTTTTTACTGTAGAATTACATCCGGAGCAAAGAAGGAAATCGACTGATGAAGTATAATAGTGCTTAAATCCACGCAGGGAGGAGGGTCAGGGTGGTGGACAGGTTCCAAAATACAGGACTTTGACCTGGACTGCTATTCATGTCCTGAACATGTGTTTTCTAATCTTAACCAATTGTTTTTCTTGCCTAAACTTCACAGCCATGATCACTTAACGGTAGTTTAGGGGTGTTTACTTAATCGTCATGGTCAAGTACCAGTAGCTTTTTCACAGCGTTAAATAGAACTTGATATTTCGTAAGATATCACACGAATTGTTACATTATTGTAACATCATATACAAACCCGTTGATCAGAGCAGTGCGTTGATAAATTACTTGGGGGGAAAAAATGTAATCATGATGTAATCATTTGTTAATTAAATCCCTGCGACCCGACCCCGGATGAGGGGTTTAAGATGAGATGAGATGAGATGAATCGACATACTAACCACTAGGGCTGTGTAGTGGTGAGAATCTGGCTATATAATAAAATCCAATTACCAATCCAAATCCGGGCAGCGTTGGTCTGTGAGACACTAAATACATACAGTGTGGACGGAGAATTCTACACGTTGGTTTTTCAGATGAGAGAAATTGACGACAAACGTGATTTTCAGTATTTCAGGATGTCCGTCGGGGCTTTTAATGACTCACTCGCTCCTGATATTCACAGCACTTTTTGTGTCCAGTGTCGACACTGCCCCCACAATTTCAGGTGGTACTGCAAAGTTTGGTCCAGACAAAAATACGGACCAAATGTACCAGAGTCTGGACAGAAGGCTCCGTCCGTATGCGTCTCTAACGTAGAGCACAATTTAGCCTTAAGAGTGTTAAGCAAAAATTGATACACTATCACAAAACATAATCTCGTGATACTGTGTACTGATATTGTTTTACACCCCTACTAACCACAGTAGTCATTCTGGTTTGGCTTTGGATTTTCCATTGAAAACTAAGGGGCCAATCTTCAGTTTGGTACTTTGATGTTTAACTTCACTTCTGGATGCAGAGAAATCCAGTTTAAAATGATCAGTTATGATTCATCACTTGGGAGTGCATGAAAATAGTAAGTAGTGTTTTTAGTAATTGCTAATTAATAGGTGGTTACTAGAGTGCGCTGCTCAGCAGCTGTCTGAGAGTTAATCAGTATTGACTCATGAAGAAACTGGTCTAAACTAATCATTACATAAAGATGAATTAATATGGTATCTCAAATTCTGTTCTAAGGTAAGGTGAACTACTTAATAGTGATAGCAATTCATTAACTAGTACATGAATCTGTACTTGTTCCTGCACTATTGTGTACATTATTATGAAATGTTACTCAGAGGAGGGCCCCCAAACGTAGGCATATGGACCCTGTTACCAGGTGGCAGGGTTCAGACTTAATCCTGTGCTTCAAGTCACTTTTGACTTTGCTGATATTAAACCAAGACTGTGATTTTCCCCTAAACTTAAACAGGGGATTTGAGTTGTGTAAACACAAGATATTCCATCGTTCATCATGCTCAGGTCCTGAGCTGCAAACAACAATGCAATTATATTGGCAGTGCAGTATATAAAGTGATAATAAACAGACAAGCTACTGAACTAATGAAAGTAAATACAGACGAGTGATAG
Source organism: Echiichthys vipera (assembly GCF_963691815.1). NCBI lineage: Eukaryota > Metazoa > Chordata > Actinopteri > Perciformes > Trachinidae > Echiichthys > Echiichthys vipera. Next base: position 19,600,829 of record NC_139847.1, read on the forward strand.
AGTGAGAACATTTCAATGACACAGCCAATGTTATCTGTCTTATGTTTGGAACATTAGCCTGTGTGCGCCCATGGTACATATTACCATTATAATAAGGAAAAGCAGTGGCGTGTCACACTAATAATTCACCACAACAAGAGCCTTAAGTAGAACTCTGTTATCGTCTGCACCCAGTGAGTGCTGCACGTGTTATCAAATTGATGAAGCTGTTTGCTTCGTTTGCTTTTGTTTAGTCTATTTGTATGTTTCTTAATTTGCAGTGTGTTGAGCCTTGTGTGTTTAGTAGGGAGGGCCACAATGAAAAGAAGCCTTCAGGCTTTATGGTGTTTTTATCCTCTGTGATTTGTAATGGATGTAAGGACTGCAATGTAATGTTATATGTGTTTTTTAATTATGAAATAAAATCAATCAATCAATTGACCTACTCTGTATGTGGCTCTCAGCTCCAAGCCCCTTGGCTCATACTGAATATGTAAGTCTTTCAAAACAGCAGAGAAATATTATAGTTTATAACAGTGCAGGAGGAATAAGCTATATTAGACTTTGGCTCCTCAGGCAATACATATTATATACTGGTAAATTAATTGTTGTTTTTAGTCTTTTCATGTCATTTGTTTACAGTTTGTTGAGTTGCATGCTCTACATGCAAGACTGCCATGAAATGTTATGTGAGTATTCATGTTCCTCAGAGGATGACCCTTTACAATAGTGGTAACTTCCTAACCTTTCTTCTAGAGTTCCGTACTTTCTTCTAATGCCACACTTATTTAAATGGAAGACGAACAAAGTCTTAAGGACAGGATAAAGATAGTTAGGGATGATATTCATGCTCCCCAGAGGTTGAGGCTAGATGCTGGATGTCACCAAGTTTTTTGGATGTATATTTTACATACTATGTAAGATTATTTTCTACAATACTTCAGTAACTGTAGAGCTCATATTACAACAAACGTTCTTGTTTTGAGAAGAAAAGTTGAATTATGTTCAGATAATATATAATATCTAATAATAAACTATTCTTGGAAAATATTTTGTCTTTGTCCTTTTTTAGGTGTATTACTCTTGTTTTATTTCATCTTTAATTTTGAAATATAAATATATATTTATATAATTAGCATTAGCATTGTTGTTAGAATGCCACCTATTGCCTAGTCATTCTGGACACATTGCAGTGGTGTATGATGAGCAGTGGCAGCTGCTGGTCTTTCAAGGAGGGGAAGCTCATTTTTCCGGCCAACATCATAAATGTGTTTGTTTATTTATATGTAAACTCTACCCTTCGTTGCTTTTCAAGAAAATGATCTGTGACCTTGTCGTACCAACTAGGCGTCTTTTCCAGGGACTTGACCAGTGTCCTCTCAATGGCAGCTGAGCGAGGCTGCTTAAACGGCCTTGGCCCAGCTGGAGCTGCTGCGCCAGGCTACTGTGAAGTGTGACCGCCTGTGAGTGTGAGTGCTCGTGACGGGGGGAGAAGCTCCACAGCTCCTGCTGCTCATTGGGGAAAGAAACCGCAGAGTGACAGAACAGAGTCTCCAAACACAACGCTTTAAACTAAACTGGATGTTTATTCTTCAAGATCGCTGATTTGCTCATTTAGCTGTCAATCAAAAAAGGATTCCGCCTCAGACAGCTCATCCAATCATCATGCAGAAGCTGAGCATCTTACAGTGTAAAGAGCTGTGGAGCTGTGGGGATGAAAGAGAAGGAAGTAGCTCCGGTTTCCTGTGATAAGTAGCTGATTCTGAACTAAAGATGAAGGCTTTTTAGCGCGTATTTAGTCAATGAAATGTACACAGGAGTCTTAGATGAGTCTTAGAGCAATCGCCACTGATGATGAGTGACTTAAAGTGAGTTTAATCCAAAAAGACCCGGTGTTTGTAGAGACTCTGTGACCTTTTGAGCTGGGATAACTGAGTTGTAACCTTGGTTAATTTAAATACAGTGATGGGAGATTTGGTTGTGACTGCCACTTGCGAACAAACCAATTTCCCCATTTTCTTTGAACAGTAGCTCAACTTTTTCAGAGTAATTGGTTGAATGTTTATATTGTTTAAACTGAAGTGTACCATTCTGGTTCCCCTCCCTTAGGTCCTTTTTCCATTATCCTATTTTCCTGCATTCCTTCATATGTTTTCCTCCATCCTCTCTGGTTCTCTGGGGTGCAACACAAAGGGGTTCTGAATATCCATCTCCACACTGTGTAATTCCGTCCCTGTCAGTGGCTATTTGCACAATGTAATGAGAAAGTCAGTAAACAAATGCAGCCCATTACTGATAGGAATGGCTGTGTTTGTCATGTGGAAATGACTACAAAGCAATACAATGACTTCAAACTATCCCAGGATTTGCTTGCAAACTAAAAACCTGTAATCTTTCTTTCTCACCTGCAGTCTGTCATCTCCATCCTGGACCGGTTTTTCTATTGAAGCTCCAGACTAAACATATGTGTTATATTAAAATGCAAATAAAAATTCAAGGTGTTGATTTTCACACCGAAAGATCTCTATTTATTTAGATTTGTTTGGAAAGCGGTCAAATTCACCAAGAAAGACTACAGATCATGAATTACACACCCTGAATGCTGCATTTGGAAGCATTCTGCAAATGCAGAATTCAAGACTTGCAGATACCCTGATATGTAATATGTAAATGTAAAATGAGGATTAAAAGAATTAATTAAGAGAATTACAGACAATAGGTCTTTTTCACAGAAGCGTTTTGGGCTTTATGCTATGAAAAGCCTAGATGTAAACAATCACATGAATTATGGCTGAATTCCATTTAGCTGTGTCAGTTTCAGGGTCCTGGTGCTGTTCGTGCTGGTTCATTGTCATACTGTTATGGCAGTGACGATTGCTCTAAGACAGCAAGGGAAGCTCAGCTTCCCTTAAAATGTCACAAAAAAAAAGTCACAATCAAATCTTGTGAAAAAAAAGGTGTACTCAAGCAACAATGAAAAACTACAATAAAGAAAGATAATAATAGCATGTAAATACATTGAATGACTAAGAGGGCACTCACACAGTCCCCCCTCCCTTATCCTGTTTGTACTCACATTACTTGAAATGATCTGGACTGCGGATCGAATGCTTCTTTCTTCTTTTTATTTTCAAAATGATTATATTTTGGCAGTTTTTCAAGCTTTTTTTTATTACTGGGGACAGACAGAAAATGGTGTGAGAGAGAGGGGGGGAGACATGCAGCAAAGGACCCACGGCCGCTGCCTCAAGGACCTTATGCCTCTTCACACGGGGCGACTGCTCTAACCACTGTGCCAGCGGCCACCCCGCTCAAATACTTCTTGCTTATACTTAATCACCCCTCGGCGTTTTAGTTTTTTCTGACTCATTTTGAATATTTTCATCTGACAAAATCTGCAGTAAACACTTCTCCTCCGCATCAAACCATCACAAACCTTTTGGCAGCATCTTTTTAAATGTCCGTGACGGGGAACAGACGTATATAAAAAGACATAAGGATCGCCGTCAATGCTTGCGGTCGTGCTCGTACATGTGTGCACGCTTGTGCCCATACATGTGCATTCGTGCTTTACTAAAGCCCACCTCTCTGTACCGGGCCACGGTCGGCAAGCGTGCCGTGCCTGGGCACGGTACAAATGGTCAGTGTGAATGCGCCATTAGCTGACAACAAACAGAATTGCAGTTACGAAATAATGACATATTAGGAACAATAGCTTTATAATAGATCCTTAGAGAAAAAAGAACCAACAAAATCTTTAGTTTGCTCTTTTTCTGACCTTGTGAGAACATTTGGTCTAAAGGATGAAGGCTCCCACACACACACACACGCACAAACACACACATGCACACACGCACAAACAAACACACACACACACGCACGCACACACAGAGAGTCTACTTGGGAAGTCTATCAGCCCTTTTATACACAGCTTTAATTGCCACAGTGTGGAAAGTCCCAGACTGAGTTGTTGCTTTGTTTTTCCAGTCAGCGAGAGATGTATTACTGGTGGTTCAGTGTTGAGTGGAGAGAGTTGCCAAATTGGTCAGACTTGCATATACACCGGGACTGAGCGTCTATCAATTATACCTGACGTAGGCAGATGGATGGGCACACAAGCAGTTCATAATACACAAACTACCTGCTTGAGGTGACTGTCAGGAACAAAACAAAGCGGGGCTGTGTGGTCTGGGGTCCGTTTCACAAAGTCTGTTAACCCTGAAATGAGGTAAACACTGAGTTTTCCTTTCACAAAGGGAGGTAACTCAAACCAGAGACAGAGGGGTAACTCTAGCCTGTTTCACAAAGAGAGGTAACTTAAACTCTCGGTCGGTTACCATGGTAACATGCTCTCTAAACCTAACCTGGTTGGGACCAGGTTTTTCTTAGCAAACCTTGAGTTTCTCTCTGTCTCCGCCCTCTTTCAGCCACACACAGTATTTGATTTCCTCATTCATTCAGTCAGCAGGCGAGTTTTGGCGTAGTATAGTTCTGCTATAGTTCCGTCTGTTTTTTCAGAAAATCACTGCAAACATCAGTCAGTAGGCCTACATTAGAAGTTATATTAGGTGGTGAATATTTCACTACCATGACATGTCCTTTTGATAATGATCCCATGGATGAAGGTGCAGAATTACAGCGCAGACAATTAAATATTCATAGGGAGATGATTATCAGACATAGATGTTCTTACATTTCCAGACAATTGTCTTTTTGAGCTCTACCGTTTCACGTCACAGTCCATCATTTACACACACAACCTCATCCTAAATAATAACCTAATTACATTTCCAACATTACCAACCAGCATGTCTTTGGTTGGTAATGTAATGTCTCACATCCCAGCAGATATTGTATGTTTTGCTACCTTTTCTCGCAAACGGGAGTTTTTTATACAACGTCGGGATGCAGAGCACTTGAGTAAGGCAACTGTATGCAGAGCGGTCAGAAAAGTGTGCCTACTACCCACCTTTATCATTTTCCCTGGACATAAACCTGTCAGGGCCACCAAGGAGTAGTTCCACAGGATTGCAGGTGAATGATGTAGAGATTCATTAAATTAATATTAAATAATATTCTTCTGACGACATCCAATGACATTGTGCTGCAACCCCAGACAGGGATTATCAATTTTAATTTCTTTAAGGATTTCCCAGTGTGACTGGCTGCATAGATAGCACACACATCCCCATCACGGCTCCATCACATAATGAAGCAGCTTATGTGAATAGGAAGTCCATTCACAGCATAAATGTGCAGGCACATGTGGATTGACTACTGTTTCAAAATGTTAAAAACTGCATCATAGTGCAACATCTGTCATTCTCTGCACTGTCAAGATCGTATGTAATGCTGCATATATCATTTCCAATGTGGGGCCAAGTGGCCTGGGTCTGTTCATGACTCAAGGATTCATCAAGAGTGGAACCTGAGCAACAGACTGCAACGTGGTAAGCAGCCTAAAGATTTGCACTAAACTATATAATTCTCCCTCCTTTTAATATTCTCTAATGTATCCACTATACATTACGGGAGAGTTTGATGGCCATCTGCCAGGTGACAGGGGCTACCCATGCCAACCTAGGCTGCTTAGCCCTTCCCTGACCCCCCCAACAGAACTTTAACCAGGCTCACTGCAGGACGAGGGCCCAGGTTGAGATGACCATAGGCCTTCTGAAAGCCCGTTTCCAGTGCCTACGTCAGCTGGGCCTGTGATATTACTGTGGCATGTGTTGTTCTTCATAATATTGCCACTATTAGAGGAGTAACACCCTGCCCTACAAACTGAAGACCCTGATGATGACCACATCCACCTGTCAGCGATGCTGGACGGCAGAGCAGTCAGAGACACCATATGCCATCATCACTTTAGTGATTGAGTCACCACCATAATCACCACTACTACCACCACAGCAGTCAAATAAAGACATAATACACATTTCATTTGGTCTTCTTTATTTTCTGCAAATACAAACTCTAGTTTAGTTAATGTTCCAACAGTTAACATAATTAACATCATTAACCTGTGACCATGCATCAATGTCTTTGACTGGTAACTGGGAATACATACAAGGAGGACAATATACAGTTGCACATGCATTCCACAGAATGAATCTCTGGTGTTTACTGAAGATCCATCTCACTGTGTCAGTCTGTGCAGTGGAAGATGAGGGACCCTCCCGCTGCTGCTCAGTCATGCCCTTTTAAAAAAGGATTCAATTGTGTTAATACTTCAGCGTAGACTAAAGGTCACTCTATATTCCACCAGAATGTTAAGAAATGTAAATGGAAAGACAATCAGTAACATATGAAGATGTTACCTCTGTAGACCTTTCTGTATCCCCCACTGTAAAGGCAGCAGATACAGTTTCCTCTTCCTCCTACATGAGTGAGATGTTTCAGTATATTTAAACTACCATTTGACAAAATCTTTGGAGTATTTCCTACCTACAGTTACAAGGTCTGTTGTGGCGTGAGGGGGCTCCACCAGGCAGACAGCACCATCAGAATGTGTTGGAACAAAAAGTTAAAAAAGTCATGAAAGGGAAATAAACATTTTCATCAATAGGCTTAGAAAAAAATAGGTGTAGGCATATTACATTTATAAAAGCACTTGTGTCTTGGGGGGTGAGCTCAGAGAATAAACTCCCTCCAGGGATTCCCTCAGCCACGGGCCTTCCTAAACTCTGGCTTAGGGCCAGCTCCTCTGCCTTCATTAGAGGTGGTGGTGCTGGGCCACCACCTGTTTTACGGGAATCTGCTTTCTTTCTGTTGGCTGAGTAGAAGTCCATGTTAGTTTAAATAGGTTTAGTTAATTAACAGAACATGATACAGATGAGAAGACATTTATGTGAGTAAAAACAGCAGTATGTTGGGGATAAAACAACTGTATAGTCAAACAGCCAATTAATATGTACTTTACAATGTAAAACATGCTAAAAAAGAAATGGTAAATGGACTTGTACTTAAATAGCGCCTTTCTAGTCTTCTGACTGCTCAAGGCGCTTTCACACTTGTCACATTCACCCATTCACACAGATGGCAGTTGACATCAGATACAATCTAATCTAATCTAATCATTCACACCACATTCACACACCCATGCGCAGCACGGGGAGCAATTCAGGTTCAATGTCTTGTCCAAGGACAATTTGACATGCGGACTGGGAGAGCTGGGGATCGAACCACTGATCTATCGAATGGAGGACGACCCACTCTCCACTGTTCCACAGAGATTGCGCTGAGGTCTTACCTGCTTTAATGTTTCATCTTAAGCTGCTGCCAAGTGCGCTTCTCCCCTGTGGGAATGCACCTAAATGAAATAAATTAATAGGCTACCACTCAAGCAGTTCCCCCTGTGATATTACTGTGATTGCAACAGGACTACATTTAAACTTACGCACTGACCCGAGCCGCAATGTTCTCCTGCACCGTCTCCCTCTCTTTTGCTGCTGCAGCTGTGTTTGTTACACTTTAGTCGAAAAACCTGTTCAAACTCACCGTATGAGCGCATTAATATTTCCAATTACAGTGGTAGCGTAGCCCTCCTCTTCCCCGTTGACATGGTGACTCATCGAATCGGGGCTCCATTGATGCTGTCTTTTTTTACTTGTGGTGCACGCGGTTAACTCCAGGTCAAACTACTCCGAGTTGATCAACCTAACGCAAATCAGTTGTTCTGGAACTGAAAACTGTCACAGTTCCTCTCTGCTTCACACTCTGCACCTGCTTCAATCTGCCAATCAGACACACCCCCTTAATCAAGCCAACTCCACTCACCTGTGCTCTCTGCTCTGGCTGCATTTAAGCCCCAACTCCACACTCACTCATTGCCAGATTGTTCTTGATGCTTGCACCAGACTCTCCAGCGTTACTCTGCCTGATCTCTCGGTTTCGACCCAGCCTGCCTCCGACTATCCTGCCTGACCGATCTCCTCAGCCTTCCGTCCCTGACCACGATCCTCGCCTGTCCCCTTCTGGATTCTGCCTGTCGGCTCCTGTGGCTAGCTGGTGGTTACCTGGTTCAGCTCTTCAGAGTGAGTGTAACTCCAGTCTCCTCTGTGGCTACCTGCAGCGCTGTGACTCTGATTATCCCCTGCACCAAAGCCAATAAAGTTTATTACCAACGATTCCTGCCTGTATTTGTGCTGCTATTGGGTCCTAACCAAACCCGTTACAAAAACCAGGGTTTCCTATCTCAGAGTAGATCAACTCAGAGTTCAGGGTTAGACTCAGAGTTTGCTGAACCTGCTTTGTGAAACGGACCCCAGGGCATGATTGGTTGGGTTGATTTCAGACTGTAGAACCAGGATTTTCACTGCAGCAGGAGCCACAGTATATCTGCTAAGTCCACTGTGAGTGCCAGGCCTACGCAGAATATAACGCAGTGTAGAATAACTATGTAGTAGTGATGCGTGACTGTGGTTGGGCCGCAGGCCGGGTCATAAAAATAAATATTTTGATGAGGGTGATGAAATAAATGAATTAATTACAGTCTTTGTGATTAATTCATCTAAATTAATCATATTTATCAATATTTGCATTTTAAATATTTAAATGGCTTTTGGTAGACGAGTGAATCAATGAATAGACATTACAGGGCTGGATTGAATATTGGATTGTGTGTGTTAAAGTCTTTATTGAGTGTTGCTGTCATTTCCTCAGCTGTCCTCTGATCACACACACGTACACACACACACAAAGACAAACACACACACACACACACAGTGCTCAGCAGTCAATATTATTATTCACCACCGATATTTGCTGCTCTGTTTCAACAATGTTAAGCTGAATAAATTCTCCACAGTGTTCTGTTATACAGTGTACACAATGAAACACGGCAGAGCTATGCCCACGGGCGGATTATGGACAATGGGCCCCTGGACACAGACATGTAAAAGCAGACGTGTCTAGGATCAAGACACTCAAAGTGTTTAAAGTAATGGTAGTAGTAGTAGTAGTAGTAGCTAAATTAAGCTTTATGAAGCATCAGTTGTATTTGTTGAGTCCACTAGATGGAGCTCTTGGTTAAAGAAAAGGGCTCAATGAATGGGGATTAAGTGTTTTCAACCCTTTGTTGAACAGAGAGCTCCATCTAGTGGACTCAGAAAATAAAGAAAATGCTTCATGAAGCTTCATTTGGACATCACTAGTTTAAAGATTCTACTCTGAGAAATATTGCATCCATTTGTAGTCATTTGGCATCTTTTTAGTCATTTTGCATCTGTGGTCATTTTTGGATGTTTTGCATCTTTTGCGGTGGTTTTGCATCTATATTTATTTTTCATCATTTTGCGTAACAATGTAGTGATTTTGCGTCTCCTTGTCTATTTGGTTGTTTTTGTGTGTTTATGCCATTTTTTTTATTGTTTTGCACCTCCTTGTGGTCATGTTGTGGCTGCTTTGCATCATTTAGCATCTATCTGGGTTGTTTTGCATTTCTGTACATATTTTCTGTCTCTTTCTTGTCATTTTGTGCATATCTGCCTGTGAATGTTCTCATTTGTCCAGGTCATCGTTATCCCCCAAAGCAATTTCAGTCAAAAGCAACTGGAGCAACTGGAATAACCATGTCAAGTTGCTTTTGACTGAAAGTGCTTTGGGGATTTGTGTATATTTGTGATTTTTTTTTAAGCAACATTTTCTGAGTCAGAGCCCCTGACCCCTTGGGCCCCTGGGCCTATGCTCAGTAGGCTCATTCAGTAATCCATCCATGGCCATGCTGTCCATCTCAGCTGAGGAAGGAGAAATGTGGAATTATAAATGAGCAGTCCGGAGTTTGAACTGTGAGGTCTATAACGTTATAATGTAGCAGCCTGGGGCCTGTTTCACAAAGCAGGTTTAGTGAAAACTCTGAGTCTGTTAACCCTGAAATGAGGGAAACTCTGAGTTTTCCGTTTCACAAAGGGAGGTAACTCAAACCAGAGACAGAGGGGTAACTCTAGCCTGTTTCACAAAGAGAGGTAACTTAACCTCTCAGTCAGTTACCATGGGAACATGCTCTCTAAAACTAACCTGGTCGGGACCAGGTTTTTCTCAGCAAACCTGGAGTTTCTCTGTCTCCGACCTCTTTCAGCCACACACGGTGTTTGATTTCCTCATTCATTCAGTCAGCAGGCGAGTTTTGGCGTAGTATGGTTCTGTTGTCTGTTTTTTCAGAAAATCATTGCAAAAAACATTCAGTAGGTCTACATTAGAAGTTATATTAGGTGGTGACTATTTCCACTACCATGGCATGTCCTTTTGATAACGATCCCGTTGATGAAGGTGCAGCATTACTGCACAGAGAATTAAATATTCGTCGGGAGATGATTATCAAACTATTGATTTCAGATGTTCTTGCATTTCCAGGCAATTCTCTTTTTGAGCGGTATCGTTTCACGTCACAGCAGATATTCTGTGTTGCGCTGCGTTTTTTTGCAAAGGTGGTGAATATTTCCACTACCATGGCATGAAGGTGACGCATTACCGCAAAGAGAATTAAATATTCGTCGGGAGATGATTATCAGACCGCGCATATACGTCCTTAATATACTGCAGCCATAATTACAAAATGAATGAAATAGATCTTTTGAGCAAGTTGAATGTATTTGACTCAGCGTTTCCTAAATATAATCCCAGCTTTTCTTGCAATTCATAGGTTCAAAAGTGTGTGCTTTTAATCGGGTTACCGGTATATAAACTACTCATAGGTGGAAACAACAGCCTTCTGATCCAGAATATCACCTATAATGCGAGGGGGTCTATTTCACGGCAGGGGTGCTGAATACGCACAACACCGTTTCATGTAAAAGTCCATCTCATCCCTCCTTTCATTTCCAACATTAACAACCAGTCATGCTCTTATATCACAGCAGATGTTATGTGTTGCGCTGCGTTTTTTTGCAAATGGGAGTTTTTTATACAACGTATAAAACAGCCATTTACGGTAATATTTACTTAATAATGTAAAACATGCCCAAAATGAGGCGTCACCATGAGATTGTGCCGATGTTTTACCTGTTTGAACAATGGTTTTATGTTTCATCTTAAGCTGCTGCCAAGTTCGCTTCTCCCCCGCGGGGTTGCACTTAAATGAAATAAACTAATAGGCTACCACTCAAGCAGTTCCCCCTGTGATATTACTGTGATTGCAACAGAACTACATTTGAACTTACGCACTGACCCGAGCAGCAATGTTCTCCCGCACCGTCTCCCTCTCTTTACCTGCTGCAGCGGTGTTTGTTACAATTTCGGCAAAAAACATGCTCAAACTCACCGTATGAGCGCATTAATATTTCCAATTCCAGTTGTAGAGTAGCCCTTCGCTTCCCTGTTGCCATGGTGACTCATCGAATCAGGGCTCCATTGATGCTGTCTTTTTTTACTTGTGGTGCACGCGCTTAACTCCAGGTCAAACTCCTCCGAGTTGATCAACCTAGCGCAAATCTGCTGTTCTGGAACCAAAAACTCAGAGTTTCCTATCTCAGAGTAGATCAACTCAGAGTTCTGGGTTAAACTCAGAGTTTTTTGAACCTGCTTTGTGAAACGGACCCCTGGTGTCGTTTTACACACAAACAAAATACATGTATGAGCCTGAAAACAAGTAAACTATGTCCCCTTGAAAGAGATTAGTTGCAATGTAACTTTGGGGTTGCAAGTGTTGATCCCAAACTTTACCATATCTAACAATTTAATTATATATAATAAAATAAAAATATAGCATGGCATGGTCAGTAAAAATAAGTACTGGTAATTTAACATGAAAATAAATTAACATAAGGTAATAACCTGCTTTCACTCTGATTCTCATGCCCCACTGAAAAGGCTTTTAGAAGCCTCCAGGAGCCACCTTCCACGCAGGAACAGCAGCTCCAGCAGCCACAGCAGCCACAGCAGCCACAGCAGCCACTACAGCCACAGCAGCCACAGCAGCCACAGCAGCTCCAGCAGCCACAGCAGTCACAGCAGCCACAGCAGCCAGCTCCTCTGAAAGCTGATCGTCCTGCTCACTGTCACAACAAAAGCCTTGCTAAACATCAAACAGGCTCTTACCCAGCAAGGACACATCAAAGACCTGTTTTACTCTGTTTTCTTCTCTGCAGACAAAAAAAATGCTGTTATGTGTTACATTACCACTACTTCAGGTGGATAACCTGCATGACACTAACAGTATGTGCTTAGGAAGCCTTATGCACAAGCTTACATTGTAGCCACTGATATTGGACACCTGAATAATTTACCTCTAATTTTGAGAAGCACTTATATCCCTAATATTCTCTCTCAGCCCTCGTGGAATACATAAAAGATCTAGACATGTGCAATAGAAATTACAGAGCAATTAGATTAGATTATAGAAGCCTCTTGTATCACAGGACAGACTATAATGAAAGAATGGGAATGATCAAAGCAGTCTGCCCACTCCGTGTGCTACACGAGGCAGGTAATGACAACCAGAGGGTCCGCACTGAGCCTGAACAAGGAGGAAATTTAAGATAAGCTACAGAGAAAACTAATGTTCCCAATCATGAAGATTCTCCTACACCAGAGTGTGTGGAGAACTCATGCAGCACAACACAGCACACGACCAGAGGTTTCACAGAACTTTAAAACTAAGGGCCCGTCCACACGGAGACACCTTTTCCTGTAACCGCACAACTACATACATACTGTGTTAAACGCTGCCGTGTAGAGCTGCAGCTATCAAATCTTTTTGTAATAGAGTATAACCGATTGTTCCATTGATTAATCGAGAAATCGGATTTAAAAAAAGCATTCAAATTTTGAGTAAAAATGTATCATAATTTGCATTATTTTGCAAAAAATATATATTATGTCTAGGGTAGGCCTATTTGGTGTGCAATCTAACAGGTGTGTGTGTGTGTGTGTGTGTGTGTGTGTGTGTGTGTGTGTGTGTGTGTGTGTGTGTGTGTGTGTGTGTGTGTGTGTGTGTGTGTGTGTGTGTGTGTGTGTGTGTGTGTGTGTGTTTTTTACCATGAATAAGTTACTATTTAAACAGTTCAAAGTGGTGCATAAAATTCTCTGTGACGTACGTGTTTACTCAAACAGGTTTATAGACAAATAGATTAATTTATAAATGAATTAGAGGTAGATATTATCAGGAAGACTGAGTCGCTCTCTTCCTGTTTACTGTAACAACAACAACGTACAAAACTCCACTGACACATTTACTCAAACAAAACTATAAAGACTGATCAGGGAGGTGAGGTTATGTTTAACAACATCCTCCTTAAACCGGAACAGCGTTGCTCGGTGAAGTGGCGTTAACAACGGGCTGCTTTCAGCTCAGACACTGAATCATCAATGTCGTTCTGTTGTGGTAGAACAGTTTTAGTTCACAGTGGACACATTGAACCTTTTTGGCTTTCTTTATTCTCTGCCTTTTCCAGATGTAGTGGTGTGCATCCGCAAAAACGGTCCGTGTGGAACACTGATCCCTGCGCTGAACAGGCCGCAGAACGCACGAGATGGGAATTAAACGAATCATGGAGGCAGAGATTTTACCTAGATGAATTTTTGAAATCAAATAACTTGATTAATTGTTTCAGCCCTAAAGTTGCCAAAAAGGTCGCAAAAAGTAGCGAGACAGTGCCCGCCTGTGAGTGCTTTGGGACGGGGAAGGGGCTCCAAGCAGCACCCTCTGCTCGGTGAGGACACTAACTGCAGAGTGATCGGTGCATCAGAGTCCAAAACAGCACAAAAGTCTCCACTAACACCAGAAACAGGGACACTTTTCTCTCTAGGATGGAGGAGGATTTGGGAAGTCTCCAGATTTGGAGAGAAACTCTCTGGTGTTTGGATTCTCCACAGCGTCTCTTCTTCTCAGTTGTTGGTGTATTTCTGTGGCAGTTACAGCGCCACATCCAGGCCTGGCATGTGAACTACAGCGTTTGGAGTCGGTTTACCTGGTTTCCTGTGGACGCAGATATTTCTTAAGCCGAGGCCGAGTGGACTGAAAACTTTTTAAGAACCACAGAGAAAAAAAAGGTCGTTTTCAATCGTGCAGACGTACCCTAAGCCACCCTGTGACCTAATGTCTGACTATTGTGAGTTTTCTATACTTTACCTCTTGCATAATCAATTCATTTTCAATGCCCGATTATGGCTGATAAAGTAGGAAGGAAGCCGTGAGAGTTCATTATTCACATTGTCTTTAAAATATAAACAATAGAAGGAATTAAGCCAAGGTCAACACTGGGAAGTGTACTCAGGTAGAAAAACAAAAGTATGGTTACAATTATGAAACATTTACAGAAGTCATTAAAAAAAAATTTGGATGATGTCAAAATAAGTAGATTTTATCACTGAGCTATGACAGAATAATAATTGGAATAGCAAAACAAAGTTTTAACATAACCTTTTTTTTAATAAAATAAACTAGAAAAGTTCCCTCAGAAGAGACCTCCAGCAACAGCTGTGTCTCCTTCTCTTTTTATTGGTTTCACATGAACATGACACGAACAGCGGTCTCCTGCATGAAAGTCATGTTTGTTTGACCCGACCATGCAGCCCTGTATCTCCCTCCCCTCTCCGTCTCCATCTCCCAAACAAAAGAAAAAAAAAGAAAATCCATCGCCAAACGTGGACTTATGAACGCACTGCAACACTTCACACCACTGACTTATTACCAACCTCGCTGCATCTGAAAAATAACTATCAAGTTTTTTCCCCAAATCGCTGGATGCTTTTACATGACGGCTGCCATAGCAGTTCTCAAGTCAAGATGGCAGCGAATGAGACCAGTATTTTGTATGCATTGACAAAATGTCCATGTATGTGCATGTTCTGCGACAGATGAGGGGAGGCTTGTTTTTAGCCATGCTGATCAGCAGAAACGCTTCAGCCATAGATCACATGCGGAAAACACCCCAACATGAGAGGTCCCTGAGCATACAAGTATGAGGCTGAAGTATGTGAGACAGAAACATGCACATACACCGCAGAATGCTTGAACTCCACACAGGCTTAGGCAGGGTGGAGATAAAAAAATGACATTTGGTTATCAGTTATCACCAACCACTGCATGTGGAAGTGAAGCCAGTGCCTCGTCAATCCCAATCATACTACTGAAATGAGTGGATTATAAGAATAGAGACTTCTTGTTCTACTTTTGTCTGAGCTTCTCTCCTCTCTGTCTGTATCATTCATGTCTCATCAATGCATGTTACTAATTCACTTCTTCCCCGGAGTTGTTTGTGCTTTGTCGTCTCTCAGGTCTCTGCTGATCGTGATGGTGCCTGCTGCCGTGGTCCTGCATGACGCTTCCTGCTACTATTATAATCCATAACCTTAGCTGTGCTTGTTTCTACTGTTCTGCTGTACTAACTGCAATAACATATAAGTCATATTCACATTACTATAGATATTATTATAGTTACTGTTACTTTTGTGGTTGCTTGCATCTCTGGGAGTGTGTCTGTCTCTCTGTCTTTGTCTCTTCCTCTCTCTCTGTCTTTGTCTCTCTCTGTCCATATTTTCTCTCTCCTCTTCTTCCTCTCAACCGGTGCAGACAGATGTCCGTTCTCCACAGAGCTGGGTCTGGTCGATCCAGCTTACAACTTTTTAGATACTTTTATACCGTTATGATTTGGCACTTTAAAAAAATTGAATTGAATTGCTGGTAGAAACCACCCACAGTTGCCCAAATCATCTCAACCCACCCAAAAAGTTTTACTGTCCAAATTAAAGAAAAAGAAAAGTAGATCCAACCAGGCAATCTGATCAGACATTTAGAATGTGCAAATCAGCAGCAACACACCAAGGTCATCACTAAAAATATTACTCTGCCGTTTCCATGGCAACATTGTAACTTCCAAAGCTCAAAAACCAATATACTACAATTTTGATAAATAAGGATAGTTTAGTTATTCATTTTGATTTGTAAACCAGCAAAATATCCAGCAATGCTCATGAATATATGAGAAAGTATATTGTTATAGACAGGGTGTGATCTGTAAATTCTGGTTGTTTTTGAAACATTTTTAATAATGAAAATAAATCATGAAACACAGTGGAACACAGGAATTTGAACATAACCACTGGATTTTCAGAAGCTCTTCAACATATTTATTTACTGTGGTTTATTAGTCTAATTTTCACAACGCTCTGGCATTAACTGTTATCGGAAATTTTTGGATGACATCAGGTGAGCCGGTGACAGGGCGCTGTCTTAAGCTAACCCTACATGGGATGTTTGTGGACGTACGAGCTAAATGTGTCCATGGAAAAATATTGATTTTTTTTAGCACATATCTGAGTTACAGCAACATTGAGCTAGCAAGGCAGCTTTGTATTTATATATGTGATATAATTATTCAATTTGGGAAAGCTCATGATCTCTAAGTAGCTAACTTTAGCTCACGCTGGCTGACTCAGGTACTAGTAATCCTCTCTGTTGCTTCTTTTTTTTGAAAGCGAATCACCCCCCAATAGGAATACATTTTGATTATATGTGTATATATTTGCTAGAAGTGGAAAACCTCCCAATTCAGCAACGTATGAATTCACAAATTTTCCCCTTTAGAGAAATCACAACTGAAAAGAATCCCTTAAAAAAACACTATTTACTATCTAAACATAAAAGCCCTCCCTGCATACCAAACAGACTTGTAACAAAGACTACAGGGATCAAAGAGGTGAAAGATGCCATTTCATGCTCTCACACACGGCTGTTTGGTATTTCGGGTCAAGTGTATAGCATGTCAGTGTGAAATGAAACTAATCTTCATATTCTGTCACCTTAGCTGTGCTTGTTTCTACTATTCTGTTGTATTAACTGTCTTAACATATACGTTATATTCACATTACTATAAATATTATAGTTACTGTTAGGCTTTGCTTGCATCTCTGGAAGTGTGTCTGTCTGTCTCTCTCTGTCCATCTGTGTGTCTTTTCTCTCTTTCTCTCTCCTTTTCTTCCTCCCCAACCGGTGCAGACAGATGTCCGTCCTCCACAGAGCTGGGTCTGTCTGACGAACTACAGTTCAAAAACACTCCAAGAGGAGGAAAAACAAAGGCACAATAAAAATTAACTAATCAAGCTGAAAAAAATCACTCTTCAGAGGTGCTTTAGGGAACAGAAATACAAGCGAGGCAATACTTGGTGACAAGACAAGGCTGTGGAAATGGCTGGAGGTTCACAACGAGATGATATACTCTGGCAACAAGAGAGGGGAAGACGAAGACTAAATACACATGAGGGAGGATGGCACAGGTGGAGGCAATCAGGTAACGAGGGAGCACAGCAGACCGGTGACACAGGAGGAAGGGCAAGTGACCTGAAACGAGAGGAAGATTACTTTAAAAAAATAAAACAAGAATTTCACAAGACAAAAAACCCAAGGCCGGACACCTCTCACCGCGGTGTGACAATTTCTGATTCTGATTCTGATTGGTTTCTATTTCTGTTCTGTAGTCTAGGTAATATTTACCAATCTTGTATAAAGTGAATGTCCGGTGCAAAATCATCCTGCGCTCTTTTTCGGCACTTTACATACATCAAATAAGCCATCGAGACAGTTTCTATGGTGTAACAACTATTAACGGAGAAATCCGGTAGAGTCGCTAATAGCCAAATGTCGCTAACACTGATTAGCTCGGGGCAGTACGGTGAAGGCATTCAATCGTCTTTTTTAACCACTAATACTGCTGAAAATAACAGCAAACCTCTGCAGCAGCATGAGAAGAGTCCTTACACAGAAAACAAAGCACCAATGGGCTCCTTCCTTTGGGGTTGACTTTGGTAATCCACTTGAATGGACTTTACTATGAGAGGAGCTGGTACAGGGGCCAGTAGGTAAGTCTTTAAAACACTCTTTTAAAAACATCTGGTAGTTTGGTGTTATTTTGAGCAGTACTAGTAGTTAAAAACGCCGTTTTAATGCCTTCACCGCGCTGCCCCGAGCTAAACAGTGTTAGCTGCACTCGGCTGTTAGCGACTCTCTGGGATTTGTTACAGGAAAAAAATTGTCTTGATGGCTTATTTGATGTGCAGGTGAACAGTCCATGTAGCGAGCAAAAGAGGCATTGGCTGATGGGGAATTGGTTTTCATTGACTTTTTGTTATTATTAATGTGTATCTGTATCCGTCTACATTTTTTTATCAAATCTGCAATTTTATTTTTTCCAAAGAAAGTATCGATATTTTGGCCGCAAGTATCAATACATTAGTCCCATTCAAACCCCAATTACTCAGCTCGCTGCCCATTTCCTCACAGTTTTGAGACGGTTGCAGAGTCTTTTTATTTTTCTACTTTTTGGAGCATTAACATCAGGAGCAGAAAGTCCCTCTGTCCCACAGAGATGCACGAGCGGCAACACTGACAGATGACACGGAGAGATGACACGTCACCTGCTGCTGCTGCGGCGAAGTTAGTTTTAAGTTGGCTATTCAACAGACCCACCCTGGTCCCAGTCTCTCCAAATATCCAACTTCAAACTAACTTCACCTCGCTCTGCTGCTGCAGTTACATTACAGTTTGTCATATTGTCTGCCTTTAATAACTTAAGGCACAGCCCAAACAACAGAATCACAGCTCAGCTGCATAAACTATCAACGTTAGCTTGTTACTAATGTTAGCTTTGTGAGAGGTTAACTTTTAGATTGGCATTCATTAAATGACCTGACCTGGAGTTTCAGGTTTGTCTGTAATTAGTTTGAGATAAAAAGAGCAGCAAACTTTATTTATTGACACTAGATTATAAACTGTCATTAGTTGGGACTTTGTGTAATTATACAATACGGTTGCACTTCAACTCTATTTTATTATTTAATAAAACCATAAGAGACTTGATTAAGGACTTGCTGCTGCCCTCAGAGAATTGAGACTTGACTTGGACTTGCAAAAAGAGACTTGTGACCATCTCTGCCGTCCAGTCAGAGCCATATATTGTGTAATTGATTTTTTCAGTTTTTATTATTTCAATCCCAGTCAGTGGAACTGGTATGGAACAAGATGTCACCGAAATCACACTGTCCCTTTAAAATCTTTCAGAAAATGATGTAAGTGTATTGTAACAAATAGTTGAGTTAGTTTGTGGAATACCATGATATATCGTATTGTGAGCTGAATATCGTATACCATATTGTATCGTGAGATTAGTGTATAGCTACAGCTCTAATCCAGATATCAGTTTAAAGAGATGCCGCCTCTTAACTCCAACTCCATTCTCACGTCTCAAGTTGCTAATGGGACCATAAACAATGATTGCCACTCAGAGGAGCGGAAGGCCTGATTATAAGCCCAGAGGCTAAATTGTTTGACGGGTTCGGAGATTGGTATATAACTGACTTTATCCGCAAAAATGTCCTGATTAGATAGGATATATCTAATGTATTTTTGTTTGATTCCCATCACAAATTATGCAGGGAGAGATGATCTGCAGCCATCACCATGACAGCAAGCCACCCAATCCAAGGTAATCGTGATGGCCACAAAACACCATCTCTGTGGAAATCATCTCTGCAAGGACAAGCTCAAATGAATTCATATTATTCATGCGCTGCATTTTTAGACCCAAAAACAGCAGATTGTCAGTCAGTCAGCTCGGAGCTCCTCGAGTGATGGCAGGGTCTGGGGACAGCCTGTCCAATAACAATCTGCAGCCCAAAGTAATCCAGTAAATGTCTCCCACTGCAGGACATCACAGGACAGATTTCACAGACTTGTTTATCAACCCTCGGTGAATGAATAATTAGAGAAAAATAATGAATTGATAGAAGCAGGCTGTTTGTTTGTACTTATTGTATTTGAGACTGCCATCTGAGTTGATTCATTGAAAGATGAATGACTGGGCTTTTCTAAATGTTGATTTAATTGCTTTTGCAAAACTGCAGTGAAGTTAAGTAAATACAAATGAGTCATGCTGAAATGAACCAACCAATTTTCATTACAGACATTTACTGTGTAAATAAAAGATGTATTCCATGAGCAGCAGAGATGATGTAGGTATTCTAATTTAGAAAACTCACGACTTTGTAACTGAAAAGGTGTTAATTGTGCCTTGTCATCAGCACCTGCAAATGTTATCAGTACGTTTTAACAGCTTCAATGCTCCTTCTTTCATTTTATCATTTCATTCCATGGCTCGAACACTCAGTTGTGATCAGTTGCACATTGTTTTGTCACAAACACGTTTTAAGGTTGGTTAAGGCTACGGAACGGTCATGGTCACGAAATCAACATTGATGGATGGTAGGAAATGAAAAACAGCCGTTACCTGTGTCCAAGTCTGAAGCTTTGTCCATTCATCCATCCACCCATCTATCCTTCCATCCATCCATCCATTCATCCATCCATCCATCCGGACTTGCTCTCCACATTTGCTCCCGACATGCCATAATTCCCACGGTGCACTAGACGACCTGTTGAGGTAAACAAAGACATCTACAGGTCATTTTAGACATGGTCACAAACAACTGTTGCTGTTGTTTGTGTGTGTTTCGTTCAACAATCATCTTAAGTTTTAAGCCAAGATACAGTTATAATCGGAGAGCTGCTGGAATACTAAGACCTAGTCAAAAGAGGAAATTGCCTTTCAAGCCCTCCAGACAACAACAAAGGAATGCACTAAAAGGAAACTATGCTTCAGCACAATTCATTAAGGATACAACCGCCTAACATTTGGGGCCGGATCGGACAGACCTCCTCAACAGGAGAAACTTTTTCTCTGTTCAGTTTTTCTCCTTTTTACAGTTGGTTCTAAACTTTTGTGGCCTGCATTCATACGGGAAGAAGGAGCTCAATTTTCAGCCAAGATCAATTTGCAAAAATGTTCCTTTACATCAAAGCATGCCATCGTGTCCTTACAGTGACTTTATGTTACGATGTATCATTTCATCAGGGAAGAGATGCAGAGGGGCCGAACTCTGTGTGCCAATGACAAGTCTGCAACGAGGAAATCGAACTGCCGTGTCTCAGCCTGGGGCCATTTTATCTGCCTCAGGAGTTTGGAAATTTTTTCATATATTCAGTTTACATTTCGACCGGCAGTAACACATCCAGAGCTGCTTACTGGGTGGTGGGCTGTGTACAGGAATAGTTGCAACGCACCCCAAATGCCCCTATCTATATAATAGAAGGTTTTAACCATTGCAGCTTGAATAATACACTCTTCTCAAGTGTTATGGAAATGTTCAAAGTGCCTAACAGTGATCGAAAAAACTACCCCAGGCTAATTCTGACCACAACATTATCCATTTGATCTCAACATACAGAACAGAGGTCACCACAGACTACATCAAATTCTGTGTTATTACTGTAATCCCAAAAAAGACATTAAAGATTTTCCATAACAGCAAGCCAACCTGTGTAAGGAGCTGTGAAACATGGGCAGAATTTAACATGGTGGCAGCAGAAACAAATTTGGGAGGACAGGGACTTTTTTGGCCGTGTATGTAAATCTGTGACGGAAACAAAGACCTCATTTTCATTTACCATGCTTTTTTTTGGGGGGGGGGGGTAACATTTTCCCTAAAAAATCACTAAAGATCATCCATCAGACTCTAACATGATTTTAATTCAATTCAATTCAATTCATAGTGTCAAAATCATAACAAAAGTTATCTCAGGACACCTACACAGTAGGTAAAGACCACACTCTATGACTTAATTATGATTTACAGAGACCCAACAATTCCCCCGTAGAGTACGGTGGAAACAAAAACCTTCACTTTAACAGACAGGAACGAACAGACCGAGCTCTGTGGAGGACGGACATCTGTCTGCACCGGTTGAGAGGAACAAAAGGAGAGAAAAAGAGAGAAAAGACGGACAGATGGACAGAGAGAGACAAGGACAAACACAAAGACAGATAGAGAGACAGAGAGAGACGTCCAAAGATGCAAGCAACCACAAAAGTAACAGTGACTATAGACACTGCTGTGTAGCAATTGGCAACATAGTGGTCTTAGAGGAAAACTCCACATCATGTCCCTCCGTGTTTCCAGTGTGCTCAGAGATCCCTGTTCACTTGCTGCCAGGTGACACAACGCAGACTTTTGCCCCTGCTCGTATCACCCACGTTGTAATGATACAGAGCTGGTTGTGAGGGGAGCGGGGCGAAGTAAAAACAAACTACGGTGTCAGGCAAAGGCAGGCTGTCTGTGTACGTAAACACAGCTCCACAGCCATTGAATCATTAGTGGGAGGATTTAAAGGTCTGGACTCAGGTATTTAGAATTAGTCACCTATCATATCTTGAGGGGACATTACTGATTGTTTACATGAATGTCAGTTTAGCCCTCATGAGGAGCAATACGGAACTGTGGCAGAGACAAATCAGAGTTGTAGAAAGACGCCATTACTGCTTCATTTGTCAGGTAATCAACTGCTATTTCAATGAAGGTTATGGTCTACAAAATCTAAACTTTCCAATGAAATTTACCACAGAGAGCAGACAGCAAGAAGTTTTTCTGGACTGTGCAGTTGTAAGTTTGAGGGGAAAAAAGGAAAGTAAAATCCACAAGCCTTGGTTCCATTAAATCAATTTTACTTTTATAAATCTCCATTGAATCCTCATGTTTGGTTCACATTCTGAGCTGCGGGGAACCGAGCAGGCAGAGTTAAAGCCTGAGTGGCTTGCCTCCATAGGGCCAATGGGGGGCCGCCACCCCGCATATCTCGAGCAAGCTTGATACCACGTTTCTCGGCTGAAATTCCACTTCACTACCGTGTGTTTTTTTTCTGATCAGGATGCAAGTAATCATGGAGTATGTTGATTTAAACCATTAGCTAGCAAGTCATGCTGAGTTTCATTAGATCACCCTACTGC
Source organism: Echiichthys vipera (assembly GCF_963691815.1). Classification (NCBI taxonomy): domain Eukaryota; kingdom Metazoa; phylum Chordata; class Actinopteri; order Perciformes; family Trachinidae; genus Echiichthys; species Echiichthys vipera. Next base: position 19,623,580 of record NC_139847.1, read on the forward strand.
ACACAGCACTTGCTCCTCCAGACTGTGAAGGTTGGAAGAACCGTGTCATAACCAATTTCAGACTAGTGCTCTGAGAATAACTTCCACATTAATCTGTGGAAGAGGGTGACTGCCAACCATGAACAAGCCTAACGAGTCTCTGCTTCCACTATAGGTGTGAAGTTTGAAAGTTCTAAAACTGAGAAGTGCACAATCTTGGTTCTATGTTGATAAATGGCCATCAGGATATATAATTTTTTCAGTCTTCAAGTAGAGGGTGAATAGCATCATTCATGGTCTTTAGAGCTGCAACAATCGATTATTTTAGTAATCAAGTATTTTACCCAATATTACATAGATTAATCGATTAATTGGATGAGAAATATTCTTGCTAGTGTTAATGTGCAAAAGTAATTTTAAAGTGAATACTAATTGGTTTCCTTATTTAGAAATATCAACATTATTATTTAAATCACTTACAATATTATCTATTAAAAAATGATCCCACTGAGTGCATTTAAGTGCCACGTTATCACAATCAGCCGGTTGAAAGTCTCCAAAGTGAACTTATTCTTATACTTAAATTGTATTTCCAAGGATTGGAAAACATGAAATCAACATAAATGGGAAGACGCTTGGGATCCCTTTTTGCAATATCTGGACCCAATTTGATTCTACTTACAGTGTGAGCCTGTTGCGCAACATTAATAATCATCTGTGCAGAAATGCAGTGCACTGAGTAGTTAAATTGATTAAATGAAGCTTTGATGCAGTGTAAATGTAGTCTAGGAGTCTTTCTAATCGCTGTTTCTGACGGAGTATACAATGTGTGGAAACGTTTGAAGGCTTTTTAAGTGTGTGTGGGTGTGTATTTGTGGCTAGACTGCCAACCCTGAAAATTACAGAACGGAGACCAGCCATTTCCAGCCACCCACAGAACACAACCACCACTGCGCTCAGCCTTCAGCCTGACAACCACTAATCTAACCAGACTGTGGTGGTCCAAACCAGAGCCTGTGATGAACACTGGATGAGAGCTCCAGAGGTTGGAAGAAGAGGAGAGGTAACGCTCAGCCAAGAGAAGACCGAGGACACTCAGTCGGGCTCTGCTGGGGTTGTGGGGCTGGACTGTGGGAGTCCTGGAGGTGAGCCAGCTCGGTTGTGGGAGAACTCTGGGAGATGTTTACCATTCGAAAACCCCAGGGAGGTCCAGTCATTAAATCCAACTTTAAATTGGCCAATCTGGGGTCTGCTTTGCCACCCCAACTCCAACCCCCACAACAGCTTCCTTTCAGATTGTTTCTGGGAGGCATTATTTGACTTTAGGCATGATGACTGGCAGCTGTGGAGCAGTAGATGGACGGTTATGACTCACAGTGACCCTCTGAGCAGGCTGGGCGATGTGTTTAAGCCACCACTCAGCTCTCTGGTGCTGCATACACAAGGAAACTATTAGCTAAACTCATGTGGTTAAATAATTAGTGAGAACAAGAATGCTTTTTTTTCTCTTCCTTTTTTAATTGAACTTGTGTTAAGGGGGGGGGGTCCACTGTTTGGGTTTAAAAGCTCTACCAGATACAGATACAGTATCAGTCAAAAGTTGGACACGCTTTCCCATTCACTTGAATGGAATATCATCATAGAGGTCTTGTATTCTTTTGTGGGAACAACATCAATCAGATATCAAACTGTGACAAAAAGCATGAAATCCCTAAATGAAACAATGTGAATCCCAAGCTTTATGTCCCCCCAACAGGGTGAGGTTTGCAACTGAAATGTTTAAAAGCTATGTGCCTATGTTGCTCCAAATACCACTGGGTCAAGACAGTCTGCCCCGAAAGCATTCTCACGCTCCAACTGAGCCTTCCCTAAAATACAACAGGAAGTAGGGGGTTAGAACATGAGGAGAGGGGTCAGGCAGAGGGGGGTTGGCTTAATGAGTGAGTCACAAGAAGAATGATCTGACAGGACATAGTATTCTATTGCCATATATGTCTTTATTTCGGTAAGTGTATCGCAGCCCATGTGGAAGCTGCCTTTTCTCACCACTAGTGTATTTTTAGCATTCCTCTGGCTCCAGCTGAGTTGTATCCAGAGTTCCATAAATACCAATAACAATAACACAAAACTGTAACTTTAGCCTTGGATCGCAGGGACATTTTATATATTCAGAAGCTGGCCAATAAAAACAACAACAATCTCTTCTTGTGAAAGGGAAAACTGAGGGCAGAGAATCAGACATGGCAGCTTGCAGGGCTCAGAGCACCACACTGTGCCCTTAAAACAGCTGTTTAAAATGCCACACACCATATGATGTATTACATAGTTGTAAGCCAGATATTCTCATTTGCCCTGTTACACAGTTTTGCCTCAGTTTCATCCTGTGTGAGCATTTTGCAGGTACTTTGGTATTTTATGTAAGATGCCCACAAGGACACCCTCTGGTCAAAACATAGACAGTTAAATAGAGATGGATGTGGGTCTGAAATGTGAAGCCAATGCAGACTTGCCTTTTACCTGCATTCTGTTCAGCAGGGGACGCCTCCAATGGCTTTAAAAAGAAGTCAGATTGTTTAGAAGTCAATGAGAAAATACTACTTCTCACTTGGTTTATTACCTCAGAAAACCTTTTCCTAATGAGGTTATGGTCTCAATTGCTAGTTTCAGGTCTTCTTCAATACAGCCTGATGTTCATTTAGTAAACAGTGTCAGGAACCAGAGCATACCGTGCACGCTGCCAATATTCCACTGGATGACTCATTGTGATGCCCCTATAGTGTCATCTTGGAAGTGAGCCTCCCATTTGCAGGTCACTAATTAGTGCAACTCAGCACACCTGAGCCCGGTCTGCTGGGGTCACTTAAACTGCAGTTTCCTGGAGCTCACTCTCTGCTCTGACTGTCTCAAACAATGGAGAATAAAAGTTAAGAAAGTTTCAAAAAAGCAAACTCAAAGACCGGAGCAGTAACAGGCAGCATGCAACTTCCGCGCATGCGCACTGCGTCCCCGTTCAGACCAAAGATTTGCAACGAGACAAAACCATTTGAGACACTGCAGGTGAAAGTCGCAGTGCTGTGAACTGACCCATCTCAACTGGACTCAAACCGGCTGATGGTATCGTCTGCGATTCAGCTTGTCAAGTTTCCAGCAGCTGGTTTAAGAACGTAAGGCCTGTCACCTGTTGCAACAGTCAATTAAGTCTTAGCAAAGTCTGCTGGTCAAGTCACTTACAAACTTTCAGCTGGTTGAAATGTCAGTTATGGATGAAAGCTCAACGAGCGTGCAAGAGAGAGAGGGTCGAGCGAGCAATACAATGAATAAGGAGAGGGAGCACCGTAATCCAGAGCAAAGCAGTGAATAAGGGAAATAAAATGGTATTTTCGCCGTTTTATCCTAACTAGAAATGCAGCGGTTGCAAGTAATTCACTATCTCCGTCCTCATTTTTATTTTATGATGCTACAAATTATATCCAGCTACAAAAAAATTCCTGAAAAGTCGGAGGTCAGAACGGAAGTACAGAGAGGCATTGCTACGAAGATGATACACGGTCTCGTCCCGTCTCACTTGTGTGAACTGACAGGTTTGCTAACGTTTCAGAACGTTGCAAGTAGTTTCAACTCGTTTCATCGCAAATCTTTAGTCTAAACTGGGTTTGAAGGTTGGTTTGGTTATGCTGCTAAGTTTCCTATTTAGCTATGTTCAAACTTTACAACACAAGCACACACTCACCTTTCACTCATGCACAACCTACACCACTGACTTCACTGATTTCAACATTCTGTATAAAGTTAATGTGGTTATATAATTCTGTCTAATTTGCTTGAATTTGATTAAATAAACGTTTGTTTAAACCTTTAACATGGCGCTGTCTCCCTATTTTTGTGACCATCTGAGCCAGGTCATTACACTCATGTTAGCTGGTTGAAAAATCGTCAATTTCCCTCTGTAGCGTTTAGCTCAGGGCAGTGCCATATAAACAACAGCGGGCTGTTGACTGAAGCTGCTTAGTGCTGCTCTGCCCTCTTGTCCAAGTTTAGTCACATCCAGTTTCAAAAAACAAAGAAAGAAAGCATGCCTTTATTAGTCCCGCAAGGGGAAATTCACTTTTCACTCTTTTTTTATTGTTGTTTTTGTACAACGACACACACACACACACACACACACACACACACACACACACACACACACACACACACACACACACACACACACACACACACACACACACACACAGGCCTCAAATATGCAAACATGCACATCAGGTCCTATATACATGCATTAATAGAGAGATGGCAAGAAGGCTGCCCCATGAGAAGCGCCCAGAGCAGTTTCGGGGTTCGGTGACTTGCTCAAGGACATCTTGGCAGTGCCCAGCGGGGGAAATGGATTATTTATCTGGGGGGCATGGATGTCCCAAAAATATTTCAACAATCAATCCAACGGTTGTTTAGACATTTTACTTAAAACCACAAATGTCAGGGGATCACAGAATTCAGCTTTCTCCATCTTTTGGGAACCATTAATGTCCGGTATTGTCAACTTTAAAGTTCCGTCACTATCATGGCTAAGAATATGTCTACCAACACATCTAAGCACAGTAAATAGCACTTTTTGTCTAATTTGTTTAATGTGTGCAAAAGTCTGCAAATTATGGTTTTGGGGGAATAGATAAAGAACTATTTCTTGGTGAACAAAAAACATTTGCCCAGCTCTCCTGTGCATGGAGTGAGTTGCCTGATCCATTCATTCATTGGGAGGGTGTCTGTCTCTGTCAGGGTTTATTTAATGGATGCTGAGACATACTGTCTGACCCCAGGGGAGCTATGGATGGGATGACACATTAGTTAGAAATAAAGGGATGGTGTCACTCAGCCTGGCAGAATGTTTTGGGTAAGCTTGAATGAATGGCTGCCAATATACATATCTTAATTTTTTTGTACTAACATTTTTTCTGTGGTTGCCTCAGTGAAACAAATCCATCATCCCTTTGTTCTTCGATAGTTTGCCAGATATGAGCCTTTCAGCAAGTGCCTACCAGTGACCAATGATGCAATATACCGTATACCTGCCAACATTAGGCTGTGAAACAGAGAGAGATTTTTTGGCTTATCAGCAAATGGCCTACTCTCATCGCCCCCACACCTTTATAACCCTACGCTACAGATTATTAGAATAAATAAAACTAGGATAAAAACAAAAGCCTGCAAAATGTACAAAAAAGTAATCATCAAATGTAAACGTTAAATTTACATAACAAAAGGTCCGGTGTGAGGTGTGTCTATCCACATGTGCCTGCATGTGTATAGTATTTGTGTTAATGGGCATACTTTACTAAGCCTGATGGCTGTTAATGTTAATGTTAATGTTAATGTTAATGTTACTAAACCTTGCAACCTCATTGTGGCAAGACGTGGAAGCTGCCCCTGGCTGTTGTTTGTCAAGAAATAGTTCCAACATACCACTTCCCTTAAAACCACAATCCTTGCTTTCAGTCTTTATGCTAAGCTCGGTTAACCACGTCCTGACTCTGTACTGTGTATGAGATTGATATCCATCTCCTTATCTTGATCTTGGTAATAAAGCAATATAGTTTATTTCTCACAATGCTGAACTTTTCCTTTAAAGATGTGCGTAGTGGTTTGGATAGTTAAACTCTAGAAATTCTGATTCTACACAAGAAAGGCAAGAGTGAAATTGTCCCGTCATGATGATACATATCTGGGCAACATTATCTAACAGCAGTGAAGTTGTCATTGTTTGTGTCAAACAGTTGTGAATTTGTTTGAACGTAACATTAAAACAGGAGATGACTTACTCTGTGCTGGAAGTGATGCTGGGAGCTCCAAGATGGCTGTAGCAGAATCACGTGAATACCTCCAGGATAACTACGCTTTGTTTCATTGGTTGTTGCATTAAATCTTACCCAGATACAAGATTTTTATTTTGTAAATGACTATTGTGTAGCCCCTTTCTTATTTTTTCATTATCTATGATTTCCATAGTGAGAGCGGCGCTACTGCAGAGAATTTTTGGGTGCTGCGTCATATAATAAATGTTTTTTCTGCGTAAGAATTACAATTTGTGTGACCAAGCGACTGTCACACTCCAGGCGTGAGAGGCCTGTGACAATGAGTCTACATCTCAAGATGTCACCTAACTGGACTTTTCCTTCCTATTCCTTTTCCGTCTAGACTAAAAAATACATAACTGCTCCTCAAACCATAATATGCAGTTTTTACATTTCTATCTTATTGTGTTTGGTAACAAGAAGTAATGATGTAAAGCATGTAAATAAGAAAGCTTTGGATTCACAGTAAGGCAGGGATTTTTTCATAGCTGATGGACCTATGACACTAACACACCCTTCTCTCGTCTCTGTGCTAAGCTTGGCTAAAACCCCAATAAAGGACCTACGGGCTCTTTGTTCTGGATACACGGAGATGAAACTGATTGTCTCATTCAGCTCTGTGAAAGAAGGCACACATGTTTTTTAAAAAGGTTCTATTTGAAACTGCAGCCTCCCACACACACAGGATATGACCTCTAAACTGCAGACAGAGGATGAAGAAGTACATGAAGCTAGCATTCCAGAGTAAGTTTGCTCTACACGTGTTAATTATAATAAGATCCTCTTTCAGCATGCACAGCTGATTAAAGGGTAGAGTAAGACCTGCTTTTGACAGAGCCCACATTATAACTGATACAAATGACCCCAAACTGAGGTAAATACATCATACAGTCACATAGAGATACCGGTGTTCCTGTGTGAACACTGAGGCAGTATTCCGGCACTACACTGCACAAATCTCCATCTAAATGAGGTGGAAAAGCTTTCCATAAAACAAGTAGTAAAATCTATTTCCAATACAAATTCACATAATAAGTAAGTCATTGGCTGCCAATATTTAAATTATGTATACAAATTGAACTTTGACCTAACATTTGTTTGCACAATATTTTTTCTGCTTTAAAATCCATTACTTCTTTTTTACTGACAAATGAAAATTCTCCACCAACAAATAATGTTCAGTGCACTCCTGAGAAGACCATAATGATAATGTTGAATGAAAAAAGGACTTTGATTCTTACTGATTTTCTAATTGGCTGACCATGTGCACCGACAATCTAAATTACTAAATTAGAAAGAGTTTTGCACTCAGATTTAAATTATGTTCATATGTGAGCTAATATCCAATGAAAATAATAAAACTTGTTTTCTTAGACAGATTTTTTTTTAAAGACCAGGGAGAATCCTGCCTTTAAAAAAATAAATAAATAAATAAAAAGAATTTAGCAATTTAAAACAATCTATGGATTTCTAATTTCAGTTTGCAGTATTTATGCATTTTCAAACAAGAAATATATATATTTAAATGTAGTTAAATTTGAGGCACAAAAACATAATAAAACAAGTAGTGTAGTAGTAGTGTGAAAGATATGTGCAGAGAGGCACATCCTATAGAAGCTGGTGGTGCTTTGTCTTTTGTAAAAAATAATAATAATTCAGATCTAATAGGGATCTGTGGACAGAAAGCTGTTGAAAATCATCTAGACTGACTAATTTTCTGTGTTCAGTTATTTTCTAATGACAGTAATAACCATTGTGTCAGAAGAGAATATTTCAACAATGTTTTCTTCTCTAGGATTCAAAACTGAACAGGAAGTGTAGAGGCCACAGCTTTGAATGACTTCAGCACATCTGCGCCCACAGGACATCACTAGTTTCAAACACTGCTCTGGTTTGATCTTGGTCCATTCTGACTCACTCTCTAACACAGTTCACCAACTGGAGTGGGTTTATTACACATTACTTTGATGCTGAGGATTTTCCAGAGATTCTCTATGGGGTTTAGATCTGGACTCTGGGCTGGACATTTCATTGTTTCAATATTCTTAGATTCAAGGAACTGTTTAACCTGTTTTACAGTATGACATGGTCTTGCGTGAAAATTGCAGCTGATTGGGAGACAGTTGCAGTGAAGGTGTTGCATGTTGCTGAAGGAGGTTCACATAAACATTTACATTCACCTGCCATGTAGCTGTACAAGAGGCCCAACTAATGCTGCAGAAACCGAACCATGACAACTGAACGTCCTCTCATCACTGAAGTCACTCTGGACCAGTCCTCCTGTGTCCACACAACATGCACCTCAGCAAAGGCAAGTTCAGTCTTTTATTCTTTCTGCTGATGAGAGGTTTGGTCACTGCAGAGTGGGCTTTCACTCCAAAAAGTCTTAAACAACGAGACACTGTGTGTGTTTCTAGAATAAAAAGGATGTTGTTTGCACAATAACCATGGATGTTCAGACTACTATGTACTACTACCTGAATATGTTGACACTTCAATTGTTAATCCGATGATATGATCTAGATCAATTTTCCCCATTGAACATCTGAGTCACTTGTATTTACAGTATGTATGAGGATGGACAGCTTGACAGCTCCCTGAAAGTGAAGCCTCCTGGGGGCTGACTGCAGTATAGGTCATAAATCCATCCTCCACCCGTCCTCCATGGACCAACCTAAATCAACCTCAAATAATTTCTGTCATTTTAGGTAGTTCTTCTACATCATGCTGATGTTTGTTCAAGTGTTACTTTTTCATACAAGGTTGGTGTTAATCAGTTATTTGATGATAAATGGTATGAAACGTCATGATTGACTTGAGATTGGTTGGGTGGGTCTACGATCATTGTAAATTGGAGATAAGTGGTGTCTCAGACCTCCTCCTCTGTTTAGCGATGGTTTTTCCACTTTTACATAGATGGCTTCTTTTATGCTGTCCAATGCAACGAGGAATGCAAAGATCTTTACATTGGAGAAACAAAACAACCACTGCATAAAAGCATGGCCCAACACAGGAGAGCTAACTCCTCAGGCCTGGACTCCGCTGTCCACTTACACCTCAAGGAGAAAGCCCACTCCTTTGATGACAGCAATGTCCAAATCTTGGACAGAGAGGACAGATGGTTTGAAAGAGGAGTAAAAGAAGCTATCTATGTAAAAGTGGAAAAATCATCGCTAAACAGAGGAGGGGGTCTGAGACACCACTTATCTCCAATTTACAATGCTGCCCTTTCATCCCTTCCCAGGAGATTCAACAATCTAACCTCAAAGGACAACTGTTCACACATGGCCCCGTGTGACCCCAACGACTGTCGTTCAGACTCAATAGAGCACTAACAAAGTCGAAACCAACTGCCCTTCAACGACTGTCACCCTAACGACGGGCGTGGGCTTTTGGAGCACAAAGGGTTTCAGTGACATCATCGGCCTTGTGAGAGGTTAAATACCTGGATATCCACACCAGTTAGTTGGACCAGTCCTAGCCTGGTCAGATGTGTACATGAACTGATGAAGCCTCTTGGATGAGAGGTGCAACGTCTTCCTAGACAAACAACCAGTCCAGTTGTTTTTGACTGAAATTGCTCTGAGGACAATATAAGGGAAACATTATTGATCTTCATCAATTCATGGTTTCTTACTCAAGCCTGCACCCCGAAGAATGTCTTTATCCTGTGACAGGAAAAAATATAACAGCTCAGCTATATGTTTACCTTTCCAAACATGGTCTCAAAGCCAAATCAAATGACTGATCACCACGTCTACATAGCTAAAGGGATCCAGTATTATAGGTAGAGCTGTGGAGCCAGACTCATTTCACTCATACAAGTCAGTGCGCCTCAGCCTTAAATGGGAAAAAAAGATCATTTGATTAAAGATTAAGTCCCTGCAATCTGTCACATTCTCTGCGCCTCTGATCCACTGCGGGGCACATGGGACTCGTGAGTCAAAGTCACCACCAAGACAAAAATGGCAGATATTTCATGTTCATGAAATGCCTGAAGCGGAGGGAGGGAGTACAAACAAAAACAAGAGCAAGCCAAACTCATGAGAGGATGACAGGATGCTGTTTCACTGTTTCTCAGCTGAATTTCTCACCCGGATGTTGGGAGAAGAGGAAGGCTGAGAGCAAGAGAGGATGTTCTTATGGGAGAGGATGACAAAGAGAAAGAGGAAAAGGGTGTCCTCTTTATCCCGTAAGGAGCTGACCTCACTTGCTCCCGAAGCCACTTTGGGGTAAAACTCCTCTGCTCTGCAGCACCAGTAGTCCTGTCTGGGCCTTTGTACACTCTATAAATAGCTGCTTATGATCCGGTTGAGTGGGAACAAGCTGTATCCGTCACCCTGAGGGGCAGAGAGGAGAATGGGAAGCAGAAAATCCCATGGAGATCCAATAAACATGACTCACAGCCTCTCTCTGAGGACCAGCACAAACTTTGTGGAATCCTCAGTTAAATATGATTAGTCTTCCCCAACACCATAATGGGTAGATTGTGGGAAAACGCTAATGTTGCTCCCTCTTAAAGCAAAGATTCTCACTAACACGCCTACTGACAGGTTGCATTCAATAGCGTATACTGTAAGTCTGCAGTAGTATTAGAGATGGATGGATATAAGTGAGATATCCTAAACTATAGAGAAATAAGTATGAAATAATCCACAGCTTCAAATTGAATATTAAATATAAAAGTACAATTACTACCATAAAAACTTACACAAGTACAAGTTACTTTGTGTTTTACTATTGTTTAGTGTGAGCGGGCCAGAGATCTTCACAAGTCATTTCATGTGAGTCCAAGCCAAATCTCAAGGCTTTGGTCAAGAGTCTGAGGCCTAGTCCACACAAACACAGGTATATTTGAAACCAAACTTTTATGGCCCCCCGTTCATAATCCCATCCACACCACCCGTGTGATAAAAAATATCTCCAACCACATGAAACTGTAAAATCCACCTCCGTTAGCTGGTCACGTCTAGAGTGCTCCACAAGTCTCCATTGATACAATTTTCTGTTTTCAAAAAACCCTTAGTCATGTCTCCTTTTGGAATAAGTGTTCCATCCGCTCTGCATCCTGGTAGAAATAGCCACTGTGCAAAATGGAGCACGTTTACATGGATATAAATAACCCCTTCATGAGACTTATCCCTGTTATGATTATATTCAGGACATAATGCTTACATAAACACATGAAAGGATAGACTCCAAAAACCTCACAATAAATGGGTTATATGTTTGTATGTCGATGTACAGACACTGATGGTTGTTTCTAGGGAATGCACCGATTATCTTTAATTTAGCCTTTTCTCTACAACTATAAGTGTAACTTCTCTGATTATTGTTTTTATCTACGCTACATAAAGGTATAAAGGTAGACAAGACAGGGGAGTGGAATGTAAATTTAAACAATGTTTGCTAAAGTAATTCACTAGCACGAACTTTAATATTATGATATTGTAGGACATACAGAAAACTAAACAAAAAGTAACTTTACCTGCTGTTTGTCTACTATGAACAAATATATGCACAAACAGTATTGTTGGAGCCAACTATAAAGCCACTCTCTTACAGGCGGAGCCAAGTATTCACTACCACCACTGCCAGAAGACAACAACAAACTTGACCACAGAATAAAATGTGCAATAAGTGGGGCTGCCTCTGGCTCATCGTCTAGAGCAGGGCTCAGCAACCCTGGGCACAGGTGCCAATGGCACGCTATAGCAATAAATGTGCAAAAATTTTGTGGGGAATTTATGTAGTGCTTTCTCATCCACATGCCAAATGACCACTTTCACAGCCATTGGCAGGTGCTCTACCTGTTATTTATGGTAGTTTGATTGACTCTTTACAAGTGAAGCTTCATGAAGCATTTTCGGTGAAGAGCCTTGGTTTGAGTCCGACCTGTGGCCCTTTGCTGCATGCCATCCCCTCTCTCCCTCGCCCTGATTTCCTGTCACTCCTCAAGCTGCACTTGCCAAATAAAGGCGAAAAAGCTTGAGAACAAATCTTTAAAATAAAAAGGGCCAGTGTCATTACCCAATCTGTACCAGTACCCTGAACGGATCAGGGTACTGGTACAGATTGGGCAATGACACTGATTTGTTTGTGTGAACTACAGGTGTTGAAGCAACAAGAGAAAAATCAAGAGTTTGGTCTTTGAGATGTGGATTCTCATGGGAATACTGAATCTCAATTATAGAAATGTTCTCATAAAATACAATACTAATAAGCAAAGTGGTCCATCACTGCAAGCCAGCTCCAGCTCACCTCGTTTTATCAGATGTGACAGTGTGATTCATCTCCTTTATGTATGGCCTGTCTAGGCAGCACACAGCAGCAAAGGTGCAAACAACAAATGTTGTGAAACAAAGGGTAATTTTGTCCACTAAAACAGTATAAAGCAGAATAACTAAGGCAACTCTAAAGGTTTTTACCTCACAGAGCCTTGGAATAGGCCCAGGAGCCATTGCTGCCTTTTTCTTCACCATAACAGTTGATCCACTTTCATTAGTGTGAATCATTAAGATGTAAATGCCTCAGCTTGCATAATCGCAGTGATGGATGACAGGGCCATTTTAACCCAGAGACTGAACCACAGCAGGATCCAGGCCCTGGCAGAGCTCACAGAGCATCTTATGAATGCAGATGTGTCTTGTTGTCTCTCTCTTAATGAAGTGAGGAGCCAGTGGTTTCCTCAGCAGGGCCCAGGCCCCAGCTGTTTATAACTAGAAGGACCATTAAAAGCATAACTATCCACTGATTTGTTTTCAAGTGGGATTACTAATTCAGCATCATGTTGTATGTTAGCTGCGTCAGTTCTTTGTTTGTGTACTGTTGTTGACATGCTTTACATTCTTTTTTATATGGAAATGCACAATACACTTGTGCGTCATACCAATCCCCAAATGGAATGAATAAATAATTTTCCCCTGCGAATATGGAAATTAGATCCTGTTGACAGACAATCTACAGTATATACCAAAATACATTCACCGCAGTAGTGTATAATGTGGATGGATTAGAAGGTAAAGATATGCACGGTCACATTCCACACACCTCTGAAGTGTGTACAGTAGAATATCTTGATGAAACAGATTTGTCAAGGCATTCCACAAAATATACAGCCTGAGATTCTATTTCCATTATTAAGTGACAGCAAGGGCTGTCCTTGCTAAAGCCTGATTTAAAAAAATATATATATATAGCTTAAGCAAAAATGATGAGGAAGTCTCTCCTCAAGTGGATATGTAGTCTACAGTGTAGACTCTACACAACTAACTAACTAACTTTATCGTTTTACCTCAACTTTTTTGGCCATCTGCCAGTTTACGGTATACCCACCGAGTATATACTCACTTCGTCCTCCATAACCCTGTAGTACACTCATCAACTTCTTCTACGCCACTGCTGTGACATTTGGGTCAGACGGTCCCCTCTGGATGAACTGTATTAACTCTGGTGATCCTCTGACTTTTCATCTAGAGTCAACAGCAGGTAAAATTTCAAATTGCATTTAGCTCAGTTCAGCGTCATAGTGTTTCTAGCATGGCTGTAGACTGGTTTTCCTTATGGAACCTTTTCCTAAATTACTGTATAAATGTGGAAGTCAGCTACCCTGCCACCCACATAGACAGACTTAAGATATGTTGGAAAACCCTCCCCCAAAACCCCCAGTAATTGTGTGATAAAAAAAAAATTAAATACAGTAAATATGTCTATGGACCATAGACTGTATATGAAGATGGACGACAGCTCCACTTCCTCCCACTGTACAATGTGACGCTAATATATCCCAGATACGAGCGCCACAATGTTCTAATTTTGCAACCACAGTCTGCGCAGGAGGAATAGGGTAGTAGAGTCACTTCATTGAAGTGACGTCCATACAGTACACCCGCCCGACCGATCGCAAGTCAATCACATGTGTCAATCGTGAAGTTTCACCCTATAAAGAATCAGATGATTAGTTAAAACCAAACCTAAAAGAAAAATGAACAATTGAACAAACATCCGCGTAGAAAAAACTATCTAAAAAATGTATTTGAGGTGTACTTTGAGTCTTTAGTTTGGCCCGTGTCCCATCCACTAAAATGGACGAGGTTTCCCTGTCGAGCTGTCCAACGTTATATATAGTCTATGCTATGGATCTATTTATATGTAACAAAACTTAACTACAAAATCATATTTTTCATGAAAATAAATAGTGATAATGACCATTGACCTTTGCTGACTGTTGTGGGATTTGATTGGTTGACACCTCTCTACAAGTGTGATTGCATGTTCATGTGTGGTAACATTCAAGTTGGTCTTAGCAGTTTCTAGTAGTCTCAGTGTGTTGAAGCTAAAGCTAATTAGCTGATTATGGACTGTTTTGTTATTGCGAACTAACAAGGGAGAGTGGATGAGAATGCTAACCCGGTGGATGACATTGTGATGCCAAACATGGAGTAATGGCACACAATTTTCAGGGGTATTTCTTTGGTTATCTATCAGCTACTAAAAAAAAACCACAACAGAAGACTGGCGCATCAAGTAAAGCATTACAATGCCGTCCAAGACTAGTTGAAAGAGGCTGAGTCAAAAGAAAAAAAAGGCGGAGCTTTGGGGTATGACACATGCGCAGTAAAGGAGTAAAAGAGTGTGGTCTTTACCTACTCTGTAAAGGGTCCTGAGATAACTTTTGTTAGTGTGGCGGCACGAGGAGATGATTTTTAGTTTACAGTAAGGTGTTTAGAACATCAAATAATTGTTGCCAGACAACGCCACCCTGGGAGTTTCACCCAGGGACTTTAAGTGAACTAACTTGAAATGGGAAGGCATTCAGGTCCGTAACAAAATGAGGCAGAGACAGTAGTTCACTGATACAAAAATATTATTTTATTATTATTCTGTTATTTAAAAAGGGTTAAACGAAATCATTCACTATGGGGAAATTAAATGAAACCAATCGGGGCTAAGACCTACTAGTGAAAGATTGGGTCAACAAAACGGGGATACCAGGAACACCACACGTGCAGCAAAATAAGGATAACGTGAATACTCAGCCAGTGAAGACAACACAAAAAAAGGGAAGGGCACCACCACCAGACACCAATCCACCACCGTAGGCTCAGCACCTGAACGGGGGGGGCACCAGAGAAACAGTTTAGGGACAGAGAAAACAATATAATAGCTATTAAGAAAAGAAATGAATAAACTTGGATTTACAATATATACACACAATAATTAGGCACAATAGCAAATCAAATTGCTTACCCAAAATATACAAAATCACAACCCTCAAAAAGAAATAATGACTAACCAAATCTATGGGTTGCAAAAGAAAAGAAAATTATAATAATGAACATACAGCAAACAACTACTAAACAAACACAAGATAACAGAAACCACCATAAACATTCCCACACTGTTCTCTCATGCACGCACACACACACACACATACATTAAGACGTGGCAGAATAAATGTAGCGACAGCGTTGCTGAACCACAGGTACGCCCAGGCAGCGACGGGCAGCACCGAAGACACCCAGCCAGCCCAACAGTTAAAGCCTAACAGAGCAGGCGAGGGCCGAGACGGCCGAGGCGGCAATGGGAGCTCAAGCACAGCAGCAAAAGGTGGTACAGCAAGCGATCGATCTGCAGCAATAAGCGGTGTCTAAACGCCAAGGAGGTTCGGCGAGACACGGTAACTCCAGCAAGGCAAAGCAGCTCCAGCGAGGCAAGCAGCTCCAGCCAGACACACAGCTCAAACCAGGCAAAGCAGCAGTGGTTTAGTGGTCAGATTAGCCGGCGCTAAGCCGCTACATAGACATCTTTAGCCTACAATAATAAACAAACATGAGAAACTTACAAGTGGCTGAAGGAGGAAGCTACTGTCACTCTACTACATACCGGTCAGGCAGTCGCGGACAATGCAGCGTGGGGAGAGTTCGGCGCTACACGAAAACAACCTGTAAACAAACACACAGGTTGCCACACGTGCAATGCTACAGGGGAAGACACGGGAGGCAGAAAGCTCACCTACCAGCAGCGAGCAGCGTACGGAGCGGTACGAAGCGGTGAGCAGCATGCAGCCAGCAGCAACACCCAAGCGAGCCTCTGCTAACAGAGGGGCGGAAGTGACGGACACCAGGAAATGACGTGGCCTGGCCCCAGGCAAGCAAGAGGAAGACAGGTACTCTCCACCCCCTTTTATGCAGCCTTCACCCACCGCAATTGGCTGGAGCCGCCTCCTGCGTGATGTCACAGGCCAAATGACTGCGTCCTGCTACAATAGGATTTGGCACTTTAAATAAAATTTAATTGAAAAATTGAATTGAATTGAAATAAAGAAAAAGCCCAAGCGCAACCAAAGAGCCCCTGAGCGGAATCCATCACTTTAATTCTAGTACCAAATATTGAAACCCCCCAGCTCCACTCTGCATGTGTCATATACATTTTTCTTTGGTGCCCTAGCCTCCTTCCACAGCTTTGATGCCAACTAGTCTTCACCGCCTTCTTTGCCAACTCAACTTCTAGTACAAACTCAGCAATCATTGACAAGAACTGCAGTAAATACCCTTAGGAGCCCACTGCAATGCTGCTGTCGAGGGATCCAGAACACTAGCTGCATTCAAGGAGCCTTTCCAGCCTTCTAACTTAGTTTTTCCTGGTAGACGATTTGGAAGACCCATTTACACCAGCTTGGTTTAATTAATGGACATCAATTAAGTTGGCCACACAGACATTTTGAATGCTTTTGACCAGGGTTAACCTGGCCCCCAAGAAGTGAGCAGGACTTTGAAATAGTGGAACAACAGTGGAATTACTTCCAAAAACTTTTGTGTTGTGATGCCATTGGGCCCAAACAACAGATACCCAGAGACATCTGTAAATCCATGGACACATTTTTTCTAGCGTCACAACCCCCCACAAAATGGCTTGTTTCACTATCAATTGATAACTTTCTGAAAGTCTAGAAGAGCCACCTGATTAAATAATTCAAATTTCCCATTCAAATTGGAAGTATCTGGCTTGGCCGGGAGAAGTCAGTGGTGCGCCTGCTCTGTGGGCCCAAGAGTGCAGAAAGTATGGCGGAGGTAGTGCCAATCATCAGTATTTTTAGACACAGAATTGAGCTTTCATAGGAATGAACAAGGTATCTTGTATCTAGTTCCCTTAAGATTACAATAGGGTTTATGCTACACTTTGTTTTGAGAGCCAATATGGAGCTGGAGGGTGTTGTCTGGAATATTCTGCTTACCCTCCTACCCTCGCCACCTGGCCCTGGCTAAGCAGATGAAAATGGATGGATGTAGAAAGATAAAAATTAAAATTTAAGCATCTACAATTCTGTGACAAAAACTGATGATTAAAAAAATCTTGTAATATGACTAAGCGCTCCAGAACAGATACCAAATGGTCCTTGAGGAACGATTATTCTGTTAAAAATACACAGAACTGTTGGTGAGAGAAGATGGTCCAGGTTGACTCTTCTTGTCACACGCTAACACAGTTTGATCCATGATAATACAACTGAAGAAAGAAAAGAGATTATTTTTTTCCAGAAGGTAAATTAATCACCTAGGGAGTGTGTGTTGTGCTGCAGTGCCACTGTGTGTCTGAGGAGGGTGGTAGTATAGAAATCTCAGTGTGGGAGTCAAATCTGTCTTTCATTTTTTTTTCTACAGCATAACACAGAGCAGATTTTGACCCCTGCCATTTCATACATCAACTACACAAAGGCCCGGAAAAGACCTCTTTATTTATTTATCTATTTATTTACTTATTTATGCATGAGATGCTGCATGTTTGAAGTTAAGTGTAGAGTATTTTCAGTTGAATGTGAAGCCTATCTCCCCTGAATTTGATATTAGAAGAGCCTGTGATGCAATGGCTTGGGCCGGGGAAGCCTGCTGCTGCAAGGGAGGAGACGGGCGATAAGAAACCAGGGCAATGAAGAGATGAAAGTAAAAGCAGAGTCATGATGAAACACACAGATAGTGTGTGAGTTGAAAGGGAGGATGATAAGGCCATGTAGACACTGTTAGCGCCTGTGTCCACAACATATCTCTATAGACACATCTAAAGACATATCATTTCATGTGAAAGTGGTGCTTTGAGCACAGCACTGCCTTTTTGTCAGTGCCTAGCTACAAGTTGGATGAAAAAAGGTGTGAACATAGAAGAAGAGAGCTTGGGAGAGCGCAGCACAGCTGGATAAGCTGTTGTCGAATCTAATGACTTTTATGCTGTCACAATAACAATAAGTTACCTCTCTCAGCACAGCAGGTTTTAATTCTCCTTAAAGTGAAATGTTGGCGTTAAATCATCCCAGGGTCTTTTTTCGGCAAATACACTCATCAAATAAGCCAACGAGACAATTTTTAAAGGAGAAACTATTAAAGGAGAAATTCCGAAAAGTCGCTAACAGTCGAATGGGCTAACAGTGATTAGCTCGGAGCAGTACGGTGAAGGCATTCTTCATTCTTTTTTAACCACTAATACTGCTGAAAATAACAGCAAACCTCTGCAGCAGCATAAGAAGAGTCTCTACACAGAAAACAAAGGTAATCCACTTGAATGGACTTTACTATGAGAGGAGCTGGTACAGGTGCCAGTAGGTAAGTCTTTAAAACACTATTTTAATAAACTCTGAGTTCACTAACTACGTTGTTGGTGCTTTGTTAGCTGTTAGCGACTCTCTGGGATATATCCGTTAATGGTTGTTTTACACGAAAAGAATTGTCTCAATGGCTTATTTGATGAGTGTACGGTGCCTATAGAAAGTCATGATACCCTTTTGAAATAGTCACTTTTTTTGTTTCATAGCCTGAAACAATAATTCAGAAAAAATATATATTTTTCCAGCGTGATTTACACATTTTGCCTTACAATATTTAAGGGAATTTTTTTTCTAAATTTCTGAAAATGAATAAAAAATGAAAAACTAGAATATCTGTGTTGGAAAAGTGATGAGTCCCTTTAGAATAACCATTATAAACATTCTCAGGTATAACCAATCACCTTCCAGATCACACACCGAGTTAATTGGCCTCTACATGACATCAACTGCGGTGTTTCTGATTTTTACTGAAGAATAAAATCAGCCGTTCCTTGAGGACTCCACACCTAGTCGTGCATGGTAACACAAATAATTCCCCATGGTTGGAAAGATGCTTTCAAAAGAGCTGAGGGATAAAGTTGTGGACAGGCACAAGTTAGGAGGGAGTAAGGATCTAAAAAGATTTCAAAGGCTTTAACTCTCCCTCTGAGGACTGTTCAGAGTATTGTCCAGAAGTGGAGGCATATGGATCCACCCAGACCTGGCCTAGATCGGGCCTCCCCTCCAAACTGGACGACTGAGCCAGGAAAAGATTGATCAGGGAAGCTACCAAGAGGCCAATGGTGACCTTGAAGGAGTTACAAGTCTTAATGACAGAGGTTGGTCCATCTGTGCATGTGACAACAATTTCACAAGTTCTACATGTTTGGCATGGTGGAGAGAATAAAGCCTCTTCTGAAGAAATGTCACACTGAGTCTCATAAAAAAAAAATTGAAGATTCTGATGCCATGTGGCAAACTTTTTGGGCTGAACTCTTAGAGCTATGTTTGGCAGAAACCAAACACAGCACACCACCCAAAACACACCCTCCCTAGTGAAGCCTGGTGGTGGCAGCATTATGTTGGGGGCTTGTTTCTGGGCAGTTGGTCAGGACTGAAGGAAACATGGATGCTGCCAAGTCCACCCAAATTCTTGAGGAAAACCCTTGTCCCTCTATTAGACACTTGAAAATGGGCAGGTGGTTCACCTTCCAGCATGACAACGACCCAAAACACACCTCCATAAAAACAACACAGTGGCTAAAGGACAGGAAGGTGAAGGTCCTAGAGTGGCCCAGTCAGAGCCCTGACCTGAATCCTACAGAACATCTGTGGATGGACCTGAAGAGTGCAGTCCTTCACCACTCACCACAGAATCTGACTGAACTGAACTGAAAAGAATGAGAATGAGAAAAAGAAAAGAATGGGGAAATATTCTCCATTCTAGGTGCACAAAGCTGGTAGAGACAGATCCAAACAGACTGATGCTGTAATTAAAGCAGAAGGTGCCTCCACAAAGGATTAAATCTGGGGACTCAGCACTTTTCCAACGCTGTTATTCTAGTTTTTAGTTTTTTATTCATTTTCAGAAATTTAAAAAAAAAATTCACTGGAATGTTGTAAGGCGAAATGTGTAAATCACGCTGGAAAATGATATTTTTTATGTATTATCATTTCAGGCTGTAAAACAAAAAAGCAACTATTTCAGTAATAACTTAAGGCTACTCAGATATGCATCCATACCTTACGTACTCCGCTCTTCTCTAACCTGACTGAACTGTGTGAGAGGCCTCGGTAAAGATGAAGGTACGGAGGACAAGAACAGGTTTTTGAAAAGTGAGGGGGGAAAATTCCCCCCACATCCACAGTAGAAATCACACCCTTGTATACTTATAAACACGTTATAGGGCTTTAATGGTGTTTAATAACGGTGTTAGAATATATCACAGTATTACAAAATTGTTATTATTATTAATATTATTAGCAGTTCAGTGATTCTTGAGATAGGGGACAAAACAGGTTTTGATTTTTATAAAAAATATTTATATAATTAAATTATATATATTATGATTATATACAGTATGAATACATTTTTGTTAAATTGTGTTTCGTCTCTCCAAACCTGTTTTGGTTCAACCCCCTAGGTGTAGATTTTGTACATAAATTGAACATGTGACGAATACTCCGGACACATTTTCAATTGACCAGAAAGTACATTTAAAACATTTCAAAATTATTATTTTTAATATTTGTAAAATAAATACTACTTAATTTACACATACAATTGAAAAGGTTTGATTAAATATTACGTTTTGGACTTTTTTTAAGCATTGGATTGTGATGGGCCCTGATCCCGGACATTTTTTTTGTTTTGTTGGTTTTTGTAGGCACTGCTTTCATATCATGTCATTTAAAATAAAAATCCAATGTTAGACGACATCAAAAGACTGTTTGTGGTGCTGCCCTTGTCCTGTTTATGACATCTGTCGTCTGTCATTTTGCTCTAGGTCTGAAGAAACACTGACTTAGAATGGCCCCTTAATTATGAGGTTTTTTTTTGGTTGAACAAATCCTTTTTTGAAAATGGAACTGTGACCATTGTAGTGGGATAACGTCCGCCTTTCATCTAAATTGAGGATTGCTGAATTTAATTGCCTCATATCTCTATTGATGGTTCCTCAAGAAAACTATAAAGTAGTGATTGTGATGTTCGAGTATATTCACTGCCATCATCATTATTATTAGTCATATTATGACAGTTGTTATTTTTGTGGTTGCTGTGTATCTCTGGGTCCCTCTCTTTCTCTCTCTCCCTCAGATGGTCAAGAAAGATGTCTGCCCACCATGGAGCCTAGGATCTGTTCTGACGTTTGAGCCTGTTGAAAGGAAGGTTTTCGTCGCCACTGTTGCTCATGGGGGACTTGTTGGGTCTCTGTAAATCATAAATAAGTCATTGAGTGTGGTCTTTGCCAAATGTTTGTTTTTAGAGGTGCTATATAAATAAAGCTACTAATTGAATTTCTGTTCTAATCTTATTCCATTTCTAGGGTATGACCATTCAGATTTATCTAAAGATGCCTTTGGCTGTCCAGAACCTTTGGATTAGAAAACCCTAAACTCTTATCCATATCAGAGCCTGCTGTAATGAGGATGGTGATATTCAGTGGAGCTTTTTTTAAATTTTTTAAAGTTTTTATTTGCCTTTTTTATGCCTCCACGGGTATGATGTATGGGGTACATGCTTTACCAATTGAGCTAGAGGCTTCTACAAATTCAGTGAAGCTTTTAGTCACTCAGCCGCACACTCGAAGACAAAGAGCCAGAAGACCCATTGTTAAAGAACCTCTTTGTTAATCTGCCATTTTGTAAACAGCAAACAACAATGTGGAATAAAAGCCAAAGCAGAATGACACAAAGAAACATTCCACAATCATTGTTCCCAGGGTGCCATACTGTGTTATCAGTGATGACAGGTGGAGAACATCATGTTTTTTAAAGATGGGCTCCCATGAATCTTATCACAAGATGTCATGCTCTGTAACAGGCCAGCAGTGGAGCTGATGAAAGATAAGCATGAAAAATGAGCGTGATGCTACAGTGCTGAAAGAGATCCCATCTGTCAGCGGAAGTTACAGCAGCAGACCTCCTCGTGCCTGGCATCTAAAACCAACACTAAGCTGATTACAGCTCACTTCTTGGTGTAATATCAAATAGAGTGGGAGCATCTAAGTGAGGGGGCAGATCTCCCTCGGTGATAACAACATCACCAAGGCCAGATTAAACACCAGGGGGCAAAATGATCTGTGGACACCTGTTAATCTGAGGACTGCGGTCAGGTGACCTTGGCTACTACCAAAGTGACTTTGTTTGTATGATCAAAGTTAGTGATGTCTAAATGAAGCTTCATGAAGCATCAGTTGTATTTGTTGAGTCCACTAGATGAAGCTCTGTGTTTAAAGAAAAGGGCTCAATGAATGCTGATTCAGTGTGTTTTCAACCCTTTGTTGAACAGAGAGCTCCATCTAGTGACTGACTGAAAGAAAATGCTTTATGAAGCTTCATTTGAACATCACTACTCAAAGTCCCTCTCCAGTCAAAAATGTTTTTTTTTTTTCGAACTACAGTTGTCTGCAGCTAATAATAAAGTATGTCACATGGAACCTTCTGTGTTGGAGACATCTTGTATCAGAAGTGAAACTTTTACAAAATAATTTCTGGATTTTTCCAATCTTAATTTTGTTACATTATTATTTCATTACAAACACATCAAAGTAGAGTGTTCTTTTTGTCTTGAAACATGCCCTAAACAAGCGGCAACCAGGGACAGATTAAATTGCTCATGGGCCCCTTTAGGCCATAAGATTCAAGATTCAAGAAGCTTTATTTATCCCGAGGGAAATTATTGTGCAACAGTTTCAATACAAAGATGGGAAAGGATCAGAGTAACAATAAGCTAACATAATTAAATCAAAATAAAGCTAATGTAAAATAAATCTGTCAATAAAGTGTGACAGAGTGCAACAGACATTGTGGTTAAACGTAGGTATAAACAATATAAAGCAATACGAGAATAGAAGAAAAAAGAATGAGTGATGCTAAGCTACCAAAAAATTGATTATCTATGCATCTATTCTTTTATGCAGAACTAGTATCTTCAGATCGGAATAATATTTGGTGGTGGCAGGGTTCAACACGTGACTGTGCTACACCAATAAGATAGCTGCTTTTTGTCAAGAGAGTGGCAAGATTAAGTCATGTTAGGTCATCTAGATTGTGTAGATGAGGCTGCGGAGCAGGAATCCTTTTCTAAAAGATTTTATCGTTCACTTTGCAGCCTATTAGGTTACTCATTGTATGGGACCCCTCTTAGGGCACACACGTGGCATTCATACTGTGCCCAATCACGGGGGACAATCATGCTTAAGCATGGCGTGGATCAACCAGGCCAAGTTTGAGTGTGCCCTTACTCGTCATGCTTTACCAGAAAAAAAAGTAATTTAATTCCATGATCGCCTGCTTAAATATTACATGGCCCACAAGCACACATGAAGTGCACTGGCATACACACACTTTGAGACAGCCTTTACTATAAATAACAGTGCTACAGAAAAATCCATTCACAGTTCATCTGCAGGCTGGTAAGTTAATTTTCTAAACCAAAAGGTACAACCTCTGCAGCAGCACAGAACGGGAAGAAACTTTGTTGTCAACTTAGAGGTTGTCTTTAGTAGGTTTTGGTGCTCTTTCAGTGCTTTGTGTCTGAAGTAAAGTTTTACAATAAAAAATAGTCTGGCTTATCCATGGCCCTTGCACATGTGCACATGGCCCTAGGCTGCAGCCTAGGTCAGACTGTGCATTAATCTGACTCCAAAACACACAACCTCATACAACGGTAGCTTGTGAGTGAGAGAAAGCTGCAGACCAGAAACAGCTGTTTAAAACAGTAGCCTTATGTTCATTGATACCCATCTACTGAGCATCAGCTGTATCGGTGAGGTGCCATTAGAATGGCAGTCATTGGTGGGAAGTTGGTTTCCATTTTGTTAGTGCTCTACTGGGTTAGAACGACACGTCGTTGGAGTCACAGGAGGCCATTTGTGAACAGTTGTTCTTTGAGGTTAGATTGTTGAATCTTATGGGAAGGGATGAAAGGGCAGCATTGGAAACTGGAGAGAAGTGGAGTCTCAGACCTCCTCCTCTGTTTAGCGATGATTTCTCTACCTTTGCATAGATGGCTTCTGTTACTCCTCTTTCAAACCATGTGTCCTCTCTGTCCAGGATGTGGACATTGTTGTCATCAAAGGAGTGGGCTTTCTCCCTGAGATGTAACTAGTGTTGCTTTCGTCAACGAAAATACTGACGAAATATTGTCGTCAACGAACCTTTATCACATGAGGAAAACTAGACGCAACTTAAATGCTGGTCATGTGACGATAACTATAATTAAGTATATAATGCAATGTTGTTGACGAAAAAAACAAGACTAAATGTGGTTTACGAAATAAAAATTACGCTAAGATGTCCCTTCATTTTTTTATTGACCAAAACAAGGCGAAATAACGTTGTTTCGTCTCGTTTAGTCACGTTATTATTATTATTATTTTGCAGTTTTTCTGTTTCCTGTGTCTCGCATCTGGGCGACGTCACTTACTCAATCCCCACACGCGGCATTATTTAGATTCAGAAGATGCCGCTGCTGTGGGTTAGCATTAACAACAACCAAGAAAGAAAAATTAGAACAAAGTCTGACACCGAGAAAGGGAGCGATGGCTGCCAGCCGCGGGTCGTCTTTGGGAGAAAAAGAAGAAACACTTTCATTACATAGACGTGGAAAAGAAAGGAAGAAATGCGGCCACAAAATCACAGGAAAAAACACCACGAATCTTAAGAGACATCTCAGGGCATCCCATAATGACATTTAGGTAAGTCAAGACATTAAAGTAATGATACTCTCTGTTTAAGAAGTGCGACATGATGCCAACTCATGTGGCTACGGTTGTTGTGTCCGAAATTTAACGCTAGCTTTAGACGTTAGCCACTGGAGCTGAGAACAAATGTGTGTGACTAGCGTGTGTATGTATATTTGTTTTTGAGAGAGTAATGTGGGTTAACGTGTGTGAGAGTGTAAAGTGGGTTTTTAGTTCCTACCTGACTGACTCACTCTATAAGTGCACTAAACTTCCCCTTGTTGGCCAAATACTTTCACTAGTTTTGTTATTCACACTGGACTGAATTTGGCATCAACATGACTTTGAATAACTTATTCTAGACCCGTACATGCATGTAAACAAAATATATCTGCATGGGTTTGGCTAAAAGAATATGTTGGTTGCGTCAATTCTACTACTTATATTGATTACATATAACTGCATTACTAAAAAGAGACTAATATACAATTTTCGTCGACTAAAACTAGGCTAAAATGTCATAAGTAAAAGTAGACTAAAATAGTTATGGACAATTCTGACTAAAATAAGACTAAAATGCTCAGACCTTTAGTCGACTGAAACTTGACTAGACTAAAAAGAATATAACTGTGACTAAAATTAATAAAAACTAAAATGACAGCTTGACACAAAGACTAGACTAAAACTAAAAGTAAAACAGGCCGCCAAAAACAACACTAGATGTAAGTCAGTGACGTGCAGTGAGGGTTGGGGTTGGGGAGGCACTGACTCACAAGTCAGATTTACAAACATACAGTAGGATGCCAATAGGATAGGATGAGAGAATAGGAGAGAATAGGAGAGAACAGGAGGCTGAAAAACATTTTAAAACACCAGTGCCACTGTATATTGCAGTATATCTTACCTTTACTTGTACATGACTTCTCGCTTTGACTGAAAGTGCAGCTTTGGAAATTTTCTTAGTTTAGAAATCAAATCCTCCATTTTCAGGGCGAGAAATGACAGCTAAGCTAAGCTCTACAGCGTTGCACAGCACACACTGTGTTTACTTTTTGCACACAGGTCAGAGTTCACCGTGACCTGCAGGCTATCAGGCTGCTCACTATCACAGAGGTACTGCCTGCCTCAAGCCAGGCATTTCCCCTGTGGATTTATGTCACATCAATAAGGTGTAAATATTACACACATACGTAAAATACATTACTGAACACCATGGAAAAGAAGACGTATACTTTTATTTAATAAAAGTGTCCTCAACCATCATATTGGAAACATACACAGAAATGGGAACAAGCACGCGCAGAGGGCACACGCTCAATACAGTTTGTGAGTGATTGCGCAATCTGGAGGGAGGCACGGCTGTCCGTGCCTCACCTCTCGTCTCCGAAGCGACTCCGCTTATTTAAATAGGAAATACAGAATTTTCTGTGATTTTTACTATAAAAACGGTCAAAATACATTAAGAACCACACCAAAATCAGAGTCCAGAGGATAAATATTAATACTTGTTATTTTATTATTTCGTTTCTTTTTCCTCTCATGATGACAGGGGAGGCACAGCCTCACCTGCCTCCCCTGACTGCACGTCACTGATGTAAGTGGACAGCAGAGTTCAGGCCTGAGGAGTTCGCTCTCCTGTGTTGGGCCACGTGTTTATGCAGTGGTTGTTTTGTTTCTCCAATGTAGAGATCTTTGCATTCCTCGTTGCATTGGAAAGCATAAAGCAGATTGCTTTTGTGGGTGTGTGGGGTTCTGTCCTTGGGATGTACTAGTCTCTGTCTGAGTGTGTTACTGGGTTAGAAATGCACAGGGATACAGTTTTGTTGAAGACCCTCCTGAGTTTCTCTGATAC
The DNA here is from genome assembly GCF_963691815.1 of Echiichthys vipera. Lineage (NCBI taxonomy): Eukaryota > Metazoa > Chordata > Actinopteri > Perciformes > Trachinidae > Echiichthys > Echiichthys vipera. The sequence goes on from NC_139847.1 coordinate 19,650,244, forward strand.
CTCAGCCACATACGGGATGACTATCTTGTTTCTCTTGTTTTCTTTTTCTTTCTCAACCACTTTGGTTTTCTTTCTGGAAGCAGCTGCTGTTTTCACAAAGGTCCAGCTGGGGTGCCCACAGGTTGTGAGGGCGCCTCTCAGGTGCTTGCGTTCTTCCCCTTGGGCCTGTGAGCTGGTGGGTACGTTATCAGCTCTATGCTGCAGTGTTCTGATAACTCCAAACTTGTGTTCCAAAGGGTGGGGAGAGTCAAACAGTAGATATTGATCTGTGTGAGTGGGTTTTCTGTATACCCCAATGTGGGGGCACCTGTCATTCTCCATATGGACGTCACAGTCTAAGAAAGGCAAACTATTGTCCTTGACTTCTTCTCGGGTGAACTTGATGTTTCTGTCCACTGAGTTTATATGTTCGGTAAAAGTTTGCACCTCTTTGGATTTGATTTTAACCTGTGTCGTCCACATATCTGAAACTATATCTCTCAGTTTTACATCTGGGGATGGATGGTTCATTTCCGGTTCTTGTCTGAACATGTCCCTGGTAGGGGTCAGCCAGTCCAAGAAGTTGGACTGAAGCAGCTTTTTGGTGAAGTCAAGGCACAGTTTAATGCATGCAATGGACACACTTAAACCTGTTCAAGTGCATGGAGGTACCAGAGATTATCAGTGAACTGCGAGCATGTGTGCACGCCTGAAGGGAGTTCTACAAGCACGAGAGCAAGGAAATATTAGCTGAAGGGCCTCGCATTACCAGTTTTTTTCTCTGGGAAGGTCGGGGAATACTGCGACCTGATTGGTTTGTGAAATGTGCAAGCCATTCGCTCGTGCAGACCAAAGCACTCAGAACCTTAACAGAAGAAGCCTCACCGATTTGGAAAGTGGAATAGCTAACGTTAGTTGCCTGACTGAATTTGGTGAGTGATGGTTTCAATAATTTGAATCATTTCTGGTCTATCGGAGTTCCCCAGCGGCTCTGTTGATACAGGCTTAATGTTAGCTAAAGATGATACTGTATATCACTAGAAGAATTAAAGCTGCTGAAAGAGGCATCTGTCATTGATGCATATTGTTAGCTAACACAGCAGGAGAGATAACCGAGTTAACAAGCCTCTGGTGGGAAATTAATGAATTACAGCAAAAGCGTCCATGAAGATACTGGGCCCGTCAAAGAAGAAAAAAAAGAGACCCCTCTCACCCCTGTCCCTTTGCGCATTTCATAAGAGAAGTTATCAGTCTCATTTCTTATATAGCATAGTGTGACCATGTATAGATAGACATTCTAATATATACAGTATATTTATACAATTTTTCTCTCAAAGTGCTGATGAAAATATTGAATATATAAATAAATACTGAAAATATTGACGCTTTCAAATAATATTCCCTTCGTATCCATCTCACCTTTCTCACAACTGACCCGTTTTCATGCCTGCATGAGCCATTGTCCCTACAATTCATCTTACAACCCGCGTAATAAAAAAAAAATATGTACACATTTAGCTGCTTATTCTAAAACTTATTGGAACACTTCACATCAGTTAAGAAGAAGAGCATGAATCAGTATCATTTAGAAGATATTCTGTTAATTGAAGTTCATTTAAACAAATAATTTAACTCATCTCCTTACAACTACCTAATAGACCATTTGAATATTTACATTTAGAGTCAAATTTGTTTACCAATACTAATGCTAATGCTAATCTACCTGCTCTGTGCCTTTTTAAAGAAATGGGTCCCCGAGTGAAGAGACTAATCCACTACACACACTAGTGTCGATACAATAGAGAACACTGCTGTCGCCCTGTGATCTGATCACCCTTGTCTACCCACAACCTGTAGGATCCACAACACTCATCAGTAGACCTAGGGGGGTACTATCTGCAGTGGAAAACAAAAAACACAGAATAGTACTGGTACCAAAAAAGATGAATGTATGGCATGCAGTTGTCTATCAGTTATTTGCACATGCATTGATGGATGTATTAAAGGGGGAAAGGGGGCCTTGGACCTTGACCCACTGGGACAAAGTCTCTGTACTTAAAGAGGACCTCCAGGATTGTGCAGAAAGAGGATTTTGTTTTACTACTAAAACAGCAACGTAGTACTGGTTGGATCTCTATTAAAGCTTCCACTATGATTCCACTGTGGTTCAGGAGATTTTAACCTGGTGGGTTAAATAACCACCCTGTGAGGTTGTTGAGGAAAGCCTCATTTTCTACATTTATGTGCTCAAGGCCTCCTGAGATCATTGGAACTACACATTTTGCATAGTTCTCCAACTGTGTTGCCTTCCTTATATCACAAGTTAGCAGCCCCAACAATTTGAGCAGCAGGAATCCAGCAGAGGCATTTCCTGTTGAGAAGGATCAACACCAGTGGAAGGGGTCAAGGTCATTTTGACTGCATACCAGTGCACAGATTCTCTCAAAATTAAATTAACATGAATGCAAGTCCATATAGCGCAAGTTCAGAGGAAGGCCTTGCTGCTGCAGTGACAGGGGTGACAGGTCAGATAACACTCTCCAAACCACTTGGCGGTATTATTTCAGGAGCGACCCACAAGCTGTTTGCTTTGCTAATGCAACCTGAGAGCTTAGTCTACGAATATGACATATGCATCCATGCTAAAGCGAAGGAAGTGTCACTTATCATCCGGCTGGTACTCAATGCATTTCAGGAGATGTTTGTGTAATCGAGATGAACTTTATGTTACCTGTTCTTCGTGTCTACCTCAACAGTTCTCTATGACTTTAAGCCAAGACCAGAATAATGCAATTCAATTCAATCATAACAAAAGATATATCAAGACAATTTACATATAGAGTAGGTCATGACCTCACTCTATGGCTTATTTATGATTTAGAGAGACCCAACGATTCCCCCCTGTTCATTAACAGTTCAGTTCAAAGTTCTCTCCAGGCTTGTCACAAAGCTCAAGGACCTGGGATTAAACATCTCAAAGTGCATGTGGATCCATGATATCCTAACAGGCAGAGCCCAGATGGTGAGGGTGGGAGGACACATTTCTTCTGCCCTCAACCTTAACACCACAGCCCCCTGTGTCTTGAGCCCCTGCTGTATTCCCTCTACACACACAACTGTGTAGCCGTTTTAGACTTGAACACCATCATCAAGTTTACTGATGACACCACTGTGGTGGGCTTGACCACAGATGAACAATGACAATGAAAAGGCCTATCTGAAAGAAGTAGCTGAACTGACCCGCTAGTGTCAGGACAATTACCCTACTATGAAAAGTAAGTAGTCTGTAAGACTAAGGAGATTATAGTGGACTTTGGATTGAAGCAGGAAAGGAACTACACCCCCCTTTATATTAAAAAAAGGTCCTTTGTGGAGAGGCTGCACAGCTTCAAGTACCTTGGTATCCTGCATACTGACTCAGTGGTGAGAAAGGCCTGACAGAAACTGTTTCACCTTAGACGTCAGAGGAAATAATGTGTACCCCGTCAAACACTGAAGAAATTTCTACTCCTGCACCATCAAGAGCATCCTGACGGAAACATCAATCCCTGGTATGGAAACCATACAGTGCTGCAAGAGCAAGGCTAGAAGAATCATTAGAGATTGGCTAACAGCCTTTTTTCTCTGTTGGGGTCAGGAAAAAGCTACCAGGTCAGTACTGAGAGACTTAGATGATGAATTTATCAAAGTTGATGATGCAATTCAGCTAACTCATATCCTTCCTCCAAAGTAGATCTCATTTCTCTCCATTCCCTCAAAGGTTAGCACTGTCAAAGCAGTCGGCCAATGGTCATTGACACAGATTTGAGTGTCAAAGTTTATCAAAGTTTAACTGTGCAAGAAAACGCTGAGAACTTTGTCCTCTTGCCATTATACATTCTAGTGTGACCAAGCTTGCAACAAAGTGGACCTTGAAAGTGCACTACTGATAATCTTGGCTTGAGTGGGCCGATGTTTACCTGGTATATGTCTCTGATTGAGTAGCAGCAGGGCGTCCAGCTTGGCTGTACTTTCCATCAAACCAAGCATTACGAAAGTACTGTGGCCAAAAGATGAAGTAATCAGAATGATCCAAGGCGGGTGGAGCTGAGGCATTGTAGAAATCAGGAGCTGTTGAATGGTGATTGGTCTTGCGCAGGACAGCTTGAGCTGAGGCTGTGCAGGATTCAATAGTTATGGTGCGAACGATCCAGCCATGACAAGGACAAAAGGGGCAGAGGAGCCAGGCCACTGAAGAAAACAGGTGCTTTTAGCTGAATCAAACAGTCGTAATGTGCAAATAATAGCATAATATCCATGATAATAGCTAAGGAGTGTCTTTATTGTTCCAGGTGTCTCTTAAAAATACTGTATCCCCATGTTAACGCAGCACATATTTTCAAAACTAATGTTGTGAATTGATTATTATATAATTATCTACTCAGACAATTTTTTTTATAATTATAAAAAAGAGGTTTATATAATTATTATTATTATTATTATTAGTAGTAGTAGTAGTAGTAGTAGTAGTAGTAGTATGCTGATGCTCCATTATCATGGTACTTCACAAACAGTTAGAATAACTGTAAGGTTAAATTGAACACACAGTCCTGCAAAAAGCTTTCAGGCACTCTGCCTTCATTTCAGTAAACACAGCACCATTTCATGGCAGTATCTCCATGACAAAAGAAAAGCAAGTGCTAACTGCTGGTTGGTTTCCAGTCGGGCTAGCAAGCTAGTAAGGAGTCTACATTTAAAGCAATTCTTCCCTTTCTGGCACTTTTACACTTTTCTTTTGTAATCTTGAAATGCTCCTGAGAAGCATATGGCACACTAAAATGTTACAGAAATCCACCAGGTGTTGATAATAATCAATATTAAATTCTCATATATTTCTGATAAAAGTCTGACCAATCATTTTATTTGTTTCACTTGCGCTGCTCATGCTGCATTCCAGTGCCATGGGATGTCTGACGTTTTGGACCTCTAACTAAGCATAGTGCACTGGAATATCTGTCAAAGTGGAATCTCCTACTTAGCGAATTCGGGTTAGGTCGATCTCCCCCGAATTATCTAGCAGGAGGTTCGACAGATGTCAGTGACAGGTTTGAGGAGGCCAGCAGTGGCGTGGCACGGATGTGTGTGCATTAGGGGTGTCCCGACTAAAAATTTTCACAGTTGAATCTGATTGTTCACGTCTTGCCTATAGTCGACTAATGGTCGAATCTTGAAAAACCCTCTGGTCCGGGGTGGCGAGCAATGTGAGATGTGATTTCTGATTTCTGATAGCAGCATCTTATTAAAAGTATTTGTTGTTCTAACATAAATGTGTTTTGTTTGTATCTTTCTTTGACAATAGCTGACGGTATATTGAGAACTGTAGTTTCACTTTCACGGCACTGTGTCGGACTGAACGTCTATAACATGGGTGTCAAACTGATCCAGTAAAGGGCCGTGTGGCTGCAGGTTTTCATTCCAACCAATGAAAAACACACCTGGTTCAACAAATCAACTGTTAAGACAGTTCAGGTGATTGAGTAAGTCGAGTCAGGTGTGTTCTTGCTTGGTTGGAATGACAACCTGCAGCCACACGGCCCTTTACTGGATCAGTTTGACACCCCTGGTCTATAATGAAAAACAACAAATGGGCAAATATTCAAAGTAAATGATGCTGAGGATTAAACAGGAGCAGACGGTTGTATTTCTGACGCCCTGATAGATTTAAAGATGCGCTCTGACGGTGCCGATCCTGGATAGAACAACTTAGTCCAAGAGGGGGAGGGGGTTATTCCTGCACACTAAGGAGACAGATTAAAAGAAAATGAGCTATTGTCACATTTTTTAGCAACAGTATCAATTAATAGGCTTATATGTATACCCAAATAGCCTATTTATCATGGTTTATTGGGAGAACCCAAGCATCTTTATGTAAAATCCAACATTCAGCACCCCCAAAGCCAGAATGGAATAATCCATTGTTTCTTAACCACACTTTGCGCATTTTGCACATTATGCACATTTGCGACGATTTGACTGTGAGATTGGCAGAATCAGGCTCCTCGGAGCAAATCGTCAAATAGTCAACTATTCGGGGTTACCCTTAGTGTGCATATATGCCTTTTTTGAGACCTTTGCTGACCAGAGATCAGTTCTTATGACCAAAGTCCTACCATTACTGAATCAGTGGAATAACTGTCATCACTGATTGATCAACATTTTTCCCGACCGTGTGTTGATGAACACCAACTACCTATCAGATCTGGAGTGGCCAATGAGATTTCCGGGGTGGCCCTGGCACCCACCCCCTAAAATCGCCATTGGCTGTGTGAAGTTGAACTAGTCTAGTAGCTCCCCACTGCTTCCATTCATGGATCTTCTCATCGGACATCATAGGGTAAACAAACATGGAGTTCCCAAACTATGGAACGGCTCCTATTAGAGATAAATCAGATCCACATTCCGTGTCTGCCCTGTTACTTTCTTTTCCCCACCCAGAGCTCTTAACCATGAACACAGAGGAGCAATGAGGAGCCGGGCAGGCATTCTTTCAGCATAGTTTTCATCCTTCAGAGAGAACCCATGGCTATACACACACAAACAAAGGTCATGTGAATGCTGTGTACCTTCTGCCCCTATCTAATGAAACTGCGACCTGAGAGATGTATGCATTTACTTTTCTCTCTGACACACACATGCCCTTCCATTCTCTACACACTTTACCACCTCAGAGTGTTCCGTTCGTTCTGGAAACACAAAGGAATTTTCAGCCCTTGCAGCAGATAGAATAACAAGCTTGGGCCTGGCTTGCCGTGAGATCGGACTGGTATGTAATCACAGAGAAAAGGCTATACTGAGCCTGTGTGTATATTTGTGTCTATACATACTGAGACAGTGAGATAGAGCTGGGCAGAAGGGAGTGAGTTAACCAAACAGTGTTCATAACCAGCCAAGTTGCTGCTATCGCCTCAGATCAGCTCAATTTATTTACTGAACCTGGAGACGAGAATGACGCCATGCCACAGGGCCACATATGTTTTGTGTGGTGGGAGAAGAGATAACATGAGGAGAGGACAGCTGGAGTGTTTCATTACAGAGAAAACCCAGTGGGACAGAGATGAAATGCAGCAACACCTCCGTCAGTGTTTGGAGAAGATTTACACCACCTATAGCATCCAATAATGACAGATACTTCAGGACAGGAAATTTGATCTTAAACAATTTAAGAGCCTTTGTGGCAAGTCTTGTGTGCCGCACAACAGTTCAGTACATTATTACCTTTCAACCATAGAGTGTAAAAATAATGGACTTGGCTTCCGGGTCTAAAAAGTACCACAAACCTGCATTTTTTCTTATGGCGACTCCAGTGGCTCAAGAGAAGAGAAGTCAGTGTAAAGAAGTCAATGAGAAAATGAGCCTAAACGTCTCACTTGAATTACCTCAGTAAACATTTACTAATGAGTTTAGGGTCCAAATCTCTATTTTCAAGTCTTCGTCAATACAGAATGATGTTCATTTAGTAAGTTATGGTTCCATTTAAAGTCAACTAGACATTAAAACAGGGGATTCCTCAGGACTGGGTTACACAACAACCTAAAGGCTTAGTGCTACATCCGAGGGTACGAGAGCATGCCTCATTAGTTTTGATAAGCCCCATGACCTTAACCAATAACACCAAGGTAAAAAATACAACTTTAATATTTTGGTATAACTAACTTTTAAAGTAAATGTTACTACCTTATAGAAGCACCCTCTCTCCCTATCATATAACGTTTGCTATATACAGTTACGTTAACATTAGTAACGTTAACATTAATTATGTTAACATTAGTTATGTTAACGTTACAGGCTACAGTATGTGCTGTTTAACACTACCTAACTTTATAAGCTACAGTTTATATTAAGTTGCATTGTTTACCTTGGTGTTAGTGATGCAGGTTGTGTGGCTGAGCTTATAATTAGCTTATACTTAAACAGTGGCATGGACGTGATACAACATAACATTATAACGTTACAGCAACGTTCAACTCATTATAAAGTAATTAGTAACTCTTTTGACCAGGGATAAGAGAAATTGCCACATAATGTAGCTACAGATAGTAACTGTATAGGTTGTAAGTCAACTCATCTAGTGGTAACTTTAAGCAAGTTAGCTAGTTAGCATAGCAGTCCTCCTAGCTCCGCCCTGTTTTCCAAATATGGCGACTTCCGGTTCCAAAATACCAAGATGGCGATGGCCGAGTGTCAGTCTCCTGGAGAACCAGTAAAATAACCATGGCCTGCTGTGTTCTGCACATTATTGCAATGTACCATGACCTGAAGTAAATAGTTGATCAATGAGTTAGCTGAAATGAATTGACAACTGTTTTGAAGGTTTAGGTTCCTTTTTAATACATTCTGACTATTGTTTGTTGTTGTTTTGTGTAATTTTTTTTTGCTTTTACTTTTAATAAATGTCCTACAGTTATAGAGACAGACAGTACGCTACTCTCAACAGGTGGCCCCTAGATCTTTCAGATCATCAAGACCTTACTGTACTTATCCAGTCCTGCCGTTAAAACAACATCCCTTGAGAGAAGATCAAAGTTACACAAGAAGAACGTTTGCCCTTTCCAGTCACTTTAATGAGATGAAATTGATAATCACTCTTTTCCTAGTTTGACCTCCCTCTCGTTAGGCTGTTGAGACTATCTTGAGGCCATTTTAATCACCTCCAATTTTGGATTTACATTTGATTGTTTTTAACTGAAGCTGAGTGATTGTGACAGAGGACGTAGAGGGTGGAGGGGAATATGGGAAAAGATGGAGGCAGTAATAGACTGAGGAGAGAGAGAATATGGAATGTGCCTCCCAAACCTACTTTAACCCATGCCTAGTGGATCACTTTGCAGATAGCCATAATAGCAAATCCACGTGGCTAATTTCTTCCTTTGGTCAGACAAATGTTTTAATTGATTGGCGTTGATATAACATTTGGAGTTTGTTGTTTCTGTTTCTTTACATCGCAGGAATGTAAAGTCAGTATGACCCTATAGTTAGACAGAACAAATACAATTATCTCCTTTTGATTTCCTTTTTTCCTCACTCTCAACTGTCAATCACAAGTTTCCTTTTCTCAAGTGTAAGCCTTTAAAAACCCAACGGGCCTGGAGAAGTTAAACTTGTACATCTGGAAGTAGATATATGAAAAGAGCCATGAAATTCAAGCCACATGCCACAAATGTCAGGCTACATTTGACAGCAACCCTAGATGCTGTGTAACTGACATTATGGGGTCTGTTCTATTGTTACGCTACTTTTGTAGCATCCCAGAGAAACACTTAAACACTGTTTAAGAGACAGTTAAAAATATTTAATATTTTAATGTATGCCGGTTTTTAAGGTCAATCACAATCTAGCTCCACCACCACTTGCTGCTTACATCAACAGAAGATCAGGTGCTGATCGAGTCACAAGGGGATCGTCTAGGGGGGGATTGTGTTATTCCGTTGCGAAAAAAACACTTTAGTCAGTCAGCCTGGTCCGTCAAAAGTGCAAGATAATGGAATTCAATCCCACAACACATCAGAGAACTTAACACATACACATTTACTAAGCAGTTAAGACAATGGATGATCAATACATATACATGTCAGCATTAAAATAATCTGTTGTGAATAGGATCTGTTGGCTCGCAGACTCAACACACTATGTATTTGGGTTTGTTTTGTTTTGTTTTTTGTTTTGTTTTTCACTGGTGCTTTGTATTCTGCGCTATTCCGGTTACTTGACTTTACTACCTGTTCTGTTTGTTCTGTTGAGTTCTGTCCTACTTATGTTGTTGTTCTTTATCTTGTTTATTTGTATTTTCTTTTTTATATATATCGATGCCAGGGGGACTACCGATGAAAATTAGCCTTTTGGCTAATTCTGGCATTTTTAATCCATGTATGATCATGTGTTTTCAACCCATGTATGATCATGTGTTTTATTCATTTGTACTGCCCCCTTCTGAAATAAACTGAATTGAATTGAATTAAATGATCACTCAAGAGAATCTTGTGATATGAAGCAATATTCCATTTGCCATTCATCTGTGATAGCTACTTTTTGTCGCGATGCATGATGCATTTCAATCAGGCAAAAAATATTTACTTTAACCAAACTCAAATAAAAGATTATCATGAGATTACTGAGCAAACCCATGCTGACTAGAGAAAGAAACTGCTGACAAAATGCCAACAGGCTCCAGTCTCATCATGGATGTTTCTAGCAGCAGGCAGCTGATTTCAGTAAAAAAAGCCATGATAAAGCCACTGTACACTACCTGCTCAGCAGCAAACAGCAGGCCGACACAGCCGGAGACGAGCTAGTGAACACAGTGGAGCATTTAGCAACTAAAGAGACAGATATTTTTCTCAGGAGTTGGTGGAGACTAAAACGGAACTAAAGCATGTGAATATTCAACTTGCATTCATCAGGTAACCACAAACACAACTCCAAATGCTGTTTTATGGTTCTTCAGTGTGAACACATAGTTATCTTTTTAGTTGTCATTATAGTTGTTGGTGTGGACCGTTGAAGCCACTTTCACACATACACTGCATACCTGATATGATATGGTCATTACTCGGAGGAGCTGTATGTAAGAATGGACATCAAACAGACTTCACCCTGCCAGCTCCATGGTACGTCTGTGTAATCCCTGACTGAGCCTATGTGAGAGTATCCACAGAGAACGAATGGGCATGTTGATGATCATCGCTTCCTCTCTGTCTCTGGATGAAATGGAATTAAAGCCGAAATTTTATTTACAACCACAAAAAGCAAGCAGGCTAAGAAACCATGGCGTGTTCTGTCTGCGTATTGATTGCTCTTTTTCAGTAATACGGATAGCACCGCTGCTGTGTGCTACATTTGTGAAAGGGCTTCAAACAATGGAGTTCATATCGGAAAATGGCGTCATATTACACTATTATTCTGAATTTCGTTCAAAGGTTGTGTAAAGAGCTAACCTGGCATCCCCAGACTAATTTGCAAATGCCTATTAGTCTGAAACCTGTCAGTTAATTTATGATTTCCAAGGGGCGTTCTCAATGGCTGCAGACCAAAATGCCTCTGGACTGAGACTGTATAAAAGAGATAAACATAGCTACTGTGACGTCGACCATTGGTTTGTAGAGACTACCGTTTTGAAGCCTTGGCATTTTGTCTGTAGCCATTTTGTTTTTTCTGGAGCCAGAAATGACATTTGGATGAGAGGACGGAGCTGGGTTGTTACAGCAGCACTGTACAAAGCTAAATACCAAAGAGAGAAACTTTGCAGATAGTCAACCGGCTGACACGCATCATCAAGTGGACTTTGGCCAGCAGGTGAGCGGGAAGGTCCGCAATCTGTCAGCAACAGTGACGTGCAGTGGGGGTTGGGGTTGGGAGGCACTGACTCATAAGTCAGATTTACAAACATACAGTAGGAGGCCAATAGGATAGGGTGAGAGAATAGGAGAGAATAGGATGCTGAAAACCATTTTAAAACACCAGTGTCACTGTATATTGCAGTATATCTTACCTTTACTTGTACATCACTTTGAAAAATGTCTTAGTTTAGAAATCAAATCCTCCATTTTCAGGGCGAGAAATGACAGCTTGTTCTAAGCTCTTCAGCGTCGCACAGCATACTTCTTGTGTTTACAGAGGTACTGCCTGCCTCAAGCCAGGCATTTCCCCTGTGGATTTATGTCACATCAATAAGATGTAAATATTACACACACACGTAAAATACATTACTGAACACCATGGAAAAGAAGACGTATACTTTTATTACATAAAAGTGTCTTCAACCATCATATTGGAAAGATACACAGAAATGGGAACAAGCACGCGCCATTTGCACGCGCTCAATCCAGTTTGTGAGTGATTGCACAATCTGGAGGGAGGCTCGGGTGTCCGTGCCTCACCTCTCGTCTCCGAAGAGACTCCGTTTATTTAAGCAGGAAATACAGAATTTTCTGTGATTTTTACTATAAAAACGGTCAAAATACATTAAGAACCACACCAAAATCATAATCCAGAGGACAAATATTAATACTTGTGTTATTTTATTATTTCGTTTCTTTTTCCTCTCATGATGACCTGCCTCCCCTGACTGTACATCACTGGTCAGCAATCAGCAATCTGTCAGCAAGGTGCAACTGAACGCTACACAAGACATTTTTAGAGGAACATTAACTTTAATGAAGTGAAAACAGTCTGCAAGGGTCAAAGCCCTACGACGAAAGGAGACATTTAAGGCAATGAAAAGTTAATAATATTAAATAAATAATAATACTTCGACTGTTACATATAAACACACCTGAATCCACCATATATTCAACTACTCGTCTAGCATTATACCTTAAAAATTATATAATGAAATAAGGGCTGGGACTTTAACACGTTCTTTAAGATGGATTTATTAATTAAATACCGAAAAAATAACCAATAAAATAAATAACATAATCAATCACAATTTATTTTTACACATTGCGAAACGTTGCTCATTGCACAAGTTCCTGCACGGCCCATAATACTCACGCACAGGACGCAACACGAGAGAAATGAAACCTGAATTAAACCGATGAGAAGCAAGCAACCAAGTGGAAACATGGACAAGACCACAGCTGTGTAAAAATTCACCTCCCACCGGAGCTCTTCAGCCTCTGAACATGCTGCAGCTAACGTTAGCACAGACAACGCTGAACATGCTGCAGCTAACGTTAGCACAGACAACGCTGAACATGCTGCAGCTAACGTTAGCACAGACAACACTGAACATGCTGCAGCTAACGTTAGCACAGACAAACATTAGATGATGGATAGTTTTTGTTTCTGTGTATTTGAAAACATAAAACTGTTTATTTTAGGCCGGAGATATTATTTTAACTGTTTTACCAAAATAAATGTGTTTCAGATGTAAAAGCTTACAAAAAGTTTGTGCTCTCTGATAAAAATAAACAAAATTTTGTTGTTTTAACTCATTGTTGTGTCTATTTATTCATTAAGTCATAAACCAAAATAATTTAAATTGAAAAATGTTGCTTTTTGTGTCAAATATATTGTGTCTATTTCATTAGATTCATTTTTTTAGCCGTGTACCACCACTAAATAAAATACTTAGTATGGTAGTAGTATTAGACACACATTAGCCAAGCAAGCTTAGGTTGTGGTGAGCTATAGTCCGCCTTCCCCACCTTGTATCGGCCTTGACTAGTAGAAGGCAATCATTAGTTATACACCTTTTCCATACAAATAATTTAAAGCTGGCTAAAATCAACACTTTTTGTCATAATACATAGGTTAGTATCATGGATAAGGTTAGTTGGTGAAATTATTTGGCTAACATATCTACTCAGGAGCCTGGATGAATTAGCTGACATTATCCACTCAAGGAAGTATTTTTTTAGGTCAGCTTGCTAGCAATTTCTCTGTTTGTAACCAAGCTAACATTAGAAAAAAATTACAGTGCATTTCTCTAGGATTACCAGTAGGCCTACCACAGGGAAAGTGGTTTTGTTGTACCACCAGAACATTCTAAACATTCTAACTTACATTTAAATGTAATTAAATGGAAGTCTTATCCCTAACAAAGACTGACTAAAGCTCATGTCAATCAAATAGTTAATTGTGAGTGGACACAACTAAGTTAACAAAATTTTGTATCTCTGTTTTTGACCACAAAATGACAGCTCATTTTCACAATATATATGAGATTCCGTCACGTGAAGGAGTAAGGAGCGGCTGCTGGTGTGTGTATCAAAGCTGCAGTGGAAACACAGGATTACTTTATTATTATCTTTTTTTATTAATGTACTTTTAAATTAATTTAGTCATTGTACTAAATCTGCTTATTATTTCTTTTTTAACCTCTTCTTCCCTGAGCCCCCGCCGGCGGGGGCTATCACGCAGTATAACAACATCCCCCTCTGCAGCAACATGTAGCTTGCATACAGACACACATGCTGGATACCACCAGAAAGCTAAGAATCTCTTCTACACGCTCATATAAACCATTTGTATGACCAACAAACACAGTTACAACAGCGAGCAATCAAACAATATGAGGCGAAAAAACAGAAATAAGAGCAACACAGACAAATAAAGCTGGCACAGTGGCTGCACTGATATCAGCAAGATTTCACTGCATCCACTCCATAGCAGAGTCTCCACACGTTCCAAAAATACTATTTTTATCACTCTACGACCAAGTTTCACTGATCCAGCAGCCAAATATGACAGAAAACAACAAGCGCATTTGAAAACCAAAACCAGAAATGCTGTCTTACCTTTGCAGTATCACAGTGAAAAGTTTAATCCACAGAAATAAAAACCGCTGAAATGGAAGGACAACATCTCCCAGCATGCTTTGGAGGTTTTTCCGGCTTCTTTGACCTGCTAAGCCCGCTTTTCAAAGGCTCTGATTGGGTCATAGCGCCTGTCCGTCATGTAGTGTAGCTCGTCCTTATCCCTTTGTGATTCGCTAGTCGTGTGGTTTAAGTGAAAAAAACGCTCACAACTTGATTCTATTGGTTCTTACGATTCCAACGAGGTGTCATGCTTCAAGATTGACCAATGTGGACGGAAGATATAGCCCCGCGTAAGGGCAAAGGGGCTCTGTCGCGCTAACGGCGCTAGCGCGCTAGCGCCGTTAGCGCTGTGACGCACGGTGACGGACTGAGGCTGGCGTGAATACACGGACTGACACTCGCTGTTCTGCTGCTTTTATGCACTTTATCTTCCTGTGGCTGTGCAAGCCACGGATCTGTGTCTTGTAAATAGTTGTTTGCAGAATATTTTGGCCAGCACTTTGCTATTGCACTTTGTAGTGGCACATTGTTGTTGTTGCTGTTGCTGATTTCCATCATTATTGTTACTATTTTAATTACTATGTCCCTACTATTATTATATTATTACAGTTATTGTTGTATTATAGTGAATACAGTAATCTGACCCTTTTGGAGACAAATGTAGTCCTTTTGTAGGGTTTATGTGTGTGTGTGTGTAGGGGGGGGGGGGGTCCTATTTATTATTATTATTTTTTTTCAAAAACTGTTTTCTCTTAGATCCAAAATGACATTTAAATTAAATTAAATTAATTTTACAACGTGGTACCTAAGAAATCTCAAATGGCACTAATGGTGCCAAATCGTGCCAAATCGTGCCAAATATGCCAAACTTGAGGACGCCTAAATATTTCTTCAATAAGACCTCTATAATTGTTCCTCTGCTTTATTTTAGCAGCATCAAACTTCTCACAGGTGATGTCCAGATGTTGTTCCATGGCTTTATTGAGTTTTTTGGCTACTGTGGCATTATTTTCAAAGGGATACTTATATAAAATGACAATTTTTTTTTGGCGAGGGAAGAAATTCTTCCATTTTTGCTTTGTTCCATCTGCATTTACTCTGACACACTTGCATTAATAGTGCTGCTTACACTTCTGATGCCATCTCACATGTGTAACCTTTATTGTAATACCAAGATAATGCACATAAAGCTTGTAATTACAGAGATATACCCTATTTATTCTGAGCATGTCATTTTCGAGCAGGAACCTCAAAAACGGACTGTTTGTTGCTTGTTGTTACGGTAACAGGAAGAGAGAGAGTAACCGCTTAACATTTAAACATCAACAAGTTCTACTCAAGCACTCACAGCTCTCCTTCTTTCAGCCACTTTCTTGCTAATTAAACATTACACGCTGTTAGCCACTTTAACTTAGAAGTTAGCTTCCCGGCTGGTGATGGCTTCCCCCGCTCTCTCTCCTGCTCTCTCTTGCTCGGAGTGTCGTATGTTTAGCTACTCCTCTGCCTCCTTTAGTGATAATGGTAAATGTAATAAGTGTAGTGTATTTGTAGCGCTGGAGGCGAGACTCAGTGAGTTAGAGGCACGGCTTAGCACCATGGAAGCTCAGTCTTGTGCTACAGTAGCTAGCCGGCCACCTATATTTTTAGCCGGTGCAAAGCCACATAGTGTAGCGTTAGCTTCTGCTAACCCTCCCCCGGCAATCCCTGAGCAGGCAGGGTCCTCCTGGGTGATTGTGAGAGGAAGGCATAGTTCTAAATCGAAGCCCATGGTTAACCATCCGCCCGTTCACGTTTCAAACAGGTTTTCTCCACTCAGTGACACGCCTGCTGAGGAAACAACACTGGTTATTGGCAGCTCCTTTTTGAGAAACGTGAACTTAGCGACACCAGGGACCATAGTAAAATGCATCCCAGGGGCCAGAGCGGGCGACTTTGAATCCTATTTGAAACTGCTTGCTAAGGATAAACGTAAATATGATAAGATTGTTATTCACGTCGGCGGTAATGACACCAGATTACGTCAATCGGAGGTCACTAAAATTAATGTGGAGTCGGTGTGTGCTTATGCAAAAACTATGTCGGACTCCGTAATTTTCTCTGGTCCCCTGCCCAACTTGACTTGCGATGACATGTATAGTCATTATACATGTCATCATTCCGTCGCTGGCTGTCTGGATGGTGCCCGGTAAATAATGTGGGCTTTGTAGATAATTGGCAGTCTTTCTGGGGAAAACCTGGTCTTATTAGGAGAGATGGTATACATCCTACTTTGGAAGGTGCCGCTCTCATATCTAAGAACCTGGACGCAGTTGTTAGCGCTCTAAAACCATGACAACCCAGTGTTGGGATCAGGAAGCAGAGTCGCAGTTTAATACACCTCTCTGCGCTGCCCTTATCGCAGGTGCCCAGGAAGCAGGGTTGCAGTCTAACACACCTCTCTGCGCTCCCTGTGGAGCATTTTCCTGCTCAGTATAGTATACAAACGCTGTCTGCCCCACGATCATTTAAATTAACCAGATCAAAAATGAACAGAAGAGGCGCTATATAGAAAAACTTGATACAAATCAACACCAAATCTGCAAAAATGCAACAAAATCAGAAAATAAAATGTGGACTTTTAAGCATCAGATCTCTGTCATCTAAAGCTGTATTAGTAAATGATCTGATATCAGATAACCATATTGATTTAATCTGTCTGACTGAAACCTGGCTGTGTCCTGAAGAATATTTGAGCCTAAATGAATCCACTCCTCCCACTCATATTAATACTCATATTCCTCGAGGCAGTGGCCGAGGAGGAGGCGTTGCAGCTATTTATGACTCAGGCCTATTAATAAACCCTAAACCTAAACTAAATTATAATTCATTTGAAAGTCTTGTTCTTAGTCTTTCACATTCAACCTGGAAAACTGTGCAGCCAATTATATTTGTTGTAGTGTACCGTGCTCCTGGTCCGTACTCTGAATTTCTGGGAAAAAATGGAAATCAATGACTTAATAGTCTTTCCACAGATTACTATTTTATCAGACCATTATTTAATAACTTTTAAATTCATATTACAGGACTACTCACCTCTAGGCAAAAGTTTCTACACTAGATGTTTATCTGATAGTGCTGTAACTAAATTTAAGGAAGCGATTCCATCTGCATTTACTTTAATGCCTTATCCTAATATTCAAGATTCCTGCATTGACGTTAGTTTCTCTGAAATTGATCACATTGTTGCAGGCTCTCTACGAACAACACTCGACTCTGTTGCTCCGTTAAAAAAAGAAGATAATGAAACAGAGGAAGTTAGCTCCATGGTATAACTCACAAGCCCGTGAATTAAAACGTTAAAAAAGTATTGCGAAAATTAGAAAGTAAATGGCGCTCTACTAAATTGGAGGAATCTCGCTTAGCTTGGCATGAAAGTCTAAAAACATATAGGAAGGCCCTCTGTAATGCCAGAGCAGCCTATTACTCATCTTTAATAGAGGAGAATAAGAACAATCCTAGATTTCTTTTCATCACGGTAGCCAGGCTGACAGACCTGATTAACATGTACTGATTAACATGTACTATTTCAGCATCAAAGCCCTCTGCTTGTCTCCTAGACTCTATCCCAAGTGTTACCTATAGTTAGCACTCCTGTATTAGATATGGTTAACATGTCTTTATCAGCAGGTTATGTACCACAGTCTTTTAAAGTAGCTGTAATTAAACCTCTTCTTAAAAAACCCAGTCTTGATCCTGAGGTACTAGCCAACTATAGACCTATATCTTAGCTTCCTTTTCTCTCTAAGATCCTCGAGAAATTAGTCGCCAATCAGCTGTGCGACTTTTTACATAATAATGAGATATTTGAGGACTTCCAGTCAGGATTTAAAGCAAATCATAGCACTGAGACAGCACTGGTGAAAATTACTAATGACCTTCTAATAGCTTCAGACAAAGGACTTGTCTCTGTACTTGTCTTACTAGATCTTAGTGCTGCCTTCGACACTATTGACCATCACATCCTGCTACAGAGACTGGAGCATCTAATTGGCATTAAAGGAATCGCACTGAGCTGGTTTAAGTCATATTTATCAGATGGATCTCAGTTTGTACATGTTAATGACAAATCCTCCATGCACACTAAAGTTAGTCACTGAGTTCCACAGGGTTCTGTCCTTGGACCGATTCTATTCACCTTATATATGCTTCCCTGGTCAGGCTCTGTCGTATCTTAAAGAGCTCATAGTACCGTATTACCCGACTAGATCGCTGCACTCTGAGAATGCAGGGCTACTTGTTGTTCCTACAGTCTCCAAAAGTAGAATGAGAGGCAGAGCCTTCAGCTACCAAGCTCTTCTCCTGTGGAACCAACTCCCAAGTGTTATTCGGAATACAGACACTGTCTCCATATTTAAGAGTAAACTTAAAACTTTCCTTTTTTATAAAGCTTACAGCTAGGGCTCATGAGCCCTTAGCAATGTTGTTATTTTTAAGCTGATTTAGTTCTGCTTAATTATGCTGCTATAGGCCTAGTCTGCCGGGGGATAATACTTTTCCAGATACTCTGAGCTTCTCTCCTCTCTGTCTGTATCATTCATGTCTCATAAATGCATGTTACTAATTCAACTTCTTCCCCGGAGTTGTTTGTGCTTTGTCGTCTCGCAGGTCTCTGCTGATCGTGGTGGTGCCTGCTGCCATGGTCCTGCATGACGCTTCCTGCTACTATTATAATCTATAACCTTAGCTGTGCTTGTTTCTACTATTCTGCTGTATTAACTGCCATAACATATAAGTATTCACATTACTATAGATATTATTATAGTTACTGGAAGTGTGTCTGTCTCTGTCCATCTGTCCGTCTTTTCTCTCTCCTTTTCTTCCTCCCCAACCGGTCAAGACAGATGGCTGTCCTCCACAGAGCTGGGTCTGTCTGACGTTCCTGCCTGTAATAGGGAAGGTTTTCGTTGCCACCGTACTCTACGGGGAAATTGTTGGGTCTATGTTTATCATAGAGTGTGGTCTTTACCTAGTTTGTAAAGTGTCCTGAGATAACTTTTGTTATGATTTGGCACTATAAATAAAATTGAATTGAAATTGAATATATTCAAAACCCAGCCAATTGTTGAAAAAAGTGGCCCAAATTTCATCCAATGCTAGTTTTTCCGAACCCACTCTGATAAGACTCCCCGCCGGATTAGCATTCTAGTTGCTGCTGTTACAGACTCCATTTTTAAGCTAACATTAGCTAATGTTGCACGCTGTTGGCTGTAAGCAAGTCGAAGAGAGGCAAGGGGACTCGGGAGCGTGCAAGACATCACATCCTTTGTTATTTCGTGGAAAATTCATCCCAAGTGTTCTACCCAGAAGTCAGTCAACAGGCTGTTAAAGTCAGGACAGGTCTCATTAATGAAGCTAGGTTACAACCCTTTCACTCATTACCAGTAAAAAAGAATAAAGGGGGTGTAGTGGTTAGCACTGTCGCCTCATAGTGAGATGGTTCCAGGTTCTCATCCCGGCTGTGTGGAGTTTGCATGTTCTCCCCGTGTCTGCTTGGGTTTCCTCCCACAGTCCAAAGACATGCCCGTGTTAGGTTGATTGATGACTCTAAATTTCCCCTGTAGGTGTGAATGGTTGTCTGTCTGCCCGAAGGCAAAACTCTCGATCTACCGGTCAATCTTCGTTCCTACCCTCACCTACGGTCATGAAAGCTGGGCCATGACCGGGTACAAGCAGCCGAAATGGGTTTTCTCAGGAGGGTGGCTGGAGTCTCCCTTAGAGATAGGGTGAGAAGTTCAGCCAGTTGAGGTGGTTCAGGATCATCTAGTAAGGATGAGCGCCTCCCTAAGGAGGTGTTCCAGCTCGGAGGAGGCCTCGGGAAGAACCAGGACTAGGTGGAGAGATTATATCTCTACACTAGCCTGGGAGCGCCTCGGGATCCCCCAGTTAGAGCGGGTAAATGTGGCCCGGGAAAGGGAAGTTTGGGGTCCCCTGCTGGAGCTGCTGCCCCCGCGACCCGACCCCTGATAAGTGGTTGAAGATGAGTGAGTGATGATCAATAACTGCACAGACACTGAGCGTTGTATAAAAAAAGACATTATTTATTTACAAATAGATATTTTGCAGTGAAATCCAAAGTTTCTGTAAAAGATTGTCATACTAAATCACGTTCTGTTATCTCTAACTTGAATTACAAGTGTGACACGGTGAGGATAAAATACATGCGCATATCTGTACACTCTGTTCCTGTCACCAAAATAGATCTGATTACAAAAGATAGTGCTCAATATAAACATCTGTGGAGTTCTGTTTCGCCAGCTGACTCTTTTTCACGAGTTCTGAAAATGCACATTTGAAATGTTCTTCCTCTGGATGTTGTGTATTAAAATAATGTAGCTGCTTAGGCTCGGTAAAAATAGACTCTTCAGTCTTGGCCGATGCTGCTCTCTGCATGTCAACACGGGTTCCCCATCTTCGACAGCACATACACGTCTTGTTATTGGCTGAGGACACTGATTGGGAACGAATATGAAGTGTTTCTTTCCGCCGGTGTTCGGCGGATTGGAGCTCACGATCAGACAAAAAGGAAAAATAATTCAGAGTTTCCGGGCTGTTTGGTGGAACATGGAATAATGCACATATTGAGTTCTAAAGAAAAGAAGGAGAGCCTCTTTTATAAAAAAACAAATGAGATTTTGATTAGTTGATAGTGGAATAGCTCGATCAAAGGGTTCAATGAATAAGACATTCAGTAACGGGGACAGAGGCCAACCTTGGTGTATTTCTAACAGGAAAAAAGAAGGGGACATTACTAATATGAAGCTTGACACAAAAAAAATAGCAACATGAGTCAATCTATAGTCCATCAATCAATGTGTCAGTATTTCTTAGCAGGATTGGAGGGTATTTTTCTTTCAATTCTGCAGAAAGCAATTGTTTCCTTTAATAAAACTGTGCTTCAAAGAGCAATAACAGCACATATAATGTATATTTGTTTGTCTACCTTTGGTTTGACATGGGATCAGATAAGGTTCTGGGAATTTCTCTAAAATTGATCTTCGGTGATTATTTGATTAATGTAGTTTTCTTTTCTTTTTTCTTTTATTAAAGCCACTATGTGTAGTATTTGAAAATGTCCCACCAGTGTTGGCAACAAATAAAAATGAAGAAGACAGTAATACTGGGTTCCATTTACCCGCAATTAGAAGTCGAAAAAATATTAAACCGGGTGGGGGGACGCTAGCCAGGTAAGACACTGTTGCTAAGACCAGTTGATAACGCATTATGTGGTATTTGGCACATACAAACACTGAAGCAACATGTCCAATATAGAAGATGGACAGTACTGTGTGTTCTACTAATTTGGTGAGACACAAATAAGACAGATGTGTCATTTTTTTGTGTATTGCTACAACTGTTACTACTGTTGGTGCTCGGAGCACATTTAGAAGAACCATATAGAACTACCCGTCCCCTGGACAATGAAAACAAGCGACTGAAAGCAACCAGTGGTCCTCATGTTTCATGATATATGAGCAAAACACACCACCACAGCATCATTGTCAGGAAACTAAAGTCTGTAACCAACTATTTTCACTCTAATTGTCTCTTTTTTTCTTCAAAGATATACATTAGATGGCATTAGAATAATTTAAAGATGCTATAATTGCATAACCTGACTCCTCCAGATGGAGTGGTTCTCATGGTGTCAGCAGATCCATCTCCTTTGGAGATCTTTTGGGAAGGGGTGAAAATACTGGTTGCTGATTGGATAAACCATCTGTCTATCACCAACATACAGGCCAAATCAACCAATCTGATTAACAAAGTGTACGACGTACTAACAGTGTTGAGGCAAAAGCTCAACGTTTGTGTAACATGAATTTACGGATCAAAGGCCCAATTTCAGGAGCCCGGTCCATATTCAACAGAAGGATCCAGAGAAAAAAAGAGTTAGTGAGCGGCTTGCTCCATAGCTGCTCATCTCATCTGTGGAAGCCTCCATGTTGTTTACACTGAACAGTCTCTTCTCATTTCGTCACTTAAATCCACCTCAAAACCAACGCTGATTGGTTCGGTCGCTGCTCAAACTTCTCCAACTTTCTCTGCCTCCAGACTGATCTGAGAGTTAAACACACCGGAGCTCAGAGATCAGGATGGGCTCACAGGGCTAATAATTAAATGAATTGTAAAATCTACACATTGTGGCTTTATTTCGCTTTTAACGGAATAGGTCTGAGGCACATCACGTTTTCTATACATTTAAGTTGAGCCCCAACCCTATACAACTAAACTATACTATACCCGGATTGACATGACTTTTTGACATTCACTGGCATCCTGGGTATTAATATAAAAAGCGTCATTAAACTCTCCACTGAAACCCAGACCGGACTCCCGTCTCTTTGAAATGTTCCAGTAATATGTGAATACAATTCAACCTTGGGGGGGAGGGGGGTAAGGTGTTATGGACTACTGTTGTATAGCTCATTTGTAAAACATGGATGTGGTATAAGAAAGCAAATGTATGTTGGAGTAGAGCAAAGTGGGAGGCAGGACTAACTCAAACTAACAGGTCAAGCGTCAGTCTCACCACTGGGCTCCTCCTCTCTGCATCAATCTCCTCTATTGGGATTAAAATTGTGCAGAAGCTAGAGTAAAAATAACTTGGAGTGAATTGGTTTTGCAGTGACGGATGACTGATGTCAGGCAGGCTTATTAACACAGTGGAGAGTTCCCCTCAGCCAGTCCACGGCAGCTCTGTCTCTGATGAAGTGCATGGACGCCATCTGCTGGTAGCTTCAAGTAGGTAAGGTACAACTCACATCATAAGACTTGTCCGAGTTCTCTACCTGCCAAGGGTTTGTAAACTTTTAAATTAAAAGGAAATTATAAGCCAGGAATGATTAATATACATATATGCCATTTTTCATCCAGAGAATCTATCGCTTTACTTGCTCAGTCACATAGCATGGATCCAAAGATGAGATTTATTGCTGAAGACCCAAACAGGCCGCGTCTTCTTCACAGTATAAGTATGGCTAATAGAGTGTTCTAGCTGATTTAGTTCCGTCCGTCACTCTCAGAAGCACCTCAAACAACAACTGTGAGCTACAAATAACCTCACACTCCACTTCAGTCACTCAGTTCAGTTGTTCCTCACTCTATAGGGCAAAATGAAATAACATTTTTAAAGAAAGAAACCAGTGATGCACCTTGATACCCCCTCTAGAGACAGAGAATACAAGATTGTGCAGAAGTCTAGCGTATACAACAATAACAGTCTGAAATCAAATGTCGGTCATGAACAAAAGTAAATTGTTGAAGCCTCATCTTGTCCCTTTCCATTTTTTCTACCTGGTTATGATGTCATTTAATGAGAAATATGGCTAGGCTCTGGTGAAGCAGCCCTGTCTCTAAAAATGATGTTCTCATATGAAGAAAATGCATTCTCAGTCACGTACGAGGGAAACTTTTTTTTCCAAGGGTTATGTTTGTCTTTGGTGTATCACAAATGCGTATCTCATCGAAGTGCAGGAAAGTCTTGGAAGGGAGGCGGTCGGGTGGATGGATGGGTAAAAAAACAGGACTTTCATCAAGGAGGCCGCTGTTTGGGAACCGCATGAAACCCAAAGTCAACGTTGACTTGTTCATGTAGCCTTAACCTACGTCATGTACTTTACATACCTCAGTACAAACACACTTATTTTAACCCAAATCCTGATCTTTCTCTAAACCTAACCAAGATCCTTTGTTTCAATTCTAACATTAACCATGTGTTTAGAACAGAAACTATTTTACTACATGACTAAACACTGGAAAATAGCTTTTCCTTAAAATGGAACTGAGAATGCAGTTTTGAGTGCAGAGTTTCATAAGACAACCAGTTATCCCTAAATTAGCAGTTCACTTGGAAATTGCTCTTCTCTATGTTAAAAAAGGTGCCATGTGGCGTTTCCTTGGTAACAAACAAAAGTTTTGTCACATTCAGTGTTTGTTCCCAATACAGTGTGTATCTTTGAGGCCTAACCATTGACTCGAAAACAGAACGTTTTGAAGCCAGGGGTTTAGCATTTGGCTGTCGCCATCTTGGTATTTTGGAGCCAGAAGTGACCATATTTGGAAAAGTGGGGTGGAGCTGGGGAGGAGCTTTCAGTTGCTGTTGTTTCAATGGTGCTAAGTTATGTTAAATGCTAAAAAAAGGAAACTTTTACCTGAAGTGTTGCGGGTACGTGAGCTTCCCTCAATTTATCAGCTAGTTCTAGCTTGGTTAGCAAGGTGAAACTATTGAATGCTAATTAAGAAAATTTTTAAGCCGACCAAAGCTACAATCAACTCTGATGAAGTGACACACACCGTGAGAGGGTCAAAGTCCTACAAAAAAAAACAATGACTATGAGGTGGCCGGTGGAACAGCGGTCAAAGCACCCCATTTCCTGTCTGTCCTATATAATAAAAGGCTTGAAAACTGCCCCCAAAAAATAATCCTAAAAAAAAAGAACACTGACAGCACCCAAAGACAAGCCCACTGCTATTTTTGCACTGCTAAGCCTCTATCCTGAATAACAAGTCACTGTGTAGCCGCGCCCTATAGCACCCCGTTTTATCATCTATTTGACTCTAAATGGGACCATCCTTTACTAAATGAACATCATGCTGTATTGGAGAAGACTTAAAACTAGGGATTGAAACCATAAACTCCTTAGGAAAATGTTTACTGAGGTAATAAATCAGGGATGATGTATTGTTGTAGGCTGACCCTGAAGTTAGCATCGCTGGATTAAGATATTTTCAAGAGAAAATGTAATTAGCAGAAGTAAATTGCTAACGTCAGGCTATGAACCACCACTCCAACACCCTCAAGCTTCACCTGATCTCTCTTGTACAGCTTGATGACGTGAAGTCTCATTTAGCTACTTGTTAGCAAACACCTTTTTAAAGACACGTACAAACTTCAAAATTAAAAAAAAAAAAAACTTTTTTACTTCAGAAGTAAAAATTTGAACTCATTTGAAGATTTTCAGGCTCATTCCTACAGCACTCTTTAAGAGTACACCATACTCTTATAAGT
Source organism: Echiichthys vipera (assembly GCF_963691815.1). Lineage (NCBI taxonomy): Eukaryota > Metazoa > Chordata > Actinopteri > Perciformes > Trachinidae > Echiichthys > Echiichthys vipera. Next base: position 19,675,567 of record NC_139847.1, read on the forward strand.
ATGTACATGTTTGTCATTTGTGTCTGTGCACTTACAAGTATGTTTCAGCCACTATGAAGAGTGAACACCCCTAAACTATCCCATCACCCACTTCACCAACAACCACTACCAGCACTAGAACATGCAGAGGTATATAAATAACTATTAATATATCATACAAAACACTGACCGCCTCCAGCAGAACGTTCCTCTACAACAGCAGAGTCCTGGTGTCTGACTTCAAACAGCTGAAATCAAATCACTGTTAAAAACAGCCCAGAACATTAAAACAACTATAGACGATGTATATCGCAATTCCAGTGCAACTACAGCAATCCTCAACCAGTACAGGCAAAGATGCCAACATATCTATGAGCCTCTACAGACCAGAATGTAGTGCAGCCATAGGGTATGCAAGGGTTGTGACTCTCACGGTCTCAACAATAACACACTTTAACCATTTCCATGTGTCCCTCAGGAGATGCTCAAAAGGCATTAAAGGATCATTCTGGTGTATTAAAACTTGACAGAGTTCTGTACAGGTCAAAACACTTGAAATGTCCATAACAACTACAAAGATACTACTGGATTCATTTGTTCAATGCCACTATCAATATCTTCCCGTTTAAAAGATGGAATATATTGACCTAAATTGTTAGTCTGGAATCCAGACGAATCTGGCAGACTCATGTTTCATTTGTTTTGTCAGAAAAGGTTTAAGGTCCATTCAGTTTAGCAGGCTAATGAAAGATCAAACTGTCAAACCAGCTCTGATCAAATTTGACTGCATATTCAGTTACTGTATTGTTTGTTTCACGCATAAAGTTTAGTGCAAGGTTGGGTAATCATTTTACTATTCCCCTGGGATTATGCCTACACCTGTCAAAATATCACTTCCAAATCTCTGCAATAACTTAATTTTTATTATTATTACTGCCAAAATGACAAAATAAGACTTGCGTTGAAATAAACCTGAATGATCCTTTAAAAAGATGAGGCAGGCTGAGTGGAGCATGAGTACACCAAAAAGGTACATTATGATGCTTCATCCCAAACGGATGAGATCTATCAGTGTGAGAGGACGTGAGGAGGGTCTGTCCTTCAGTGTTAGAACTACACTAAAACCAGAATCAGGGTGGTGGCAGCACAGAGGCTGTCCTTGATCCACATGGTCTGGGGTTCATTCCCAGCAACATGAACCAACTCAGACTGAGTCACTCTGTTGAAGAGCTTCAGCTGATGAACTGGAATATGTCATCGTAAATGCATCGACATATCGAGGCTCCATAGACCACAGTAATGGCTACAGATTTCCCCACCTCTCCATGGCAACTTAGTCCACATGGCTAACGCTGTCGGCCCAAACTGGACCTGACCTGAACTCTAACTTGGCAAAAAAAAAATTAAAAACACAACACCCTCAAATGCTTCATCAGTGGAAGGTGACGGGACAGAAGCAGATAATTGTGTGGGAGCAGGGATCAGGAGAGGCAGAGGGAGCTGGGGGAGGAGGTGAGGGTGCACACTGGTGTGGGGAGGCCGTAGTAGGAGGGGTCAGTGAAGGGGAAGAGGAAGAGGAGGAAAAGGAGGACCCCCATCAGGTAGGAGGAGAGGACGGAGAGGCGGTGCGGGTGCTCCATCGCTGTGCTGATCGCTGGAAAACCCATGTAGTTACAGAAAGAGTGGCAGAGCACTGGACCTATCAGGTGACCTGCAACACACAGGGAGAGGACACATTACCACTGGAGATGGACACATTAACACTTGAGATGGACACATTAACACTGGAGATGGACACATTAACACATTAACACTGGAGATGGACTCATTACCACTGGAGATGGACACATTAACACTGGAGATGGACACATTAACACTGGAGATGAACACATTACCACTGGAGATGAACACATTACCACTGGAGATGGACTCGTTAACACATTAACACTGGAGATGGACTTGTTAACACATTAACACTGGAGATGGACACATTAACACTAGAGATGGACACATTAACACTAGAGATGGACACATTAACACTAGAGATGGACACATTACCACTGGAGATGGACACATTAACACTAGAGATGGACACATTAACACTAGAGATGGACACATTAAAACTAGAGATGGACACATTAACACTAGAGATGGACACATTAACACTGGAGATGGACACATTAACACTGGAGATGAACACATTACCACTGGAGATGAACACATTACCACTGGAGATGGACTCGTTAACACATTAACACTGGAGATGGACTTGTTAACACATTAACACTGGAGATGGACACATTATCACTAGAGATGGACACATTAACACTAGAGATGGACACATTACCACTGGAGATGGACACATTAACACTAGAGATGGACACATTAACACTAGAGATGGACACATTAACACTAGAGATGGACACATTTCCACTGGAGATGGACACATTATCACTAGAGATGGACACATTAACACTAGAGATGGACACATTACCACTGGAGATGGACACATTAACACTAGAGATGGACACATTAACACTAGAGATGGACACATTACCACTGGAGATGGACACATTAACACTAGAGATGGACACATTAACACTAGAGATGAACACATTAACACTAGAGATGGACACATTAACACTAGAGATGGACACATTTCCACTGGAGATGGACACATTATCACTAGAGATGGACACATTACCAGTGGATATGGACACATTAACACTGGAGATGAATAAGCTTAATACAGACTCACTGTAAGCATAGATTGTCTGATGAAGACCATCTATTAATCTCACATAAACTTCATCTCTGACTACAGAGCACATGTGGCTGTCTGCTTACACAAGTGACATCAGTCGATACAAAATTTAAACATAGATTATATTTCAAAAAAACTAATTTGAGAAAGATGTTGACTGATACTCGAGGGTTAATGAAATATTTCAAAATCCCAAAATGGTCCACAAGCTGTAAAACACCAAATTCTTGGTAATGTGAAGGTTTCGGCGTGAAAACAGTCTCACATTTCAAAGCTTTTAGCAGGTCAGGAGGGTACGAACAAAAAGAGAAAATACACAATGCTGATGTGAAAGGGACAGTTCACCCTTAAATCAAAGATATGTATTTATCCTCTGACTTGTAGTGCTGATAGATAGTTTTGGTGTGAGTTGCCCAGTGTTGGAGATATCACCGTAGAGATGCCTGCCTTCTCTCCAACATAATTGTGAGTGTAGGTGGTTAGAAAGAACTGGTTACTGCTCACAACAGGTCTGTGAATTATCATAAGCAACCGGGTCATGATTTCTGTCCTGATTTCTCTAGTGCTTTGAGCACCACAAGCTGAGGTCCATCTACTATTCTGTACTGGAGACAAAGCAGACATCTCTAGATTGATAAATAGCTCTACAGGTCAGATGGAAAATCTCTTTCTTTGGGGTGAACTGTCCTTTAAGTTGTAAATGAGAGCTTGTCACCTGTTCTGATGAAGATGAAGGCGGTGTAGGCCCCAAACACGGCTGTGTAGGAGAACTGGAACACTGTTAGAGACAAGAGAGAGATATGGTTCATCATCACCTCCTTCCTACCACTGTATCTATCACTGTGATACAGTGGCAGTGAATGCACCGTACACTCTGACACATCATTAAACACATGAGTTCTCACCTGCGGAGAGGAAGATCCCTGACAGCGTCCCCTGTCTGAACCTCAGCAGCTCAATCACATGGTGGAAGTGAGCTGGAGGAGAACACGGCAGAGACTGAGTCAAGCAGCAGCATGAATCAACTGTGCAACCAGAGAGGCTGAGAATTCTCTCTGGGGTTGTCACACGAGTGACACCTTTAGAGCGCACTCACACTGTCCAACCGTACCATGTCCAAGCACATTTCAGTGCAACTGTACGCTTGCCGACCCGTTTGGGAGAGGTGGGCTTTTGTAAAGCACGTTTGCACATGTACGAGCACAAGCATGTGCACGTGTACCAGCAGGAGGCCTGCGGCTGTTTACTGAAGATTTGGTCAGATGTGTGTGACGTGTTACGTCGTGATGACGTATAGGCAGCAAGAAGCATTCGCCGGGCCCAGGTAGTATGAGTACAAAGGGGCATGGGCCCCGGGGGGAGAGGGAGGGGGGGACAAGTACCCTAAAACCCGGGGCCCGGTACAGATGGACAGTGTGAGTGCGCCCTTAGTCAATCAATCCTTTATTAAATGACAATATTGATTAGAGCAGCTTTCATCTCATGGTTGGGCACTTTAAAATCAGATTTATTTGAAAAGTCTACGCAGCATGACCATGCAGAGACATTTTATGTTAAGTATGTGGACGTGAGTGAACAGAGTTTTGTGTGTTTTTGCTCTGGCTCTGTTGATTCTTGTTTCCAGTGAAGGGCAATCTTAATGTTCCAGCATACAATAATAGCTTAGACAACAGCTTTCCACCAACTTAGTGTCAACAGTTTGTGTTTGTCCTGTTCCTGTTGCAACATGACATTGTCCCTGTGGTCAAAGCCAGCTCCATGGTCTACAAAGAACCCTGACCTCAACCCCCTCTAGAAATGCAGCTGTAGCCAGTATCTCACTGTCTTTGTCCTCATTTATATTTTATAATGCTACAGATTATATTCAGCTAAAAAAAGCCTGAAAAGTACAGAGAGGCATTGCTATGGAGTTGATACACCGTCTCGCCTCGTCTCACTGGTGTGAATGGGCAAATGAAGTTGTAAGTCGTCACGTTGCAAATCATTGGTCTGGACTGGGCTTAACACCACTGAGATGAAACGGAACCCCCGCTGTCAGTGTCGGAATGGAATCTTCCACTATCACATATGTCCACATACTTTTGTCCATGTCTTGCAGTAAGTTTAAAAACAAACAAACAAAAGAAGAACTCAAGCAGCTTCCATGAGTCTGTTGATTAAGGCTGCCCCCTCTTAGTCAAGTAGTAAATGGTAAATGGGCTTGTACTTCTATAGCGCCTTTCTAGTCTTCCTACTACTCAAGGCACTTTCACACTACTTGTCACATTCACCCATTCACACAGACATTCACACTGATGGCTGTGGACATCTACAGACCATCTGATCTAACCATTCACACCACATTTACACACCCATGCAACAGCACAGGGAGCAATTCGGGGGTTCAGCGTCTAGCCCAAGGACACTAGGGATCGAACCGCCGATCTCTCAAATGGAGGACGACCCACTCTTCCCGTGATCCATAGCCGCCCCAGTAGTAGTCAGTAGAACACCACGGGTTTAGCGCGACTAGATTTCTTTAGTTGATTAGTCTAATCGCAAATGCTTGATTTTCCATGGGGCGTTATTAAAAGTGCACAGCCAAATGCTACAAGGAAACACTTGTGCTTGATCTGTGTAAAACAATGGCAACCAGGTCACTAACTTTCTCAAATGACAGCTAAACAGCATATCAAAATGTGGAGTACAGCCCTACTGTTGGTACCATATGAAAATAAAACTTGGCTTGGAACAGGTGGAAAAATACATCAAAGATGTAAAACTGTACAGCAAGGATTTGAAAACGGTTGTGGAAATGTAAACAATATACAACTGGCAGACTTAAAAAACACTGGTATGGCCCCTGGCTCTTTATCAAATCAAATAGAAGCTAATTATATTGCCCATTCACTTAAGCACAAAGTAAAATTAATATTCTTTGGTCCCTGGGAGATTTTGAAGGTGGATAGTCTGGAGATAAAGTCAGAGAGCGGCAGAACTCACCCACTCCAAAGAAGAGGGGGCAGGTGAAGATGGCAGTGAAAGGACCAGCGCAGGGCACCAGCATGGGCAGCATGCAGGCCCTGAACACCAGCTCCTCTGTTAACGGGGCCACCACCTGATTCCTCAACCAGCGCATGTCGCTGAAACACAACATCCAGAACCACGGGTCTGCAGGAAAACACACGCAGAATTATTCCCTCTGTTGTAGAGAACTCACTTCATTATAGTTCACTGACAACATTTGGATGAAGAAATGGCTGTTGTCATGTGGCCTTGAGTTGGGATTATCCGGCTGTTAAGCCTGACGTAACACCCTTTCAAAATACGACTTCTGGGTCCAAACGCTGTTGAAACAAAACAGACAACAACGGCCGAACATGTGAACAATTACGATCACCTCTTTCGTCCGTTTGACATCTTTTTCATCGATAAAGAGGTAAAATGACAATTACGTTGTTTTTTAAAAACTCAGATCTGTTCAAGCAATGGTGAACACAGCACTGCGGCGTTGAAGAAATACTAGGCTTGGATCGGCTTGGACCTGAACTCATATTTTGAAAGGGCGTCACGTCTTAACAGACGGATACAACACAAAGTGGAACCAACTCAAATCTGCCAAAAGCATCAAGTTGTACGATGTTTAGTCCAAATTCAAGGGCCATAAAATGTGTGATATCATAAGAACAAGAGAGGACAAATCCACTATGTTGGCTCCCTCACCCAGGGCCACCCGGACCCCATCCATGAAGCTCCAGGGGCAGTCCATGGCCAACTGCATGAGAGGGCCCAGAAACAGGACCTGCAGCACACAGGGAAACAGAGGAAAACACACAGGGAGACAGTCGATGGGTTTGAAACCTTGTTTTTTCATACTTGGTGATATTTTTATTCATTCAAAATTTGAGAGTGTCCAGGGTTACAGAAGTTTATGTTTTAGGCATTTACATTGACTGGGATAAGTTACAGTACGATGGGTTTAAGTGCTAAGGTTCTCAAAATCTACAAATCTTCATCTTCAATCTTCAATCTACCTTTTCAAAGATGTAAACATTCCAAAAACAGTCCTAGTTTATTTCCCGTTGCAGTGAATGTGAATGACATCAGCTGACAGGAAGTTAACAAGGACCCAGGCTGTTGCCTAGTAATGGAATTCCATTGAAAAGGTCTTTACACTACATGATTATCCTCAAACTTTGTATGGTTAAAGTATGTATATTCAAGGATTTGTTTAGGTACATTAAGTATGGACATTGTGCATAAATACAGAAATGTAGCACACACACACACACACACACACACACACACACACACACACACACACACACACACACACACACACACACACACACACACACACACACACACACACACACACACACACACACACACACACACACACACACACACACACACACACACACACACACACACACACACACACACACACACACACACACACACACACACACACACACACACACACACACACACAAACTTCGACAATTAGGCAAATACACTGAAACATTTTTAGTGTAAAACCCTCATTTTCTCACATTCAAATTTTGACTCATTGATAAGAGATGCTAATGCTGGTTTATCTGTCAAGAACACATTTTTGAGGAATTTTGTTTGATGAGAGTTTAAATTGGAGAGAGTAAACTGATTGGGTTAGTAAAAAAAATAATAAATCTATTGGTATAATAAGGAGGGTTGGTCATATCTTCACCACTAAGTGTATCCTCACACTACTGTTAGTTATCCATATCTTTCATTTTGTCATATCGTTTGGTGGTTACATTTTGCTCAGAGCTTGAGAAACAGCCAACTTCCATCCAGCCAATGAATCATCATCATCATAGAAGATTTGTTTCTTACCATAGTGAGCATCAGAGGAAGTATGATGGCAGGAATGAGGCCTTCAAAGCGGATCCCCATGAGAGCCAGCAACGATGGGCCAGTCTGACACACAAACACACACCAACAAGTCAAAAGACAGACTTTGATAATACACAGCAGCATGACACAACAGCACAGTTACGGCCAAATGAATAAGTTATCAATAATAAGTTATCATGGTCAGTAGATGGAAGACATGGACTAACCCTGACTCCTGTGAATTCTCTCCATGCCCACACAAAGAGAGGCGACAGGCCCGACACGATGAGGACGCTGGTGAAGCGTCTCTTTATCACAGTGGGGTGATCCCTGAGGAAGGATCAGTGGAGACAATGATCACACACAGATTCAGACGAGCAGAGACACAACTCACGCTGCCACAGCCAGGTGAGCAGCTGTGGGTTACAGCAGTCAATTTCTTAATTTTTAAATTTATTCAACCAGGAAAATGACTCATTGAGATTAAAAATCTCTTTTACAAGAGTGTCCTGGCCAAGACAGGCAGTAGAATAAACACAAGGTGCACACAAACAGTAAAAAAACATTGCATCCAAAACAGCAACAGCACGACCCCGATAAGGACAAGAAGTTGAAGATGAGTGAGTGTGAGTGAGTGAGTCTTCAATGAGCACAACTCATTCTGTTTTAAAGTTTTCTGCAAACTGTTCCAGGCTGAGGGAGCAGCAAACCTAAATGTGTTCTTTCCCGGTTCAGTTCTGACTTCTGGAACAGACAGCAAGAACAGATCCCGAGACCGAAGATTGTTGTTTCGGTTGATGTAGAAAGACGTAAGGAAGTAAACCTCAGAAAGCCTTGTAAACAAGAATATACAGGTGTGTCAGTCTGCGTGTTGATGAGGAGCACCATCCAACCCGTTCACGCAGTGTACAGTTATGAGTTAGTGCTTTAAAAACACAGATGGTTTACATTGTGTAGCGTTGGGACATCAGCAAACTTGTTGATTTCTGTTTGTTCTGTCTGTCTGTTAACTGTAACATTTAAAGATATAACAGTTGCCATTGGTAACTGGCAACCAATTCTTGGCCTTTACATTTTGGGATTTGGGACAGAAAAACATGCACCCCAAAATAAATACATTTTTAATATTTAAAAAAATTGCTGTGACAGTCAGACAACTCTGCTACTCTAGACCTTTTTAGGGCCTTGGTCCCTTGCCCTGCAGAGGATGTGCTGCAGTTCAAAGCAGCATCAGACCGGGGAAGAAAGGTGATTGAAGTGACTTTGAACGTGGCATGGTTGTTGGTGCCAGACGGGCTGCTCTGAGGATTTCACAAACTGCTGATCTACTGGGATTTTCACGCACAACCACCTCTAGGGTTTACAGAGAATGCTCCTAAAAAGAGAAAAGATCCAGTGAGCGTCAGTTCTGTGGGCGCAAATGCCTCGTTTTAGCCAGAGGTCAGAGGAGAATGGCCAGACTGGTTGGAGCTGATAGAAAGACAACAGTAGTAGCAGCAGAAGACCACACTGACACTTTATTAAGCACCTGGTGCACCTAATAAAGTGGCCGCTGAGTGTATGTGTCATGTCTGTGTGCTCAAATCTGAGACATGATGCAGACATTTATTTAGTCCAAGAGAAATGAGACATCATCATCTGTGACAGTGTCTTTGTGCACAGGTGTGTGTGTGTGTGTGTGTGTGTGTGTGTGTGTGTGTGTGTGTGTGTGTGTGTGTGTGTGTGTGTGTGTGTGTGTGTGTGTGTGTGTGTGCTAGAGTGAACACAATCCCTCTGCTCATGCTCAGTCACACTGTCTTCTTGCTCACAGAAAACAGCCACATTTGAAATTCCCAGACAAAGTAACTTTCCAAGGACTAATTTTAGGCTAACTTTTCTTTCAGATGCATTCTTTTTTCTTCCCTGTAATCAAATACATTGTTAACTTGAGGTGAAATCTAATCTCAATTGGGTCTCTGTAAATCATAAAGAAGTCATAGAGTGTGGTCTTTACCTACTCTGTAAAGTGTCCTGAGATAACTTTGTTATTATTTGACACTGTAAATAAAATGTAATTGAAATAAAGCATTTCTTTGCTTAATGGCTTATCTGGTATTACACTGTAGCGTCCCTCAATGGTCAGGCGGTGGAACTTTATCCAGTTTGTTGTGCTTTATTTCTAACTGAACCTGCTACTGTGGGCCGCAGCCGACGCCAACAAAAAGAACAGCCTTCTAACCCGGGTTTTACTCACTCCTCCTCATTACCCTCCAACAAGTTCCCTATTTTTCTGGCCACCCCCCTCCTTCTCTCCCCAACTCCAGGCTTCCAGCATGTAACTTCACTGACCTGTGGGACATCTCAGTGATTCACTCCAACAGTGACACATTCTAACATAAACATCATCAGTCACTACATGTTGTGTGATCTTTAGTCCTAGCTCAGCTGGTGTACAGCAGCTCCTAAATGTATGTTCTGTGTATGGGGAACAACATGATATAAAGTACAACGAGTCAAAAAGTGTGATAATGATTTGCAGAACCCTGGAAGATAGACATATGACTTTTCCTGACTTTAAACTCTCAGGTAAGGTTCTAAATATCTGCAGTGAAGCGAAATATCTTGGTCATGTGATCACAGACCAACTGACAGATGATGAGGACATTTTTCGTCAGTGTCGTATGTTGAATGTGCGAACAAATGTATTGGCACGTAAATTGGGTTGGTGCACTGTTGGTGTGAAGCTGACTCTGTTCACCTATGTACACTGCACATCTGTGGGTGAAATATACAAAAGCCAGCCTTCAGAGACTGCAAGGGGCTACAATGATGCTCTGAGGATACTTTTTAAAAGGCCCAGATGGACCAGTGCGAGTGAGCTGTTTGTGAGCACGGGAGTGAACACACTGCCAGCGGATCTGAGAAATGTAATGCACGGGTTCATCTGCCGGTCAAATGACTCTGAGAATCTAAATGTTGTGGCATTGGTGAACATTATGTATAGTGACACGCGCTGCACGTCTCAGTTTTGGGGCACTGGTATAAGTGTCTTTAAAAATCAGTCATTAGATTATTATGTTTTAATTATTCTTATTTTATTGTGTGATTCTTAATCCTTGTACTGTGTCTTGCTTTTACTTCCTGTATGGACCTTGAGTCTGAAATAAAGCTCGTCTTGTAGGCACTTCAAGGACCACGTGTTTAGTGATGTTTAGGGATTTGGATTTAATGAGGGTGGTCCATCCCATCATGGGGGTATCAGCCACATAGCGGCGCTACTGGAGCCACTGTCACGTACAGTGAGAGGGCGACGTGCTCGGAAGGAACACGTAACCTTTGAATTATGATTTCTGATACATATGTTGATTTTGACTTTAAAGTAAAAGCAAACTGAGCCTTTCGGATAAGTAAACAGTGTCCTAATGGGCGTGTAGTAGACAGCAATGTAGCAGTATGTGCCCGTAGAGAGCGCGTCTCACCTCGGCAGGTCACTCCTCCACACGTATAAACTCCCGACGTAGGAGCACGCCAGCAGCAGACAGGACAGCACGGACACCCAGCACAGCCCGTCCGGAGGGACGAAGTCGCCATTGCTGTGTTTCAGCTCCCCTGTCAGAAGGTTTGCTGATAAATCCTCCTCCTCTGCCATAACGACCGCCGGTTGAGACTTAAGCAAACCACTTGTCGGCGCCGGGGCGGTTGGAGGACCATCTAACAAGATCAAAGCTCCACTGGCATGAGGCGTGAAGGTGTCAATGATCTCCTTTCCAAACGGAAGCTAACGTTGCTAGCTGGAGCGCTAACTTCTGCGGCGCTCTATAATGACGTCACCATTCCCTTCTTCTTCGCGGTTTTACGGCAGCTGGCGTTCTGGTTTTTGCATTACTGCCATCCTGTGCAGTTTAGAATAGAATAGAGTAGAATATCTTTCTTGTCAGTGAACAGTGTACAAAAACGACAAATACTTGAGATTTTAAGTTCTGTATTGATGCTATAAAGAAAAATAAAGTCAGAATAGAAAACAGGTCAACGTACAAGTAGGTTCTAAAGTACACATAAGTTAAAGTAACAGTAACAACAAACAGTCAACACCAGAATCAGAAAAACTTTAATAATCCAAGGGGGAAATTATTTTCATTGCAAACTCTAGCTATAACAACAACAACAATACAATATATTATATATATGGAAAAAGAAATGATAGGAAATATAAAACTATATATATATCAAGATATGTAAAAATGACAGCAACAACACTGTGTTGTGATAGAGTCAGTTGTGAGGGGCACTTAGCTGACTTATTTAGTCAACCTGTTAGTTGTATTTTTAAGAAGTTTCTTTAAAAAAAGAAAAAAGAAGCACAACTTTCTTATTTAGCTGCTCCAGTTCCAGGGTCTTGGTTCATGCGGACTCACTATTTACTGAGACACTGGGAGAGAACGGAACTATCGTTAATGGTATTAGTTACACATGTGCTTTCAGAATCTCCTTTTTTTCAGCCACTTCAAGGACCTTTTGTTGATGTTGGCTTAGAATTTGAGAATTCTTAAGCTTGCAAACAGAACAAAATTGACCTCAATACACTTGTTTTTAATTGTTCCTACTCCATTAAAGTTTGGATATGATACTTTGTTACTTTTTGCTTCAGTAAACCAATATATGTTTCTGAATATATGGCACAGCTTTGATCTGTTTATACTTATTACAGAACAGTTGATAACTTCCTAAAACGTATTTGTCTGTTAGTGAAATGCCTTACACTTTTCTTGCTTTTTGGAACGATCTCTGTTACAGAAATAAACATGACACCTCTGAGGAAGATTATAAAGCACATTTTCTGTTTTGTGATTATTATCTTTGTCTAGCGCCATTCACAGAATTGTTTGCGAGCTGTAGTGTCTGTTCTTATTCTGATAGCAGAAGGCCTTTCACAGGGCGCTTGGCCCCTGGCTAAAGAAGCTGTTAGCCTGGGGCTAAGACATCATTCACACTGGCACAATCTGGCACATTCCAAACGGGCGAACCCAGACTTTAGCCTGGGGCTTGTTGGTGCTTCTCCGGAGTAGGGTTAGCCAGAGTTTGCAGGGTTATCCCTAGAAAGCCTGTGAATGTTCTCATTTGTCCAGGTCGTCTTTATCCCCAAAGCAATTTCAGTCAAAAGCAACTGGACTTGGTTCTTTGTCTAGGAAGACGTTTCACCTCTCATCCAAGAGGCTTCATCAGTTCATGTACGCATCTGACCAGGCTGGGACTGGACCAGGACCAGGACCAGGCTGGGACTGGTCCTAGAAAGCTGTCTATAAATATAAGTCATATATACTGTCACTAGTCTTATAAATTATAAAATTTAGCCATAAAAACCCCATCAGTGGTATGTCTAGCTTTACCTTAGCTGCTATTGCCCCTAATCATAATTATTATCATTTTAATATTCTATCACCTTAGATGTGCTTGTTTCTACTGTTCTGCTGTATTGACTGCCATAACATATAAGTCATATTTACATTACTACAGATATTATTTTAGTTACTGTTACTCGCATCTCTGGAAGTGTGTCTGTCTTTGTCTTTTCTCTCTCCCCAACCGGTGCAGACAGATGTCCGTCCTCCACAGAGCTGGGTCTGTTCCACATGCCTGCCTGTTATAGGGAAGGTTATCAAGAAGAAGAAGAATTCCTTTATTAGTCCTGCATTGGGGAAATTGAATTCGAAAAATTCAAACTGGCAACCCTCCGGTTCCCAGCCAAGTCAACTATGGACTGAGATACTGCTGCCCCCAACACCACCTAACTCTACGGGGGAAGTGTTGGGTCTATGTAAATCATAAATAAATCATAGAGTGTGGTCTTTACCTACTCTGTAAAGTGTAGGTAAACTTGAGATAAAAGTGAGATAACTTTTGTTATGATTTGGCACTATAAATAAAATTTAATTTAATTTAATTTAATTTAATTGACCTAACCTGTGAAACTGGGCTATAAGAAGTAAATAGAAACTGACATTTTACCCAGAGCCGTAGAAGAGCAGCATTGTGAATCATACATCCCTGGGCTTAGGTTTACCAGTGTGTGAAAAGGTGCTTAGTTTGACCAGGGTCAACTCACAGTATGCAGTGTAAAAAGCCCTATTGTTTCTCTGAAACTATTGTCACCAGATGGCGCCAAAGTAATGGCTGTTCAAAACCTATACATGTAGTGGCATTCGTTCTGACTTGGGTACATATGAGTATCTTATTAAGGTAACAATCTGGATTTTCTATTTTATTTTTTTATGCGATCTTAAATAACAAACATTTGGGGCAAGATGAGGCTTTGTTAGTATTAAGTGGCAAAGAGATTTCAGATTAAGCGCACGTCATGAGGAGTATGAATCATCCTCTGAGAACAGTCGTCTAGTTTCTGTGGCTTTGGAGGAGTTTTGACAAGTCTGAGAAAATAACCGACGTCACAGTAGCCCCCACTGATCATAATCTGCCAAACTCAGACCAGCCAATTCAATTCAATTCAATTCATTTTTATTTATAGTGCCAAATCCTAACAAAAGTTATCTCAGGACACTGCACAGAGTAGGTATAGACCACACTCTATGACTTATTTATGATTTACACAGACCCAACAATTCCCCCGCAGAGAACGGTGGCAACAAATACCTTCCCTATAACAGACAGGAACGAACAGACCCAGCTCTGTGGAGGACGGACATCTGTCTGCACCGGTTAGGGAGGAAGAAAAGGAGAGAGAAAGAGAGAAAAGACGGACAGATGGACAGAAAGACAAAGACAGACACAAAGACAGAGACAGACACACTTCCAGTAACTATAATAATATCTATAGTAATGTGAATATGACTTATATGTTATGGCAGTTAATACAGCAGAACAGTAGAAACAAGCACAGCTAAGGTGATAGATTATAATAGTAGCAGGAAGCGTCATGCAGGACCACGGCAGCAGGCACTACCACGATCAGCAGAGACCTGAGAGACGACAAAGCAGAACAATATCAGCTTAAAAATAACAACATTGCTAAGGGCTCGTAAGCCCTAGCTGTAAGCTTTATCAAAAAGGAAAGTTTTAAGTTTACTCTTAAATATAGGGACAGTGTCTGCCTCCCGAATAACACTTGGGAGTTGGTTCCACAGGAGAAGAGCTTGGTAGCTGAAGGCTCTGCCTCCCCTTCTATTTTTGGAGACTCTTGGAACATCGAGTAGCCCTGCATTCTCAGAGCGCAGTGCACAAACATTAATTGACAGTATGTTTACCTCTCTGAGTTTGTGTAGCCTATAAAGCCCCTTTATTTTCATGTGGGTGGTACTTAGCTGAAGTAAGTGGGATGAAGGAGGATAAACACAGATCACACCTGGCAACCCAAAAGTTATCCCTATCAATAGGCATGAAGCTATGGAAACGTTTTAGAAAGTGATCCCTTCTTTAAGGTACTGCATCGCCTTCACTTTACAAAGGTTAGACTCTCCACAATGTTGGAGAAGTGTTGACCCATTGTGGGATATTATTCTTATTCTTATAATCTATCACCTTAGCTGTGCTAGTTTCTACTATTCTGCTGTATTAACTGCCATAAAATATAAGTCATATTCACATTACTACAGATATTATTATAGTCACTGGAAGTGTGTCTGTCTCTGTCTTTGTGTCTGTCTTTGTCTTTCTCTGTCCATCTGTCCGTCTTTGCCTCTCTCTGTCCATCTGTCTGTCTTTGTCTCTCTCTGTCCATCTGTCTGTCTTTGTGTCTGTCTTTGTCTCTCTCTGTCCATCTGTCTGTCTTTGTGTCAGTCTTTGTCTCTCTCTGTCCATCTGTCTGTCTTTTCTCTCTTTCTCTCTCCTTTTCCTCCTCCCCAACCGGTGCAGACAGATGTCCGTCCTCCACAGAGCTGGGTCTGTCTGACGTTCCTGTCTGTTATAGGGAAGGTTTTCGTTGCCACCGTACTCTAGGGGGGAATTGTTGGGTCTGTGTAAATCATAAATAAGTCATAGAGTGTGGTCTTTACCTTCTCTGTAAAGTGTCCTGAGATAACTTTAGTTATGATTTGGCACTATAAATAAAATTGTATTGATTCAAATTGAATTGAATTGAATTGAATTGAATTGAATTTAATTTAATTGATATATGTGGGCTCTCACCAGGCACTCTGGCACTGACTCTTTCTGGCTCTGTCCTTACGTACACACCTATTGGAGCTCGATTTTCAACACATTATCAGAAGTTTTCAAAATGGTGCCAGATCCTATAACAGCCATGTTTGGGGTAGTCAGAGAGAACAATACAAATCTTTCTGGAACCAATCTGAAAATGACAAAAACCGTCACCTTGTTGGCGCGGAATCTGATCCTTCTTATTCAATCTGGAAGCCGTTCATGGACTACATTAGAAATAGGCTTTAACTCTCCTCCTTTCTTAATGCACCCCAGATGTAATGGACCTCTTCTACTTCACATCATCTATACATTTGCCACATAGCCAATCATAATGTACTTTATACTGTTGTAGGGAAGGTTTTTGTTGCCACAGTACTCTACGGGGGAATTGTTGGGTCTATGTAAATCATAAATAAGTCATAGAGTGTGGTCTTTACCTACTCTGTAAAGTGTCCTGAGATAACTTTGGTTATGATTTGGCACTATAAATAAAATTGAATTGAATTGAATCTTTCTCATTTTATGCAACTGCAATATGTAAATGTTTGCCTGGTTGTTTTTCTTATTGTTACCATGTCTATTTTGTATGTTTCCTCATCTGGCGCAGCCCCTTTATGTGGAGCTGTTAACTCCTCTTGAAAAAGCCAATAAAAAAGTATAATAATAAATGAATAAATAAATGTTTGTTTTTTTGTAAATGAAGAAAATACATGGCATCATCCAGTGAAGGAGAATATGATGCATTGGGGATAATACTGCATTTAGACATAACTGGATAAGTCCTTGAAGGCACCAGATTCGGAAATCCCAAATTTACTAGCATCACCTAAAGGCAACACAATATTCGTGTGACAAGATTTATTTTTCTTTCTCGAGCCAGAGAGAGGGAGAGAGAGAGAGAGAGAGAGAGAGAGAGAGAGAGAGAGAGAGAGAGAGAGAGAGAGAGAGAGAGAGAGAGAGAGACGTAGGCGTGACACCGGGCTGTCTGCTGTTATATCCGGCAGGAAGGACCGTGCCTCAGTCTCCGGTGTAACGTGAACGGGAGGAGAGGCGATGTTACCGCTGCTGATGTTCTGCTCTTCTTCCTCTTCTTCTTCTTCTTCCTCTTCTTCACCACTGCTGTTCTCCGTCTTCACACTTCCCAGGCCGCACGGGGACTGACAGAACCCGGACCCACACGCACACTCACTCACACACACGCACACACCCATCCATCCAGAGGAGGAATTACGCACAGATCCGAGCCGGTCCCGGACCTCCGTTGGCAAACATCAGCGGGTACGGGCCTGTTTCTGTGATTTCCCCCATCACCTGTCTTTCTTCCAGCATCCATCCGCGCGGCAGCAGACGCCAGGTACGCCAGCTGGCCTGGTGTCTGCTTTCCTGCTCCTCTGGGGCAATGATGGAGGCTAAAGTCACCTTTGTATTTGTGGATTGTTGACTTCCTCTCCTTTATTCGAGCTGATGTGAATCTCTATGAGGTAAATTGATCGGTAAGTGATGTCAAACTGTCGGAAGTGAGGCGAAATAGAGCTTCAACGAGGGCTTTCTGGAGGATTATGTTCTTGGTTTTTTTATTATTTACATCACTACTGCTGCTGCTGCTGCTGTTGGTGTGTATGACGGGGAGGTGTGTGTTTGTGCGTAAGGAGGGTGTGTGTGCGTGAAGTGAGGCGAAATAGGGCTTCAACGTGTGTGTTGTCTGTGCGGCGGAATCCCCCGTGTCCAAACCCAGCCTGCGTGCGTGCGTGCGCGTTACACGGGCACAGCAGCTCTGTTTATGTCGGCACAAACTGACGCTCACTCGTGAAGGAGAGGAGGAAATAATAGATCTTGCGGGACTTGCCCGTTTGTCTTTTTTCAAGTAAAGCCCCCCCGTCAGGTTAGTCCATCATGTTTTAGAGAGCAGAACAAGTGCGCGTCCATCCACATCCGCACAGCGTGGCCCTGGGAAAACGCAATCCGCTGCAATCCGCGCAGACAGAGCAGGGATAATCGAGAGGAGATAGAGGCCATGTTTGAATCATCTGGACCAGAAATGAAGCAGTTCTGGCGCATTAACACTATGCAATATCCCCCCTCTGCTAGATGGTTCTAGAAAGCTTTCAGGAGGGGAGGATTTGGTGGGATGGTTATAGGGGAAATGAGCTCAAAATGGCACTAAAGTAGTGAGCAGCGCTTTGATGCTATTCTTGATCCAATAATGTTAGAGTTGGATTGGAGTCATATTTGTAGCATGCTGGGGGATTACAGTGTTGGGCCTATGGGCCGGTTGCAGATGGTCAGTGTGGTCCACCTCTGCATTAATGGATGCGATGCACGTTATTATTAATTCATGTTTAATATTAAGATGATCCATGTGGAGGCCCGTCTGAGGCAGCTGTTAACATGGAGGGATTTATTCTGACAAGTTAGGATAACATCCAGTGATTTAGAGTCAGACTCGCACATTTAGCATCAGTTTCATGTATGAGGTGTTAAAGAAGTAAAGAGCCTATGTATGTGTTTCAGAAGACAAAATAATATTCCTCTCACAAATGAAAATCTGTATTCATTCACAACAACGGTCATTTGTTCAGTTCTGTACACTCAGGGGTTTTGTTGCTACTGTAAACATGTAAAAATTGACAAATGATGAACTGTGCAGGAAGAGGGGAAAAACATCTTATTTGAATCCTCCACCAAAAAAAAACGTTCACAAAGTTATGGAGATTTCAGAATACACAAAATGCAGAAAATAATAGAAGTGATGGTAAAACTATGACAAAATAAGTTTGGTAGCAATAATAATAAGAAAGGACAATAATGATTTCCATTTAAAAATGAAAACTGTGAGTGTGAAATATGTAAGGAAGTGTGTGAGTGTGTGAGTGTGTGAGTGTGTGTGCGTGTGTGTGTGTGTGTGTGTGTGTGTGTGTGTGTGTGTGTGTGTGTGTAAGGGGGGGTTCTCTTTGTTGTATAGACCCCGAAAAGGTAAATTAACTCGGAGTAAAACATATAAGACCTCGACAACAATACATGAAGAAAAGCATTTATAAAACAGCAGATAAATGCTTTTTAAGCATCTTTTGGAACACTCTATTCAGATACAATTTTTAGCCAAATAGAAAAAGTTATTCCATAATTTGAAAAATGCAAATCTTATTGACCTCTGAGTGAGAAAGTTAGGAGGATGAAGATGAATGTAACTGTGAGTTTGCTTTAAAAATAAACTGCACAGGAATATTCCCTTCACTTCAACGTATTTTGTAAATAAAAACACATATTTGTAAAATATTTATGTCATAAATGGTAAGAATGTGTTTGTGAAATAAAGGCGCAGATGAAATATGTGACTCTGATTGGGTCAAATAACAAAACCTTTCTTTCATTTTGTGAAGAGTAGTCAGAAAAGTAGTCCCCCAAACGATATGACAAAATGAAAGATATGGATAAATATACAGTAGTGTGAGGATACAACCAACCTTCCTTATTTAACCAATAGATTTATTAGTTTTTTACCAACACAGTCTGTTTGTTCTCTCCAATTTAAACTCTCATCAACAAAACTTCCCCCAAAATGTGTACTTGACACTTGAGGCATCTCAACACGACATCGACTCTAATCTAAGATACATGTTTACAGCAGGTTTTATTACCACTGAAAACAATATTTATATTTTAATTATACTCAAATATCATTTATTTAATCTGAACCATGTAGCGTAGGCAGATAAACCAGCATTAGCTTCTCTTATCAATGAATCAAAATTTGAATGTGAGAAAAATGAGAGTTTTACACTAAAAATGTTTTAGTGTATTTGCCTAATTGTTGAAGTTTGTTGCTGGGTTTCATGTATTTTAAAGGCTCATCTAGGGACGACATTGCAAATGAGCTTAGATCATTTACAAATGTATTAAGGTTTGTTAGACAAATAAATGATCACCTCCAAAACCACTGTGTGTGCGTGTGCGTGTGTGTGTGCGTGTGTGTGTGTGTGTGTGTGTGTGTGTGCGTGTGTGTGTGTGTGTGACACAGAGATGAGGTAACACAGTAGCAGCCCACCTGTCAGGCTCTTATGAAGCCTCCGGGGTCAAACTGAGAGGAGGCAAACTTGCAGTAAAAAGAACGGGCGATTTAAAATAACACCAAATAGATTGAGTCGCTGGTAAACTCTTCTGAAGTGCCTCTATGAGCTCTAGTTTCAATCCATGTCATCCTGAAGCCCAGACCTGGACCTATGGGCCTCATTCACCAACCATTCTGAAGGAGACTTTACTTCTTCAAACCCTCTTACGCACTCAACAATGTTTTATTTGAGATTTGTTCTGAGGTAAGAACAGAATCTGCACACACTCAGGAGCTGTCTCACGCACTTTTGGCATTTGAGTGTCGACATGTATGTGCAAAACATTTGGTTATTGTTTTATCAAATAGTTTTATGATATAGGATTTAACTTACAATCTTTTTTTGAATCAGTCATAACATTTTAATAATTATTATAAATTATTTTACATTGCTTTTTAATTAAATAAACACTATGCTAACACTTTGAGCAGCATGCCGTCCAGTAATAAGTGATTGATCACGTTATTTATAAGCCAATTTATATAGACGGTTCATTTTGTGTTCACTTTCTGCAGAGGTACCTCCACGTCAGAAATGTTTAACTTTTTTTTAATGTTTTGAGTCCTGAGTCCTCCTCCATCTTTCATTTGGACATTTTTTACTTAATTCTCTAAATCTTTCTTTTCCATTCCTGTGTGTGGCTGTGTGCACGACACCTTGCAGTCTCAGGCCCTTTTTTTGTGGATTGGGGGGTGTTTAAGTAGCCTTGTGAGCCCATCCTGATCTCTGAGCTCCATTGTATGTAGCTATGGAGCAAGCTTCTCTCTAACCCTTTTTTCTCTGGATCCTTCTGTTGAATATGGACCGGGCTCCTGAAATTGGGCCTTAGATCTGTAAATTCACGTTACACAAATGAAATAATATCCTTTACCCACATGTTGTTTCCTTTCTGAGCTTTGCCTCCATGCTGTTAGTACGTCGTACGCTTCGTTGATCTGATTGGTTGATTTGGCCGTATGTTGGTGGTTTATCCAATCAGCAACCACTATTTTCACCCCTTCCCAAAGGATCTCCAAAGGAGAGTTCCCAGATGGATATGCTGAGACAATGAGAATCACTCCATCTGGAGGAGTCAGGTTAATGTTTACCTGCTAATTAGGATCAACTGCGATTCATCATTATGTGAACAGAGGTAGAAAATAAAATCCATGGAGACTTTTTAAGGACCTATCTTTAGAACAAATATAAGGAAAACTTTAGGAAGATATTTGTGAATGAAGTCCAGTCCTTGTCTCCTGATGAATATTGAGATTGACTCCCATTCCGTGGGACCATCCTGTTCAGAGGAGAAAATGTCAGCCTCTACTGTGCACTATTTCTATCTGGTATTACCTTGTGGCCTGTGTCTGGGTAAAGACATCTGATCATGGGGCTTTTGCATTTACACCTACTTTTACTAGGTGTTCTTAATATCTCAGTTCTGCCTGCTTCGTGGTTGTTTTTTTCCAATACGCAAATTAGTTATGAGGAGCCAGCAGACTACTGTACAGACAGACATGGCAAATCTTAGGCCAAGTGAGCGAAAAAAGCTAACGTTACTTACACTATAAGAATTAACCGGTGTCAGTGGAGAAGCTTGCTAGCATGTTAGCTTGGCTCCATCTAACTGTCAGGTGGTCTAGCACTCTATAGTGGTCCATCAAGAGTTTGCCAAAGTGATGCTCTGTATGGGTTCTACTCATTTTTTGCATTTTTGATGGAAAGCTTGAGAAGCAGGAAGGGGTGGAGTTAGGTGACTTGGATGGACTTTTCTGAAGATTGCAGCCAAGCTTGAGCATGGTGACATCGCTACAAAGACACACGACCATCAGTTTTTTGTAAACATTAATTTGCAGATCACAGTTTACAAACTTTTACTCACAGTGGTGGGGTGTACACACTGTGTTTCTGTACAATAAGGGATTATTAGTAACATTTCAGGTACTCACTCTCAGTTTGTCCTTTAAATAAAGATCATCTGTTGGTTTGTTTGGGTGGCACGGTGGTGTGGACAGTTAGCACTGTCGCCTGACAGCAAGAGGGTTGCTGGTTTGAATCCCAGTTGGGGCCCTTCTGTGTGGAGTTTGCATGTTCTCCCCATGTCTGCGTGGGTTTTCTCCGGGTTCTCCAGTTTCCTCCCACAGTCCAAAGACATGCTGGTGTTAGGTTCATTGATGACTCTAAATTGCCTGTAGGTGTGAATGTGAATGGTTGTCTGTCTCTGTTCGTCTCTATGTGCCCTATGATAGACTGGTGTCCTGTCCAGGGTGGACCCCGCCTCACGCCCGATGTCAGCTGGGACTGGCTCCAGCCCACTGTGACCCCGATAGGGATAAGGGGTTGAAGATGGATGGATGTTGGTTTGTCTGCAAGCCATCTGTTCATTAGACTATTTCCCAATCAGACTCTTTTTTAGCGATGTCACCCAGATGTAAAATTAAGCAATTAACTTGGTGAGTACAGTGTTATCATAGCGGATGGCAATGATGGACAAAAACATCCAGCTCAGTTTCACTTCATTTTCCCACATGAAATGTAGAGATTTGTGGTGGAGGCACTATTATTGCTTGCTATTACATTACCCACGTGCCTTATGTTCTGGGATTGCATAGTTCAGATATGCTGACTGCAGGCTGACTCATTTCCAGTTATCAGAATTACTGTGATGCTCTATGATATATCTCACAAGCTGTTGTCATACTTTATGTTGCATAGCAACAGGCTTGATGTAACCATATGGTGTAACGTACCTCATGCCACTGAGCTTGTAGCTGAACTTTGAGTTGGAAGAGCTCAGCACTCAAATGATTAGTTGAGCCATTTGTCACTCAGAAGGCCCTGTCCCCATGAGCAAACAGATTTCCCTCCATATTTACTAAAGATCAACACAAACCCTGACAGTGACCTACACGAGCCATGATGTGGGTGGTACGTTGGCTTTTGAGTCAGCTCTTTGTGTCTCTAGTTGACGGCTTTTTGAACTGCAGTGACTAGTGCTTAATGATGAGAGGACAGAACAAAGGTGAGAGTCTGTAACATTCACTTTCACTTTCATCACCACTCCCAGGGTCAGGCCTGTTGTGAACTGGCCCTCTTTGGTATACAAATAGACCTGATAAGTGCTACAGGTGCATTTCTCTCCATCTGAGCGTTTCCCATTCTCCAGCTCTCTGGCTCTTTTCCTCATTTTCTATCACCTTACTGCAGCCTAGACAGCAGGGCTATTTAGGAGCAGACAGGGCTGTAGGACACATACTCCATCACAGCACAGCAGCAGCCTCAAATACACACACACACACACGCACGCACACACACACACACGAATATATCTCTGTTGCTAGATGCATAATACTAGGTGGGGTTATAATCATGGATAAAAACTTTCTGGATTATGTAAATTTGCATTTAGCATACTGATTTAAGATGTATGGTAACACACTGCTAAAGTGGCATGACACAAAATTGATCTGAAGCAGTTTGATTAATTACATGGTGGCATGGCCTTATAGGAACACTGTGGCGTTTCGGGACATACTTCTGTGCCCATTTCACAACACAACACACAAGAGTGTCTAGTTTGAGCATGGAATAACATAAAATGCATTGAGAATCCTACTAAGTAGCTAACTTAGCAAAGGTAACTTAGCACGATACTTATCTAAACTAAGACTGTCATTGTGAGCATATTAGCATGATTACGTTAGCATGGGAGCGTCCCCCGGGTCCTATGTTCCCCGCTTTGTATGTGACTGTTTCCCTCTTTTCATAAAAAGGGTCCTAGGTTCCCCGGTCTGTTATTTTTTCCACAACCAGTGCCAAATTCTGCTGCAAATAGGCTCATGTAGACTCTAACACTAACCCCTAACCCTGACCCTAACTGTAACCGCTAACCCTATCAAAATGCTGAATTAAATCAGCGAAGGACCCTTTTGGGAAAAAAGGGGGAACCCTGGGAACGTTTGGGTTGACCCGTGTTAGCCTTCAGCTCAAAGTACCACTGTGCCTAAATAGGGCTTTGCAGAGCTGTTAGCACGGCAATGGATTAGTCTTTCATTCATGTGAGTTTAGGAGTTATTTTGTTTTGTTTCATCTGTACAGGCTCATTTCCAGTCAACATGAGAGCTGCAGTAGTTGCTAGCAGCAGTTCACTCAATCCTTTTCATTATGATAGAAGCAATATGTCGATATAAAGGCAGATTTATGGATTTAACGCATGAACTTCAGTTTACTAGTCATGAGGAGTACAGTTTATGAAAACAGTTAGGTCTTCTGTGTTTCTGGAGAGTGCTTTCTGAATAATGAAAAATATTAATGGCATCATCAGAGTTTCAACGTGGAACTATACATTCATGACAGAAAGTCTTTGTTAAAACTGGAGGTTTGAAGTTTGAAAGACATGAACATTTACCAGGGATGATACTTGAATGAATTATCCAGAGTGACGGGCAAAGCCATTACCCTCCTCTGATTGGCTAGTAGGCTAATCATTGCCTTTGTTGTTTACGTTGGTTAGGTTCACTCATTAGGAGTGAGATTGATTAAAGGTAAGAGTATCAGTGTAAACCAATCAGAGGCAGAGTAGGGCAAGTCATACTCTCCGGAGTCTACCATCAGCCATTTACCAGGCAAGGAAGGTCTAGTGCTGCCTTCACGTAATTTGGAAAAGATGGTCCTTTCCACTTGTGAACTGGAAATTACCAGTGTGTTGTGTTCAAGTGCGTTTGTTGTCGTAGTTAAGTGAAACATCACGGACAGATCCTGACCTGTTACTTGGGGAAAACCATTTTAGGACAATAATTCATCAGCTCCAGCGAGAAGAGGATATATCAAAACACAAATATTTCTGTTTTTATCTACATAAGATTGGTCTACACTTATCTGAAGCACATAATCTTCCTTACCAGCTCAAAAACAGTGTTGTTTTAATAAAGTAGACTCTTGTGTTGCGCTTCGCCATGTTGAAAAGGTCAAAGGTTATCTCATCTCTCAACTTGTGTATCAAAATATTCTACGAGCTTCCAAGTGGAAATTACCACATGAGGGGGTATTCATGTGCAATTTTCACGTTGGCTTTTGGTATTTGCCATATTTTCCATAGGACGTGAAGGCTCGATAATGAAAGGCCATGTGAAGTTGCATTAGGGGATATGTAGTGTTTTGGGGCTTGATGCAGGCCTTTCTTTTTTTTTTTGTATACGTCTTTGACAGTTCCCCAACGGTACAGCTACATCAATCTCATTCACATGTCACTCTTTTTCTGTAACCATTTGTCATAGATGTGGCTGGGCCAACAAAGCTCGGATTGGTCGACACCATACCTTGAATTGTTAAAAATCATTTCGAGATGTGGGTGATTCCAGGTCCCCAGGAGCTGCGCCAATCTTTAAGGTTAATAATTTAATCCCAATTCAAGTTAGCCGGGGTGCTAATTTGAATAGAGCCGCAGCTCGATAGGCCCAAGTATCTGGTACGCCTGCTCTAAGCAATGGCAATTATCTGAGTATCTTTAGAAAGTTGCACTTTTTGGGGTTCGTGCATCACTCTGGAACTAGGTTAGATTAACCCCTTAATATCAATAACTACACTTCAGTTAAACCTTTAAAAGTGTCATAAGTGAATTTAAGAAAAACAATGAATAGAATCAAATGTAAGCAGAAAGAGGAAAGTGAAAGAAATGGAAAGAGTGGAGGCTGGATTTGGTAGTAGGGGAGGGTAACAGATCCGTTCATAACACTGGCTTGTAGGATTTGTACAGTAAAAACTGTTACATAATGTGAAGCAGACATGCTCTATGTCTCTGGCATGCTTTCAAACATGAAAACATACACCACCAATGTGTGTATGATTTGCTGTTGGATTAAAACATGCATCTGCCCTTACTGTTACATTTTAATTGGATTTAACCAGACTATGACCCTCTCTTTATGACATACCAACCAAATGCACTGCCTCAGTTCCTGTGACTAAGAATACACATTAAGAGGAAAATCTTTATTTAAACAGGTTCAAGAGGAGAAATAGTGAGATGAGTTTTGTCATGAGGCCATAATTCACTGCAGAGTTCATTTGTCAGTTGGAGTATATTTAGCTCTCTGTTCATTTGTTTCTGCAAGAGACAAATTTGACTCTTCCTTTCTTCCTCTTTTTCGTCTTTCTTTCACTCCCACACACTCCACACACTCGCCCTTCCCCTGCAGTGGGCGGTTAGAGAGACTGAATGCTGGGAGTGAAGGACTGGGAAGCCAGAAAAACAAAAGAAGACAACAAATGTCCAAGAAAAACAGGATGGAGTGGGGGGGGAATTGAGCTACACTATTAAAAAACAATGATGATATGATAGTACACACATTATGCATGTACTATATTCCTCCTAAAATGGTCCTGCCACCAGAAAAACAGATTAAAAACAAACAGAATGAGTCACCCAGTATTGTGTTCTGCAACTTGCACTAAAAAAACTGCTGGTTGCCTTCATTTGGTGTTCATATTATCTTTTATTATATATCATATCGGTGATATTTTTTTACAAATTGGATCGTAGCCGGTAGTACTGAGTTAGAGAAGTTGGTAGAACAGAGTCTAGACTTGTTCACACTGAATATCACTTTATGTTATAAAGCTGATATGGTGAGCTTGGTAGCTAACACTTGCCTATCACATCCAGCTGTAACGAAGCAACATTAGCATTATTTTAGCTCTGTTTTGGTCTCCAACTCCTGAGAAAAATATCTACCTAAGCTACTAAGCTCTATTATATTCACCTGCTAGTCTCTAATTGTGTCTTTCTGGTGTTTTCTGCTGAGCAGGTAGTGTACAGTGGGTCTTTAGAACCTTTTTCTTTTTCTTTTTTTTTAACTGAAAACAGCGTTTCCAGGCTTCGTAACCAAGACAAAGCCATATGCTGTTGCAGCATGCCCTGATTATATCCAACTGAAGCCCGACCACATGTAAGAGTCTAAGAGAGGCTGTCCTAAGACAAATGCTAATGTCATGCTAACATGCTCACAATGGAACAGTTTAGGCATGTTTACCATGGTTGTCAGCTTAGCTTGTTAGCATGCTAATGTTAGCTAATTAGCACTAAACATAACATTTCAGGCTGCAGGGAATGTCATTACCTTTGCAGGTATTTGGTCACAAACCAAATGTTAGACCATAAATACCAGTATGTACAGATCAGTGGGGGCTGTTGGTCTTTCAAGGAGGGGAAGCTCATTTTTCCAGCCTACATCATAAATGTGTTTGTTTATTTATATGTAAATTCTACCCTTTGTTCCTTTTTAAGAAAATGATCTGTGACCTTGTGGTACCAACTAGGCGTCTTTACCAGTGTCCTCTCAATGGGCAGCAGAGCTAGGCTGCTTAAACGGCCTTGGCCCAGCTGAGGCGCTGTGGGGATGAAAGAGAAGGAAGTTGCCCAGGTTACCTGTGATAACACTTAAACATGGTGGTCTGACCTATTTGATGTTTTGCTGTGCTTGGTTGCTCTGCTAGCATCTTTGATAAATTAAATTTAGCGTTAAAAACGCGTCTCACCGCTAGTCAAACTGCTAGTTTTGGGTCCCAACGGGTAGATTAGGTCTCCAACCCTAATGTTAGTGAAAGTGATGTTATTAATGACATATTAAAGCATATACATTTCAGATGGATGAGAGGAGAGTGTATCCTCCTGTTTCTTTGTTTCTTTGTTGTGTGTTTTTTCAGGGCCTCTGAATTGTATGTATGGGACGCAGGGGTGTTGTACTGTAAGTTATTGAAAACAAACTTGGTGATTTGGTATAACACACAAAGTGTCATGGTGTGCCACTAACATTTTATCAGCCAACTTGGATTTCTAACTCTTGAATAATTCTGTTTGTTTTATGTATTAGACTGTGATGTGTAGAGTTGTATAGTGCTGTGACACAGTGTTTTCTCTTGCGTGGTCCTGGTTTGTTGCCTTTGCGTGGACTACAGGGTGGTGTTCTTTGCAGTGTTGTGTTGTGTAATACTGTGTGTGAGTGTGTTTAGCCTGAGCACCATGAGCAGAAGAAGAAGAAGCAGCCGTTCCTACCACAGACCCTCAAGCCACAACACTCTGCTCGTATGGACTGCATTCCCTTTATCTATTTCTCTCTATTATTCTCTCCTTCCTTTGTCTTCCTTTGTCTGACAGCTTTTCTTTGTTTCACTCCTCTCTCTCTCTCTCTCTCTCTCTCTCTCTCTCTCTCTCTCTCTCTCTTTCTCCACCCCCAGGATGTGGCTGTGGGTTGATTAGAAAATGCGTGGCACAGAACAGGCAATCCATCACCCTGCCAGAGCCAGCCACTTCCGCGCATGCGCTTGTTAACACATACACCCAAACACACAAACGCACACACCCTCCGCCTCGCTCTCCTCTTCCTCATTTCCCTCCTCTCTTCATCATCCACACAGATCGTTCAAGCTTTGCAGTTTGTGTGTGTGTGTGTGTGTGTGTGTGTGTGTGTGTGTGTGTGTGTGTGTGTGTGTGTGTGTGTGTGTGTGTGTGTGTGTGTGTGTGTGCGCGCGCGCGCGTGTGTGTGTGTCTTCCAGGGGACCAGAAGCATCTCTAACATCTGCCCCTCCTTTCATTTCTTTCCTTCACCTCTCGTTGCCCTTCAAACCCACTCCACCTCCTCTTCCTCCTCCTCTGACTCCCACCTCACAATCCTCCTCCTCCTTCTTGTCTACATCCACTCATCCCCCCCATGGCAGTCCTGCTTTTGCTTTTATCGATTATCCTCATGGAAATCCTGCTCACTTAGATCATTTACAGTTCAGAGACTGACAAAAGTACACATCTGCAGTGACATCTCTACTAACCTCTCACATTATCAGACAGGAGGGGGATCATTTATGCCATTTTACAGTGGCGATATACTTTTTTTAAAGCTGCTAAATCATTTTTATATTGAAAACCATTGATGGACCTTTTACCCTCCCTCTATGAAGTACGTCAGAGATACTGTATTTGCAGGGTTGTTTTTGGATAGTTTTTTAACATTTACCTGGGTGTTGTTTTTCATTTTAAACCCCCCCTCCTGATAGGAGTTGAATCAACCAACATGCAGAGATGTTGTTTCACATTTGATTACAGATCAGTGTTTCCCACACATATGGTGCGTTTCCACTGCTTGGTGTGGTTTTGTTCGGTACAGTATGGTACGGTTTGGAATGGCAATACTGGCCTTGAGAGTGTTTCCATTGTAGGCCAAATTCCAACAGCGGGTGCGACGACAATGAACACAGGAGGTGCCTGCTGTTCTCCCAAGGACTGATTATTTTCTGTCATCCAATCAACAGACTGTACAGTAGTGGGTGTAGCCGGTCTAGCTCCACCCTATTGTACCATTTTCCTTTGGTACTCCTACTGAAGGGTGCCATAAAATGGTACAGTAAGGGTCTGTTGTTTTGGCCCCCTTTATTCGTCTGTTATGTCGTGACATAACACCCTTTCAGACTATGATTTACGGGACCAGGCCTAGTGTTTCTTTA
Source organism: Echiichthys vipera (assembly GCF_963691815.1). Taxonomy (NCBI): domain Eukaryota; kingdom Metazoa; phylum Chordata; class Actinopteri; order Perciformes; family Trachinidae; genus Echiichthys; species Echiichthys vipera. Next base: position 19,704,883 of record NC_139847.1, read on the forward strand.
ACACTGCAGTGCCGTGTTCCCCGCTGTTTGAACAGATCTGAGTTTTAAAAAAACAACGTAATTGTCATTTCACCCCTTTCCTATCGATGAAAAAGTGTTTCACTGAAGAAGGAGGTGATCAGAATTGTTCACATGTTCTGCCGTTGTTGTCTATTTTGTTTCAGTGCAGAGTTTAGACCCAGAAGTCGTATTTTGAAAGGGTGTTACGTCAGACCGAACAGACGGATCCAGTGAATTGCGTACCATACTGGACCCAACTGGACCCAACTGAACCGCTGGACCTGCTTTCATTTGTCATTTTTTATTTAAAATTGATTTATTTCAAGTAAATAATTTCCCCCTGTGATTATTAAAGTATTTCGGATTCTGATTCTGATTCTGTAAGGGACCCTTCATAATAAGACATTAATTTTGTACAACAAGAAGAGATACCGTATGTCATTCCAGGTTGTAGCTATTTTTTACCCACATTAATGGAAAACTGACACAACCACCTTAAACTAATATCTTGTTTAAAACCATATACCCCAGGTTGTCATTCATCATGAACTGTGACATTTTCTATTTTAAACTCTTCCCCAAATCTTGTGAGAATCATCTGTTGTAAGCAGGAGGCCTTAGTTTGGGTGAAGGCTGTAATAAACAGCTGATACCCGTTTATCACAGCTGATTTTATGGATGTTCTTGATCTCAGCTACTTTGATCAGAGGGGGAAAAAATATTGTTAATCATTCCTTTGCAATTCGGGAACAATATGGTGAGACAAACTGCTTTATGAATGGTAAGAGCAGTGTCCCCGTTTTAGTTTCAAAGACAAAACACGACATGTTTTGGAGGTTTTTACGCCTCTGAGCCTAAAATGTCCCCGGATTTTGTCTCAGAAATCTGCTCAGCTTAAACTAAATGTGCATATAGATTTCTTTCACCAGGATCTGGAGGGACCTGGAAGTTCTCCACAATCAATGCCTAAAGGAAGCCCCCATTTTTCTTCTTCTTCTTCTCCACTGTCTATTTCTTCCTCTTGCTCTTATCTCTCCCTCTCCCCTCATTTGCTTGTGTCCACCCAGCCTCCCCTGAGTCCACTCTGCCTCAACCTCGGCATCCTTTTCACCGCTCAATATCCAGCCAGCGCAACAGAGAGCCTAGATAATGAAATGGCCACTGCCTGAATCTGCCTTCTGCCATCCGTCATCTGATTATGAGGCGGTATTCTCCTCATCGGGCCCCATCAGATGGCCAAAATTCGATCGTCCAATAATGACCATGCAGTTCACTCACTGGTAGTGTAGTCAGTATAGGTTAGCTCTGTATGGATGATCATCTTAAAGGGCCTTTCCTTAATGCTGACACAGAAAAATCAAACAGGAAAGGAAGGAAAGGAAGCGTCCAAACATGGGGTAGTATTTTGAGTAATATTACGTTCACATTCCCAGGATGATTATCTAATCTGCTCAAAGGGAGAACAAAGCTTCATGGGCTTTGTCATGCTTTTGCACCGCTCGCTTTCCATCGTGTAGGTGGTCTCGCCCACTTTTGATTTATAATAGGCTTGAGCATTAAGAACTGGTTTAGAACCTCTGTGCAGAGACAGGGATGAGCTTTGTTTGACTTGTGTAAAACAAATGTCAAAATATCCATGGTGATTCATACTGTATGTGGCAGAAGAGAGCCAACTCTTTTTTTTAACAATATTCATATTTATTCTACTCTTGCCAATTAATCAAATGCTTGTCATTGACATTTTGTTTGTGTATTATGGATTTCTCTATTCTCTATACATATATGTTGAGTCCAAGGTGTTTTAATGCCAATCAAATGTAGTTTGATTTGACACAGCATCAAAAGCACTGAAATGCCGTTGAAATAAAACTGTAATAGAAATGAAAGCAGTTGAAAGGAGCCAGTTGAGGTGGTTCAGGATCATCTAGTAAGGATGCCCCCTCGGGAAAAAACCAGGACCAGGTGGAGAGATTATATCTCCACACTGGCCTGGGAACGCCTCAGGATCCTCCAGTTAGAGCTGGTTAATGTGGCCCGGTAAAGGGAAGTTTGGGGTCCCCTGCTGGAGCTGCTGCCCTCGCGACCCGACCCCGGATAAACGGTTGAAGTTGAGTGAGTGAGTAGAGATGAAAGACAGGAATTGTGAGCCGGCTCCACCTCTGTGTTTGGTGGCTGCTGCTCATGGCCTCCTGAGTTTCCTTAACAGTCTTGGATATGACAGTTGATGTCAGTTGATGGTTGTCTCGTTGTTAACTGTAAGAGTCTGCGAAGGGGACATGCTTTTCTTGTTCCCAGCTCTCCTCTCTGGGCTTCGTATCATTTGCCAGAAATCAGAGTCAGCACATTAATCATAAAGTATTAGGGTTCATAGAAGCCGATATCAGTTTATCTGCCTTTTTGAAAAAAATCCCTTATGCCCATCCAATCATATTAGGATGGGCCGGCTGTTTCGCTAAGGCCCTGGGTCAGCAAACAGAAAGCACTTCAGTCGCTTAAGGAGGGTGACAGTTTCCAGAAGAGCCAGCATCACAAAGACTGCAGCTGCCCTCTCATCCTGTGCTGCAGCAATAACACATTCTGCCATTTATTCCTGAATTACACTTATTGATTTTTTTTTTTACATGGATGCAAAGGTTGTTAAGGACTCATATATCAGCAATGACAATATGAGCATTTGATGTAGAGCGTACTTTTGGGACGATGATCCCCAAATCATTGTGCCCAATTGGCAAATAAAATCAAGTGCTGAATCAGTGCTGCTGACACGTTTCTCTCAAGGTATCCCTCTCAAAAGACAAAGAAGCCACTTACACACAACTGGAGGCTTCAAAAGTACCTACAACATGTGGGTGATGTCATTATGGCCTTTTTCCACAGTGATTAATAATAGTGATGTAAATGAGGGTCTGGGTGATTATGATGTATTTTATATATGAAACCTATCTGAGCTGGTATATTAAATAAATGGCAAAGGCTATTTACACCTGGGCACAATATCGATGTATACTATTTGTAACCCGGTGTCGTTAGCCAACAATGCTTTTTTCACCCTTTTTTTTTGCCTAAACCTAACCAAACTGCGAAAAAAGAATAAGTCAATAAAATGTTGAATTACATCCCAGGCTGGATTTGAACAATGGTCTCCTAGGTTGAAGTCTAACACTTCACCCACAATCCCACAGTTAACTATCACAACAACACACTTTGAGGCGGTGCATGAGAGGTCAGGTGCAGATAGCCAGATTGCACGGCAAACGTGCAAGTGTACACTCTGTGAATAAATTAACTATAAGTTACACTCTGTAAGATTTTCATCTGGTTAATTGTCTGTTCAGTTCCTCTCTATCACAGAGTGAGTTCGAACAATGGTGATTGATCACATGACTCACTAATGAAAGCACTTGTTGCCTTTTTGCTGAGTATTTAAATATCCGTGTCTGTGGAGACATTCCCTCCCTAAATGCAAATACGCCACTATATTAGTGATGCTGCTGACAGAGGTTGGTCTGCCAGGTGAAGCTCGTCACTAACGGTTATGCTGCTTTCACTTGTACTCGGTAATCGTGAACTTCTTACTTCTGAGTCAGGCTTGTAGTAAGGGCAGAAGTGTCATAGGAACATGTGTGTGTGTGTGTGTGGATTTAAGAGGGGAACATAAAAGGGACTGAGCAGAAGAAGAGAGGGGAATGGGTTTTTTAAATAAAGTTTACAAAAGAGCAACAAAAAAAAAGTCAACACACAGAGTGACCGTGAACGTGACAAGATTGAGGCTCTGAAAGAACAGGCTCAGCTGCAGTTACAGAAGAAGAGAAACAACGTATCTCAATTATTATGGATTAGGACTTTAACTCAATGTTAAATCTGTATCCATACACACATATGTGTAACATAAGGCTGCAACTAACAATTATTTTTTATTATTGACTAATCTGATGATTATTTTATCGATAAAACGGTTATCAATTGTTTGGTCTAAAAATGAGAAAATTGTGAAAAGTCCATTCCAGTTTCTCAAAGTTCAAGATGATGTCTTTAAATGTCTTGATTCATCACTTCAAAACCCCAAAGTATTCAGTTTAATGTGATATTTAAAAAAGCCATTTTTGCATGAAAACTTACCTTAACCGTTACACAATTTAGGTGGCAATCATTTTTCTGTCAATCGCCTGGTTGTTGCAGCTCTAGATTAATAATGCTGTTATGTGACTGTAATGTAAATGTAACTTTTTTGGATGATTTTCTTCTCACAATCTAATGCTGAAATAGTCTGGTATGTATTTCTAGGAAGTAGCTAACTGCTAGTAGATGCATGTGGGACTCACAAGGAACTCTCATCATACACATACAGTGTTTTATTGCATGTTATTTTGACACATTAATTGGAGTTTCTTCTTCAGTAACACAAGATTTTCTGCCTCTCTCTCTCTCTGAACCTCTATCCTCCCCTCCCCAGCAGCGAGCCCCAGTTGTGGCCGGTGGGCATGGTTTTGGAGGGTAGCTCAGAGGCGCTGTGTCCCCCCCCATCTCTGGAGCTGCGTCCATCCTGCAACAAGAGCCAGCCCTCTCCTCCTCTGGGCTCAAGCTCACAACCCCACGACGGAGTCTTCCCTGAGGACAAGGAGCCCGTCAAGTACGGCGAGCTCATAGTCTTAGGGTGAGACATTGAAGTGCCATCTCTGCTGATGTACATTGTCTTTGTATGTCTGCTTGAGACAGACAGTATGAGCTTGTGATATGCATGTGAGTTTTTAGGACTCTGACCGAGGACCCGACTCGAGCCAGATCTAAATGATATTATTATTGTCTACTGTGTGTGTTCTTTGGTTTCTTTTGGAATAAGTCTCTTCTTTTGAAAAGTCATTTCCACAGGTCCAGTGTAGATAGTCCAAAGACCTGTGGTGTGTGGCTTTTAAATTCAGGGAGGAACTAGATGCATGAGAGCTTACAGTTTCAAGCGCCACACTGTCATCAAGGTCTGCAGGAGACCAGGGTCAGGTCCTAGGAACCAAGTTCAGATTGATTATAAGGGGTGAGATCCTACTAGGAACCAAGTATTGGTTGGGTCTTATTTATTTGGTCTCGTCTCTCTAGTTTTATTCAATCTGTAGGAATTGGGTAAGGTCCCTAATAATGATGTGGGTCTATGTGTCTGTGTGTTCTTTGGTCTTTTTCAAATCTTTTTTTTTGTTTGAGTTGAGAATCTTATACTGTATCATCCCCATTAAGGCCACTGGAATTGACCAACTAAGAGTGAATTAACAGCGGCCAACATTTCAACAAAGTCAGACCAATGGCAGATTTACATGTCATCTGAGATACATTTGATAAACAGATGTACATTAATATATTTTCTACTGAACTATGAACCATGTATTAACTACTGAAAGCCCAAGGGGTTAGAGAGGCCCTAAAGATTTTCTGCCGTTTTCACCACCTCAGCTGAGGCTGACCACTGACTGGTCAGAAAGAATCATCACTGGTTTATCACGAGGCATCCTGCACAAACCCACAATTTTTAAATTCATAATGCAATTTTTTTTTTACTTTACCCAATTTTTTTTTTTTTTAATGGTCCATTGCAAAAATTACATTACAAATGTACAATTGACAAAGTGCAGATGCTCCTCTGTTTAGTTGCCGATGAAAGGATTCGAGTGCCACATTAAAGATGATGTCACAGTAGTTTGAAGTGGCGTCCACAGAGATTCCTGCCTACACAGAGGGGGTACTATCCGCAGTGGAAAACATAAAGAGAAAAGTCGAGTTGAGTCGAGCAGAGCCATACCATACAGTGGAAACACAGCATCAGGTTGCATTTTGCATCTCTGCACTCCTGCTCCATGCAAATGCGTTTTGTGTCTTGGCAGTGAACAAAGCAAAACCTGGGGTTTGGTTCTCAGATGCAGAATTGTCTGAGAGGATTTACGTCTCCATGTCATGCCACCTGTGAGCAGAAAACTGAGAGATTACGGTATGGTTAGCCTCGGAGTCAGAGGGGTCATGTTGCATCATGTCCAAAAGCTTCAGAATCTGAAGGGATAAACATACCCTTTAAAGGAATATTAAGACTTTGGGAAGTACACATTTGTTTTCTTGCAGAAAGTGGGATGAAATGATCGATAACTTCTTTTTTTGTTTGTTAAATATAAGGCTACAGCAAGCACACAACTATCTCATCCTAGCATAAAGAGAAACAGAGGGAATAGCTGATCTGACTGAACGTAACAAAATCCACCTAGTTCATGACATCGTATTTATTGAATTGATAAAAAAAAGGCAAAGGAAATTGGAGTAGATACTTAAGTTTATGATTTCACAACTGCTGATAAGAGGATTCTGTTACCTGTTTGTGCTAAGCTGAACTAACAAGCTACTGGCTGTAGTGTAAAGATATGAGCATGGTATAGATTTTTTCATCAACAGCAGTATGAGTTTTTTCCAAAATGTCAGACTATTCCCTTAAAGGTGTCATGATTCCTTAGCTGTGACTAATAATATTAATGTAAAGATTATTATGAACAGAGGGAGACTAGCTGTTTGCTCTTGCTTTCAGAATATATTCTTAAATAAGTTAGCCACGTCTTAACTTTAGCACTCTAACCGGCCTATTCCTTTAAGCAGCCTAATCTAGAAACCTAAGTAGCTGGGAAATGCCAGTGACTCAAAGCTCAATGTGATCCAGTAAGTTACCGGGCTCGGCAAATTAAAAACAATCACAGAATTTTTTACAATATTACTCTACTTCTGGTTAGAAAACCCCTGCAGGACAACAGCGCTGAACAGGGATGAGGAACAACTGCTATACTCTCCTCTCATTCATCTAAAATGTATGTTTGATGCTTTCAAATCTCATTACACGTTCACTAATGTGAGGTTGGAGACCTAATTTACCTGTTGGGCCACAGACTAAAATGACACCACCCAAAACTAGAAGTTTGACCAGTGGTGAGATGGTGCTAGCAAAACAACACAGTGTATAACATAAGCGAAACAGAAATGCAAGATAGTTCGGACTTAAAGAAGCAACAGAAATCAACAAGTCTGCCAATTTCACATATGTCTGCAATGTAAATTGGGTGCCAGTTGTCTACACGGAAGTGACTGTTGTTAGCGCTACGTCATGGTGATTCAGTCTAAAGCTGGAGTAAATTTCCCAGCTTGAACAATAAGAAAAATGTTTTTGTAACCACTGCTGGCTCCTCAGTGTGGGCTGAAGACTATGAGGACATAGGCTCTTGGTATTCTGCACCACACTCTATAAGGCTATGCTACATGTAACAAATCATCTTGTGCTTATATGTTTGTTTTACATTAGTATGACATTGACTCAGTCACCCTCACAAAAACCCTTTCACTTCTCTCAGGGGTTCATCTGTTAGACAAGCTGGGGACTGGTGAGGTGAAAGAAACTGTTTGCCCAATCTACTGTAAAATACCTCACAACAGACCCTTATTTAAGGCAGTTAGCAAGAGGGAAAATAGCCACACAAAGATCCCATTCATACACTGAGTCACAGTGGCAATTTTAAACTTTCACCTCCATGAGAAACACCAAACAGATAGACATGTTGTACATTGCCCATGAGTGTGAGGGAAGTAAATCTTTCCCATATGCATGGTATGGGGCTGTTCCAGGCACAGAGACACACTTGTGCTTCCACTCAACCTATTTATCCATGTACAAGAAAATGTGGAATGCTCGCATGAGAATATTCATACCGCTGATGTGCGTGTCATGCCAGATCAGCTCAGCCTGAATTTCCAGGTGCTAGACTATTTCTAAGTGTTTGAGCCTAGACAGCATAGGTATAATTCTAGATACAGTCAAAGTTCAAAGATATGGCACTTTTGGGTAACTCGTTTCCATGGGTGTTTTTACACTGGACAGTAAGACGGAAATCTGGCTGCCTTTTATACGGCCTGTTCGGGGAAGCCTAAGGTATATTGCTGGCCTGATTTAGCACCCTAATGTGACGGCTCGGAGGCTACACCTATTAGCGGCTATTTATCCATGTAAATAAATTTGATGACAGGAAGTTTTGTGCGACCCACAGCCGGGAGTTTTAAAAGCAGAAAACAGCTGATCACAGGAACGAGAGACAGCAAAGTATCGTTGTAGCCTGTGAAATCTGTGAGATGGTGAACAGCAGAGAAAGTCGTGAATTATCAGATCACTGTGCTAACTTCTTCTGATGCATATGTTTTACGTCACTGTACGCCCATATTTGTGCTTCACGTCACATCTTTACGCCTATTCCAGAAAGACGTCTGATGGGAAAGGTGGAATATTACTCCTCCGGTTTCACCGACAGGACTTCAAATTGCAGCCTTTGCTTGGACGCCAATGTGACGCATTTTCAATATAAAAACCCCTAATGTAATGTGTGCCCTTCATCATTTAGACATAGTAAATTCTCAGTCGTCATCAATGTGAGTAATAATGTTTCACCATTACTGACAAGGGAAGTGTTGAATAAAAGCACTTATGATATATATCATAGGCAAAACATACCATTATGGGAGTTTTAGAGAAAAATAAATTCCACATTTTTAGTTTTACTGTTGGAATTTTGAAGCCACGAATAAATTTAAAGGGGGGGGGGTAAGACTTAACTAAATGATGAGGGAACACAAGTAATTCATTATCAATTTACCCCAATAACTAACGTAAAGTACATTTTACGCTTATGCTTCACAGGCACAATGGGTCGCTGGCCAATGGGGACAAGGGCCGCAGAAGAAGTCGCCTGGCCCTCTATAAGAGACCTAAAGCTAACGGGGTCAAACCTGATGTTATCCACAATGTCTCAACCCCTCTGGTGTCAAAGGTGAGAACACAGCACTGATGATTACAGTTTAGGTTGTCATTCAAACTGAGGAGGTGTTTTTTCCTGTCCAAGGTAGAAAAGAACCAGATTCTATATTCTAGGACGCATTTACTATAAAGTACATCCGTAGTGAAAATGTCTTCTGTAACACCTATACATTCATTTGAAATCTCGGAAGAAAAAGTAGGAAAAACATAAAATATAATGAGGCTGGTAAATTAAACAGCAGAAGCTGTAGTTTTAGTAGTGGCATGTAGGCATGTTCTTCCTACTGTTCATTTCAGGTTTCTGCAAATGTGTTTAAAAAACAAATAAATATAATATAATATAATAATAATTTGCACAAATGAAATAAAGCTTAAGACACATTCTCTCCAATTCATTATAAACTCTCATCATTTATGGTTTGAAAATGGGTGAATTTAAAGATATTTAAATGGACAGTTGGTGGCAGTGTGTATACCAAAATGTTAAGGAGAAAAAAAAGCTTTAAAAACTCATATTTGCAGAATTCCATTTGTGGTTATATTTATTTTCTTCATATGTGACATTAAAATACATGATGTGTTAGAATGTTAGAAATGGTTTCAATTAAACTGTCACATACCTAAGTGATTAGCTCATATGAAATATTTAAAAATGCTAAACGTTACCCGTGGTATGTTGGCATGCTGACGTTAGCACTAAGCTCAAAGCACTAATGGGCCTAACTGTATTGTATATGTACAATATATTGTAAATATAATGTATTGTATATATGTTCTGAATGGTCGCTTGCATGTTGTAAAAAAAACTGCCCCACGGTACTTTAACATAAGACAATCTCTCCATCATAAAAACCAATCAGCTAATAAAATTGTATCACTCATTTTAATTAGAGCTGGGGTAGTCCCTCTAGAAAAGGAAATGTCCTCTGGGTAGATTTTCCTGGAGGCCAGACCTTCAGCTCACCTTGTCATGTGACCTGGATATAATGTCTTTTCCATTGGCAGGCACTCAGCAACAAAAGCCAGCACAGCATCTCCTACACACTGTCACGGAGCCACTCTGTCATTGTGGAGTACACCCATGACACCAACACAGACATGTTTCAGGTGAGTGTCTGCACACACACACACACACACACACACACGCACGCACGCACGCACACACACACGCACAAATACACACACACACGCACGCACGCACGCACGCACACAAACATGTGCGTCCACATATGCCATGCCAACTCAACATTTTAGCTGTGTGACCTACTGTAGCAATAGGACGCCGGAAGTCAAGATACAGTAGAAGCATGTTGAATAAAAGTCAATCAAAAGCCTGATAAATCAGTGAGAGAACCATGCTTTGAACCAAGCCAACAAATACTTAATGTATGGATCAACAGCAGAGAAGTGGATCATGCTCCAAGACTGGTTGAAGAAGCTTCTGTGCACATTTTGACACTGGGTGGTGGGTAAAGTTTATGGTACGAACAGCTCATTTTGGCCACTTATCATGTTTAAATCAACAGTAACTGGTGACTTCAATCATTTCTTTAGATAGTAGTATTGGTTTAATATTTTGTTGCATCTCATCCACCCACACCACTAGCCTTGACAAACAGCCTGTATTAAAAGCAGCTATTTACAGCCATGCCATTGTTGTCAACCTATTTTCATTGAGAAAACAATGTCTTCGCTTAACGTAGTAATATCCATAATGCTTCACTCTGGCATTGAATGCATCAGTAATCTGTGGTGTGCTTCCACTGAGCGCCACTTTCACTATTAAGCAGGTAAAAGGATGGCAGTCGCGCCCGATGCTCATCCCCAGACCTTTGCTAAACCATTTATAGTAGAAACAACTTTTCAACTTTGGTTGAGACCATCATTGAGACTATGGCGCCTCTGTGTTATCATCATTACCTTCATAACAGGGACCACAGTCAGTGCTCTCCTCCTCCTTTGAGCCGTAAAACTAGCCATCATTTTCCTGGGAGATCATACCCGGTGGCAGACACAAGATTGTACCTGGCAGCAGCCAGGAGATCGTACCCTGTGAAAGAAAGGAGATCGTACCCAATGGAAGACAGGAGATCATACCCTGTGAAAGAAGGGAGATCGTACCCAATGGAAGACAGGAGATCGTACCCAATGGAAGACAGGAGATAGTACCCTGTGAAAGAAGGGAGATCGTACCCAATGGAAGACAGGAGATCGTACCCAATGAAAGACAGGAGATCGTACCCTGTGAAAGAAGGGAGATCGTACCCAATGGAAGACAGGAGATCGTACCCAATGAAAGACAGGAGATCGTACCCAATGAAAGACAGGAAATCGTACCCAATGAAAGACAGGAGATCGTACCCAATGAAAGACAGGAGATCGTACCCAATGAAAGACAGGAGATCGTACCCAATGAAAGACAGGAGATCGTACCCAATGAAAGAAAGGAGATCATACCCGATGAAAGACAGGAGATCGTACCCAATGAAAGACAGAGGATCGTACCCTGTGAAAGACAGGAGATTGTACCCAATGAAAGACAGGAGATTGTACCCAATGGAAGACAGGAGATCGAACCCGATGGAAGACAGAATGGCATAGTGAAAGCAAGGCTTATATTGAACCAATGTAAATGCTGGTTTAGATTCGATCATGCCATTTTTCTATAGCCATTACATCTTACAATCAATATTTATCTCATAATGATGAATTAAAGCAAAGAACTTGTCTATTGCCACTTTAATTATATATTGTAATTATGCTGTAATATAGGGCATGTAACAGGTTAGCTGTGTCTTCCAGTATAAGCTAGGCTAACCACATGCTGACTCCTGAAGTATTCCTTTAGGGTGTCTTTCAGATTGAAATAATTAATCAAACAGTAATTGACGCTGTAAGCCCTTTAGAGTCAGAGAATAGCAGAGCAGTGAGGGCATCAGGAAGGAAGAGGACGAGCAGGAATGAAAGGAGGCAGAAGGAGGGAAGAAGATGAGTCAGACCTGTCTGCTCTCAATAGTTCACACCAACAACCTTCCCTCATCATCAAGGAGATCCATACAAAGCCGTGATTATGAGCAGACAGAATTTACATGGCTCCGCTCCAATCTATCCATGTCTCCCTCTGTCTGCTGTGTTAAAGGGTTACCTCACACACATGGCTTGCTTCATCCATGTTTATGGATATACTTATAGATATATAGATATATTTCTGCCTCCACCCCAATACAATGGAGGCGAATGGAATTCATATAATGATAGTTTTGGAAAATGACATTTGAAAAAGATTTCAACTCCAGAACGGTGATGCTTCTTCCGTTTTTTTTCCCGACTTTTTTGTTCGACTCAATGGCCGCTGGAGCTTATGGCTAGTTTGCATGTTCGCTCTCCTTGCTGCCATAGCCAACCTCAGCGCCCCTGGTGTAGCAATTGAAAAGAATGGAGGAAGGAGCATCACCCACTCGCTGTCAGTAAGCATCTTAAAAGAAAAAAAGATCTTGAAAGAAACTGCAAGGAATCAAATGGACTAATTTAAATAATTACATTTTTTTTATTATTATTAAAGTATTTCTGATTCTTATTAAACATTCATCACAGTTTACAGAGCAAATTCCTGCTTCAACTTTGAGCTAGTGTACTTACTGTAGTTGTCAGCACAAGAAGTGTTTTAGCGTAGTTGTAATGAACTGGATTGATTTCAGGTTTTATTGGTCTTGATCAAGCCCCCACCACAGCAACTGCCGTTTTTGGCACTTCCTGATTGGATCAAACAGGAAGTGCCAAAAACTGCAGTTCTCTGAGTGTCCACTAGGGACAGGTTTCATAACAGAGCAGTTTCTCATTGACCCCTATGTTAAACAGCCCGTTTTCACAGCATAATTAACCCTGTTTAAGGCCTGGGACAAAAAAACATTCTAGTCTGTATGTTTAGGTCATATCTCCATGACAACACTGAGGGGGGTGAATTTTTTGTACCAGGCTAGTTTTTATTTTATTGGAGGTTAAAGTTTATGAATAATTAGGGCCGGGGTCTCTTGAGTGACAGCTAGCTTCTGGCCCTCACTTCTCCTCAGAGGCTAGTTGTCAGGATTAGCATGCTAACTCGGTCATCTCCAGCTGGACTGTGGTCATTCGTGTTGTGGTGTTTCCATAAGTGACAAGATGGTTTTCTCTTCGATCGACTGTACCAACAGGTGGTTTAGGAACACATCGTGTTAGCTTTGTTATGCTAATTAAAAAGCCGTAGTTGCACCACGACTTGAATACAGCCTACTATTGATGGCACCTACACTCGATGCTAATCTGGAGCAGCGGGAGGTCTGGGCCGTAAGGGTCGGTGTTTTACAGTCTATGGGCATGGTACTGAGTTGAATATCAGTTTAAATCAGAAATCATAAATGCTGCCTGCACTTGACTCGGTGTAATCTCCAATAGAGACACGGGAAATTTAAAAAATGACTCCCGTTCCCTCCCGGTCCCGGAAAAAATCTCAACATTGACTCCCGCTCCTGTTTATCTAGTAGCGTGTTCTGTTAGCCCAGCGCCCGGGTGGTGGTGCTAATATTGCTAATTCAGTATACGTCAGCCAGTGTCAGACCTAGGCAGGAATGAGGACTCAGATGCGGAGGTTCGCCGATCAAACTGGTATTTATTCTTAAAAAATCCAAAGCGTGAGGCACAGAGCCAATAAACCACAAAACAAAAGATCGCTCCGAACAGGAGGAAAAACAAGGTGACCAAAAGAGCATTCATACTAAGATCTCTATGACATGGACAAGGCTGTGAAAACGGGCTGGAAACATTCGGCAAACGGACAAAATATTCTGGCAACAAGACAGGGGAAGACACGGATTATATACACATGAAGGGAGAGGGGCCACAGGTGGAAACAATCAAGGATCAGGGAATGACGTCATACGGGTGACACAAGAGGAAGGGCAAGTGACCTCACCGCGGCGTGACAGCCAGACATCAGAGTAAATGAGGCGGAGTCAAAGTCTGACAAGATGGCGGCTCCCAGAGGCGAATCTGATTGGATCAAGTTGAGAGAACTGACCCCAACAGAGAGGCTACCTCCAATTTAGGGGGGGGGGGGGCAATTTATTAGACTATAACAGTTGACCTTTCATCAGGGTAAAATGCCCAACAAATATGATCTCAACCAGCCCACAGCCATACCCACTTATTATAAATGATAAATAATAAGTAGCCCAAATGGGTGGGAACACTGTAACACAATGATGCTTTTAGACATCATTGGGAAGCTCCAATGTAAGAAAGAACTGACCTGGTCAATGACTTTGACAATTTAGTCTTCCACGGTGGAAATCTCACAAAGATATATGAAAACCTAAATAAAACCTGAATGGCTAATGCCCACTATAAACCAGTAAGATTTATGTAGTTTGTGAGTTTTACTCTTGTGTACCATTCTTATGTTTATCATTGGTTTCTTCTCTCTTGGTTGTCTCAGATTGGCCGGTCCACAGAGAGCATGATCGACTTCGTGGTGACGGACACAGCGGGCAGCAGCAGCGGTCAGGGCGGGGGTGCAGCAGGGGAGGGTGGCGGCGGAGGTCAGTCGGCCCAGAGCACCATCTCCCGCTACGCCTGCCGCATTATGTGTGAACGCAGCGCTCCCTACACGGCCCGCATCTACGCCGCCGGCTTCGACTCCTCCAAGAACATCTTCCTGGGGGTGAGTGCTCTCCATCGTGGGTACCAGGCTTCTCCTGGTAAACTACACGGGGACTGGTAACTATGGCAACCATGGGAAGAGACATCAGGGACATGGCTGTGCCGCCCACGGGTGACATCATAGCTGTGAGGATGGCTGTCAGTGTTTGTGACCTGGCTTGAGAAAGCATGGGAGATGAGGGAGCCGTGTTCTCTGTGTGTGTGTGTGTGTGTGTGTGTGTGTGTGTGTGTGTGTGTGTGTGTGTGTGTGTGTGTGTGTGTGTGTGTGTGTGTGTGTGTGTGTGTGTGTGTGTGTGTGTGTGTGTGTGTGTGTCTGTGTGTGTGTGTGTGTGTGTGTGTGTGTTAGTTGTGTGTTAGTCATGTGTGTTAGGAAACTGGCCGTGTTTTATTCTCTCAAACTGATTGAGAGGTATGTCCTCCTGCCAAGTGTGAAGTGGATTGGATGAACGGTTCTTCTTATATGTGAAGGGCAGTCATACATGCATACATATATACACAGACAAAGCATGAAGACATATGATATGTATGTTTTGTAATATAAGCCTGTAGCGTTTGAGCAATTTGAAGGCCAGCTATAGAAAAACTCAAACTAGCAAACTAAATTTGGAAAAGTAACTTTTTTCGGCTTGGTCTAGAGATGTTCTGTAATGTATTTGGTTATGATTGCTCGACATTTTTAGGAGTAGCAGCGAAAATACAGACACACTTTAAATTGGTAGAAATCGATCTAGACACAAATAGGCGTGGCTTATATGGATAAATATATATAAAATATTTGTTTTGACACTTAAGGTTGAAAAGTTACAAGCCATAACGTAAAGTGTTGTTGTTATAGCGCCACCTTATGGCCAAATTGCACAAAATTCAACACAAAGCATGTCAGTGGGTCCAAGCCCCCAGGAAGTGCATCGGACTTTAATGCCAATTTGACGTAGTTGCCATACAGTGGAATCACAACTTTTGTCGTCGGTCTCATGATGCCATGGGGCACAAATTTTTTTTTTACACATGGCGAAAGAGACATATGTAAATCTGTGGATAACGTTTTTCAAGCATCACAACCCCCGCAAAAGTGAAAGTCTTTTGAATTCCCATTCAAGTTAGCTGGAGCGCTAAGCTGGAGGTCACCAGCTCAGCCGGGACAAGTCTCTAGTGCGCCTGCTTTATGGGCCCAATAGTGCGGAAGTCGATTATCCGATCATCCGGGGTTTTTTTTAGTCATAGCAGTTTCACTTTTCAAAGGAAACAACTCAAATTCTGTAATTTTCGTTATTTATCCATGATTGGGTCCATAGGAAATTCACCTGCTGAAGGTAAAGTAGCGTGGATGAGCAGTTCGCGAGATTTGTGAATTACACGCAGACAGAAGGACAGAGATTCCTTGCTTTATAGTTAGATATGGTACTGACCAAAATAGATATCGAGATTTGGGGATTAGGGGTTCGCTGTGGGCTAGTTCATTTCGCACTCTGTTGGAGCTATTTTTTAGCGATGAAGCCACCCTTCCAGATCTCAGCTCTTAGCCAGTAGTACAATCTATAAAATTAAACCCAAATTGTTATAAATAATAGTTTTCCTTTAACTTGGTGACTACAAAGGTATCATAGGAAAGACTGCCAGAACTACAAAAGGAAGACCGAAATGGAAATAACCAACAAGAATAAGCCTTAAATAGAAAGGACCGCAGGGCTTATGTTCATTAATGTATCACTGGTGCGCTAGGTCTTGCTGTATCTCCAATTTCATGAGTGGAGCCGTCTCAAACCTTACCCTGCTGTTAGCTATAAGCCAACAGCTAGAGGCACATTTTCAGAGGTAACCCCCAACTCTAATCAATAAATTTTTTTTCCACATGAACTAATCAGGTAGTAGGTATTTTCCCCTGTACTGTCCTCAGTTAGTTGACTCTTCTTTGTATTTCATGATGTGAAAGCTTCCAAACCACTGCAGAACCTGCTGGGGTGGGACCGTCTAAAACGTGACATCTAGGTGCACAAAGCCATGCAAACCAATAATAGCCCTTTCTCATCACAGCATGACTTCATCCCATGCAAGATTCATCAGGACCCCCGACAACTAGGCCAGCAGTCAGAGAGATGACGTCAGCAACCATTGCTCAACACACACACACACACACACACACACACACACACACACACACACACACACACACACACACACACACACAAACACACACATATGCACACACACACACACACACACACACGCACAATGACTGAGGCTTGTATAACTCCTCCAGTCGTCAGGACTGCGATGATATATGGAACAAATATTGTCCTTTTATTAAAAGCCAGGCTCTGTTGTTGACCTCTGAACTCTTTGATGGATATGATGCAGATAAGACTGTTATTGTGCCTTTCATTAATGATGCATGATCTTAAAGTAGCAATCCTTTAGATTTCATTAAACCAGGCCCTCTTTTTGATACTATTTATGACCTTATTAAGTTTTCATCAGTAGCCGAGCAGGGCATCTAAGTTCAGTATTACCATGTTGGACAACATTGTTGGCTGTCTTCCTAAAGGCCCCAGTGTGCTTCAAACAGAGTGCTTTTCAAATAGTCGAACTGCATCTAAAGGCCCGGACACACTAGCACATTTACAATACAACGCCATGTTGAAAGAACAAATTATATATACCATGCGCAAGCAAACAACATCACAAATAATTGCTACTACTAAAGAGCTAAATAATAAGTTTGTTTACACTCCTCACTTCCGTTTGTTTTCTTGTGCACTGATTCGCTTATGCTACACACCCGGGTTTCGACTCAACATGCAGTGTAGGCCAAGGGCAAACTAGTGCTAACTGTCTGCGACATGCCACAAAAATGATTGCGACATATGATCATGGACCGTCGGCTTGGTGTGCCATGAAGCCCCTGTGAAACCTCCTTTACAACATTTTTCAATTTTCTGAAACAAACAGTCGGATAATGTCACCCATTCTACATAGAGATCTAGTTGATTTGAAGTCAAATTAGATGTCGTTTTTATACAAACAACAGTGTCCTTTATCCTCTCTGCCAATTTTTGTTTTCTTTTTTTAAAACATCAATATATTTACTAATCATTTTCAAATGAGTTCCAATGACAAAGAAAGAATAAAATCTGAAAAACAACAATAAATCATCCTAATAACTTGTAAGTTTGCTGCTTTCTAAACAGACGCACCAGCTGATATTCTTCTGTTTCGTTTCTTACACAGTAACAGCTCCGGGCAATGTGCCCTGCTGTCTGTCATAGCTGACACTGTGACAAGCGACGAACTTTTCTCCTCATACACACTGTGGCTTTAAAATCTGGTAAAATAACAGTCTGTTTTTCCTAGTGAAATTAAACATACAGGCAGGGTATTTTCAAGTGTTTTAATTTCAGTGACTTAGTGAGCATGGGTTATCTGAGAACCACAGTGATATAAAGCTGTTATCTTCCATACACACCTCCCTCTCCAGGAGGAGGATAAACGGGGATAAAAGAATAATTTAGACCAGTGGTTCCATACATTTTTGATCTAAGGTACCCCCACAGCCCTGTCAGGTGAACTCACACGCCTTCATCAATTCACAGTGTCACAAATGTATGATACTAATCATTATGGATAATGGGGATTTCATACACTGAATATTTAGGTTAGTTATAAATCTTACTACTTGTAC
This sequence comes from Echiichthys vipera, assembly GCF_963691815.1. Classification (NCBI taxonomy): domain Eukaryota; kingdom Metazoa; phylum Chordata; class Actinopteri; order Perciformes; family Trachinidae; genus Echiichthys; species Echiichthys vipera. The sequence continues at coordinate 19,723,071 of NC_139847.1, forward strand.
TCTATTTCAACCATTCACCTGTTACTTTTAGCTAATTATTTATCCTGTTTATCAATTACAACTTTTTCAACCATTTGTTCATTAGGACAATTTAGCTACCTGTTTAAATTCCCTGTACTAGCTTGATAACTAGCTAGATTTCATGCACTTTTACATTCAAGGTGTAGTGTTCAGATTTTATAGCTGATAATCAAATCAAAATTTCAACTTTTCAAATAAGTTGAGCTGCTCCACAATCTCTTCAAGTACCTCCTGGGGTACAAGTACCCATGGTTGGTAATCCCTGACTACCACGCTCTTCTTTTGGAAATTTAAACACCTCTGACCCACAATATCACTTTGCTAACTACTACGACCTACGAGCTAATAAAGTCAAGTTTGGTTTCATAAGATGGGCAAGGTTTAGTTTTTCACCCCCCCAAAAATCACATTTGATTGATTACATTTCAGATATACACACCCTCTGCAGTGTGTTTTAAAGTAAAACATATTTAACATAGGTTTGACAACAAATATAATTATCATGGTGGTATTTGTGACCTCCAACTCCTAAGAGAACTATGTCTCATTAGCTCCTGTCCTCCCCAATGTTTTTTGACTGTGTACACACAGGTTTCAGGTGCAAAAACGCACGTCCTTCCATTCATTTTGAATGGGTGTAGTGTGTGTTAAGGCTGCAGTGTTTCGTGTGTTTGCCCTGAATTTGCATCTATTCGCGTCTTAGCATTGACTTTGTATGGACTTGCTAATTGTGATCTAAAAAACTATGATTCTTTGGCCTTGACATTAGTGTTGAACTGATCCAGTGAAATAATGTTTCCTCCTCAACAAAATGTTTACAGTGCTAAATGTCCAGACTTTTTTTCTTTCTTTTTTTTACTGCCCTGGCTATTTTTGAATATTAAGCTACACACACCTGAAATTTGCTGTTTGATTCCATCAAAGCTGATTTGGGTTCATAATACATCCTTTCTTTCTCCCAGGAATGGGTTCCTTCTTAAGTGTGGGTGCATTAGTCAGTAGAGTAGTCACTCTGTACTGAGCTAAATATAGCAGCAGAGAAAAGCAGCGTTAGCTGATTTTCCAGCCAGCCACCTCTGATATCCACCTCCACTATCATCCCTCTGTGCCTCCCTAATATTCTTCTAACCTGTCTGCTCTGTGTGTATATGTGTGTGGGTCTCTCAGGAGCGGGCCGCCAAATGGAGGACGTCGGATGGCTTGATGGATGGCCTGACCACCAACGGGGTGCTGGTGATGCACCCGGCGGGGGAGTTTGTGTCTGAGCCGGCTCCGGGCGTCTGGAGGGAAATCTCCGTTTGTGGAAATGTCTTTGCCCTGAGGGAGACTCGCTCAGCCCAACAGAGGGGAAAACTGGTAAGATGAAGGGGGCTGATGGGAAAATAAGTTCTTTGTTTGCTTTGATACGGTCACAAAGTTTGTGGTTACTGACCTATGAACTGCAGGCATTTCTGTTTAAATTGGTTCATTAATGTAAGGATGTGACACCCTGGTGCTGTTGCAGGTCTTGGCTGTCAAATTGACTTAGAAGTATTTTTAAAGAAAGGGAGAAATAAAGCCCTGTATAATGTTGTACGATCTTGTCCCTTTTTCCTATTGGTGTAAACTGCACACATACCAGGATGATTAAATTGAATCATAAAAAATGTTTTAGCTGTCTTAAAAATAAAATAAAATGCTGAGCTTTCCTCAGCATTGTTTTAGTATTATCTTAAAATTCTCCTAATATAATAAAACTAAAATGTAAAAGAAATCCACCAGGTGTTGAAACTCATCAATATTCAATTCTCACATATTTGTGATATAAGTCAATCATTTTATTCGGTCCAAATAAGATTATTTGCAGAGCGTCCTGCCTGTCATCCATAGCTCTTTTTCACATGTGCTGCTCATGCTGCGTTCAAATGCCATGGGAAGTCCGTAGTTTCGGACCTCCAACTAGGCAAAGTGCACTGGAATGCCTGTCAAGGTGGCATTAGGGGGAGATAGACCTGCCCCAAATTCACTAGTAGGAGGTGGAGGAGGCTCCACTGACAGGCATTCCGGTGCACTTTGCCATGGCACTGGAACACAGCATTTCTCTCAGTGCATGTGTCATTTGGAGCGTCAGAGGTCAGGCAGGGGGAAGTGGGTGAGACTTTGTACGGACTCAGTGTGAGCCATGCAAGAAGGGTAAGAATTGCTTTTAAGGGATAGTTTGGCTTTTTTGATGTGGGGTTGCATTAGATACTTATCCACTTATGCACAGTCGTCAGTGTGTTTCCTACAGTAGATGATGTATGCACGCCGTCAGTTAGGAGAAGCAGACAGGAGTCCTAACACAGAAGCTGCTGTGGATGGAGGCAGCAGCTGCAGCTAAACATACTTTGGTCAACTTAAAAAAAATCAATATTGGTTTAAATGTGCCCCATATTTATAATATTTTCACTGCTTTAACTTGCTGTCAGACAGCCTTTACCTTTGGTAATACATTTTCTCAATGTATTCCTATATGCATTAGCGTCTATGTCAGTACTCACGTGTGCTTCACCAAACTAAGCTCACTGTCATCTCCTGTCATTAATACACTGACTATGCATACGGTACATATGCATAGTCAGTGTATTTCTATGTATGTGAGTCATACAGCCAAACGATGCCTTTAATGCAGCCTCATCCACACACTTTAACACTTAACAGACAGGGAGTGGGAAATACACTCATTTGTAAGTGAATACAGCAGTGGAGCCAAAACAGCCAGGGGAGCCCTGCTGTAAATGACCACAGACGTAGAGAGCCTTGTTCACTTCAATCTCCTGCATCCTCCCCTGCAACAAGTCAAACTGTCACAGGATACTCTCCTTAATTGAGTGATTTGTAGACTCCATCTGTAAATGTGATGCGTACATGCTGATGATGGTGGTATTTTGAGGGCAGCCACTTAACAATAGATAAGTTACAGCTGTTTGAACCATAACTAGTTGAGCACAGTGCCATCATGTGGTGGTACAGAAGGGGAAGTGTCCCAGCCCAGTGTAGCGTTGTTCCCAGTGTAACAAACCCATCCGGTGGCACTAACGACAAAAGCTGACAAGCCCTCTCTTCTTCTCTTTCCCCTGCTACATTTCCATCTTCTGTTCTGCTCTTGAGGTTGAAAATGAGTCAAACACCCTCCAGGATGGTTCTTTGATTGATCTTTGTGGGGCTACCCTGCTGTGGAGGACCCCCGCTGGACTGCGCCATACCCCCACCCTCAAACAGCTGGAGTCCCTTCGCCAGGAGCTGAACGCCGCACGGCCCCAGTGTCCTGTGGGCTTCAACACCCTGGCCTTCCCTAGTCTGGCCCAGCGTGAGATCGTTGACAAGAAGCAGCCCTGGGTCTATGTCAACTGTGGCCACGTACACGGCTACCACAATTGGGGCTACCGCAAGGAGAAGGGTCCCGCCGGCCCTGGGGGTACAGCGCCAGCCAGCACTGGGGAGAGGGAGTGCCCCATGTGCCGGCGAGTGGGCCCCTATGTGCCGCTGTGGCTGGGTTGTGAGGGAGGATTGTACCTTGATGCCGGGCCACCCACTCACGCTTTCTGCCCCTGCGGCCATGTATGCTCAGAAAAGACAGTGGTGGGGTGGAGCCAGATCCCGTTACCCCACGGCACCCATGCCTTCCATGCCGCCTGCCCCTTCTGTGGTACCTGGTTGACAGGGGAGCAGGGCCACATCAAACTCATCTTCCAGGGCCCCGTTGACTGAAGCCCAGACCTGGGAGCCACAAGCGGCTCAGAGCAGAGGTGGACGGGCTGAGGAAAGACTGCGTGCTCGAACAGAAATCTGAACACTCAAGTGTGGGATGACAGAGAAAGCACTGATGACAAGAACAGGAAAAGGACCATTGGAATGAGGAACTGAAAGTGCCATGCAATAGTAGATTGCCAAGGCTTCAAATGGAATATGAGGTGTATGAGGATATGTAAATAAACTGTGTTGAAATGAGCATTCGTTCTTGTGATTTTTTTTCTCCTCTTTAAGTACCTGCTTAGTCTCAGGGATGTGCAACTGGCAGCACTAAAAAGAAGCCATAAGAAATAAGATGGTCAGACATGTTGGATGCCAACTCTGAGGTTAGTCAAGCTTAAACTAAGGTGAAAACAATATGCAGGGACGCGCACAAGGCCTGGCGGAAGTTGCCAGAGCAACAGCCCATTTGTCTTCTTTGGCTGCCCCTCAGGAGGAAATCCTATTTATTTAATTATTGCTGTTGTTCCATAAATATGAGTAGCCCATAATTGCCGAATTGTGAATTAAATCACCATATGATCTACACTATTGCTTTTTAACAGACATGACCCAGAGCCTTAAAAACAAAAAGGTGAAAGAAGCAATGCCCTATGGCCTCTATCATGTGACACTAACATCCAATGACATATGGAGGAATGGTATAACAAATGGGATGCCCTCTGAATAAAAATCTACGCTTCTGTACAATGCTCAGCTTGTCACATCACACAACATAGACCAATCTTAACTAGCTAGCTAGCTAACTGGCTAACGTGTGGGCAGCAGGCTACATGCAATATAACTCTTCAGTTACGACCATCTTATCACCGTCACGATACAATTTTATTACAGTTTTTATTGGAATGTACTGAATTGAAATCCCAAATTGACATTTTTCAAGTCAGAGCCGCTCAAAATGGTCAAATTATAATTAAAACTCTCTGATGTAAAGATCCATCAGTTTAAAGGTGCCCTGTGGAGTTTTCTTGTAAATTTACAATCAGTGTTACTCACCAAATTGCATTATGTGCTTTGTGGTGTGGCACCATTGGTAGGACTTGTGTGTGTGCATGAGATAAACAATAATGAGGACCCACAAAACAGCCCCATAGTGCTCTAGAACTCCACAGGGAATCTTTAAGCAGGAATTATAACATATTCACCAACATCTGCGTGTCAAACAAGTCGATTGGTTGATCCAACGTCCAGTTTGGAAGTGGATTCAAACACAAGAAACAGCTGTTGCCTTTTGCCTGGATGCAGAAGATAAGCATATCACAGCTCATGTAGACCCACTTTCTGGTTCAGCTCGCACCTTTCCAACTGCATCAACGGTTCTTGATTGTAGTTGTGCACACACAGTTTTCTTGGGCACCAACATTTCAGGTGCACTCAAGAGACTGCTCGTAGTTCTTGACCCCTCAGACTTCGCTGTTGTCAAGTTTGTGCAGGTTTGGACCGAAAATACAGAATGATCAGAAGACGTAGAAAATAACTCTAAAACAGGTAGGTAAGTCCACCCAAAAAACAGATATGCTTATATAGGAAGAAACTAAACACCAGGAAATACTTTCACTAGGAACTTCTACTTTTTAATGGTGAATTACAAACGGCCGGAGCTTTCCTGCCACAGACTGTCATCCGCCAAAATATATACCAGCTTGTTTTCTCACTATCTATCTCACATTTGTATATAGGTGTTCACCACTTATACTGCAACCGCTGCAACTTCCTTGCCCGCATTTTCACCACCCGGACACAACATGCGCTCAAAAAGTGGAAGTGTACAATTTGAGATGTGTCCCAAATTGTGCACTTCCATCCTCAAACTGCATTTTGCATTCACGCTCAAAGTCAGTCAAATGCAGTGTACCGCATTTTTCTAGTCGCACACCAATGGACACTCAACGCCCTCGATCGCTGCCATTTTGTCTACGTAGTGGAAAAGTCTGGACTTAATTTAAACTGAAAAATGGAGGAACAACACAGCAACGGAGCAACAACAGCTAGATTCACTTTCTAAATGTAAAAAGAGGATCACAAGGATTTTTGTCAGAAGAGTTGATGGAAAAGTTTTTGGAAATTGCACCATTGCACAGGTGGGAAATGTGAGGAAAATTACCTGAAGCGAGAGACAAAGTGAGTATATAAAATAAGACAGAAAACACTGAATAAACAGGAAAAAATAACTTAAAGTACAGCAGAACATGACAGCTGTTTTTTAACTGCTAGAAATGATGGGCAAAACTTTTAAAAATAAGACAGAAGTTGTATATAAGAACATAATTATCCTTGAAATACCAGTGGAAAATCATCCCAGGCTCTTTTTAGGCAAATGCACTCATCAAATAAGCCATCAAGACATTTTTTTCATGCACGAACAACCAACAGAAAAATCCGGGACAGTCGCTTACAGGTGCTTACGGCCAAATGCGGCAAACACAGATTAGCTCAGGGCAGTATGGTGAAGGCTTTAAGTTGTCTTTTTAAACCACTAATACTGCTCCAAATAACAGCAAACCTCTGCAGCAGCATTAGAAGAGTCCCTACTGACTTTGGTATTCCACTTGAATGGACTTTACTATGAGAGGAGCTGGTACAGGGGCCAGTAAGTAAGTCTTTAAAACACTCTTTTAATAAACTCTGGGTTCACTAACTACGTTGTTGCTGCTTTGTTTTAAGTGTAGGGACTCTTCTCATGCTACTGCAGAGGTTTGCTGTTATTTTGAGCAGTATTAGTGGTTAAAAGAGACTTTTTTGTGTGTTCAACTCGCCGCCCTGAGCTAGTCCGTGTTAGCCGCATTTGGCTGTAAGCGACTGTCCCGGATTTCTACGTTAGTTGTTTGTGCATGAAAATTTTTTTGTCTCAATGGCTTATTTGATGAGTGTATTTGCCTAAAAAGAGTCTGGGATGATTTTAGACCGAAATTTCACTTTAAAGTACCTGCATAACAACCGAGTAGCATGGCTGCTCTACATGTCTTTATGATTTCCATCCACTACAGGTTTGCGTGTTGTTACACCTCTCTCTGTAAAGGCAACCAGCACACAGACTAACACACACACTACACTGTGGTAAACTGCAGAATCCACAGTGTCTCTGAGCCTTGCTCCCAGTTTGCAGCGCTCCCATTGTGCTAAAAATAACTCAAGGTCACTAAGCACCCTATGCCTCCCCACCATGGGGGGGTGGACAACAGGGCAGCTTGATCATCAAGAAAGATGCACGTCACCTTTTCAACACTTCAGGAGGCGTTGACCAAAGTGACAAAGCCTTCAGGTTTTCCTGATTCAAGAACTCCACAAGGATGTCCTACAAGCTGCACCTCGTCACTCTAACCTCATGTAAGCAGAGGTGGTGTTTAGGACTGGATATGAGCAGAAATTGCTTGTATGTTTCATGTAATATCTGCTGAAAAGGTCTCACTGCAGAGTGGATGCAGAGGGTATCTGCAGTCCCACCGCAGGGTTTTTATATCAGAGCCAGACCCTGAGCAACTGGCAATATTCAATGTCAAGTGTGTGTTCATTTGCCCTTCCAGCATCTCTGTTTGTCAGTGATGCACTACAGCCAAGCTGCCTGCACCTACACATGATGTGCCTGGTGTGTGTGGTTATTTAAAGGTCCACAGGGGGAGGCAGGGGTACAAATCAAGGGCGGCCGCCATGTGGATGACAGGCAGCAGAGGAGATCTACAGTATGGTAATAGCTGCTGGGGAGGGATCTGTTTCCTGTGGTGGCTCCAGGAGACTGCAACAGAGCATGGACTGTGTGTGTATGTTTATGTGTAAAACATACAACATAATGGGGCTTTCATTCAGAGCTGCAACGATTCATTGATTAGTTGTCAACTATTAATCTGCAACTATATTGATAATTGATTCATTGATTTGAGTCATTAGAAAATTCTAAAAGGATTTAAAAGGAGGAATTTTTTACAAACCAAACAACTAAGGCAAAGGCTATTTACACCCGTGTACAAATATCAATGTATGCTATTTGTACTCGGGTGTCAGTAGCCAACAATGCTGTTTTCACCCAATTTTTTATTCACCCAAACCATACAGCAAAAAATAATAAGTCAATAAAATTTAAAATGACATCCCAGGCTGGAATCAACCCATGGTCTCCTGGGTTAAAGTGAAATTCCGGCGTAAAATCATCCCAGGGTCTTTTTCGGCAAAAACACTCATCAAATAAGCCATCGAGAAAAATTTTTCATGTATGAAATATTAACGGAGAAAATCTGGTAGAGTCGCTAACAGTCGCTAAAATCTGAAAGCGGCTAACACTGATTAGCTGATACTGAACCATAGGTGACTCGGCTGGGAACCGGAGGGTTGTCACTTTGAGTCCCTGACCATTAATGGAGTGTGCATGGCTGGCTGGAGAGGTGCCAGTTCATCTCCTAGGTGTTGTTGAGCAAGGCGCCGATCCATTGGCAGCCCCCTCGCTCTGACATGCAAACAAACAAACAAACAAACAAACAAACAAAAAACATCTCTCCATTAATTGCATGTATAAAGGTCATGAGTAACATGAATAATAATATGATCATTCTTTCTTTCTTAAGAGTCCTGACACATTAACCCAAGCACCAACAGCGTAGTTAGTGAAGTCGGAGTTTATTAAAAGAGTGTTTTAAAGACTTACCTCCTGCCCCCTGTACCAGCTCCTCTCATAGTAAAGTCCATCCAAGTGGATTACCAAAGTCAATCCCAAAGGAAGGAGCCCATTGGTGCTTTGTTTTCTGTGTAGGGACTCTTCTCATGCTGCTGCAGAGGTTTGCTTTTATTTTCAGCAGTATTAGTGGTTAAAAAAGACGTTTGAATGCCTTCACCGTGCTGCCCTGAGCTAATCACTGTTAGCCACGTCCAGCTGTTAGTGACTGTCCGGGATTTCTCAGTTAATAGTTGTTACACGAAAAAAATTGTGTGAGTGTTTTTGCCTAAAAAGACCCTGGGATGATTTCACTTCAAAGTCCAACACTTAATGGACTCACCCACAGTTAACTACCACAATAACACACTTGGTCGCTCTTTGAGGCGGTGGATGAGGGGTCAGGTGTAAATAACCAAACCTCATGGTAAAAGCTATTTTCACCAGGTGTAACTATAAGCAACTAATCCATTAATGGAGAAACTTGTTAATCAACAATAAAAATAATCATTAGTTGCAGCCCTACTTTTATTACAATTTTAGATATCAGTCAGTGTGCCTGATGTAATGAACGATAAATTGTATTTTGGACCTGATGATAACAATCTACACATATTCAGTACTCAGGTCCAGAACTCATATTCATGAAACATTCGATCTTCCTACAAAGAGTTCTCCTAAATGACCATACGAGTATCCTCTTTAAACCTTTCATTTATATTGTAGTCTGATCATTACGGCTCTTCTAACATGGATACCTGCTAATTGTTAACGAGCTGTCAGACATGTGAGAGGCTGATAATTACCTGCACAGATACTGGACTGGTCTGCAGCTGATGTTACTCTTTGGTCCATGTTCAATCATTTGATTGTAAACTCTTTATATGAATATGGAAACACACCTCCTACAGTATTTCTATCAAGAATTCACTGACAGGAACACAAGACAGCCAATCACAGTTTGATAAAACATGACATCACCATAGCAACGGGGTCAAACCCGCCCTTTCTCTGAGCTTCAGACTTCTCCCAGTTCTTTAGTAAAAGTGAGTGTCAGCAGCTTTGTGGAGAGGTTTTAGAGTGAGGAACTTCAGTGCTGTAGTAGAACTCCTGGTGGAAGATCAAATGTTTGGTGAACACAGACCCAGAAATACATGGGCCCTTGAAGACTGATCCTTAATGTTTTGATGACCCTCCTGGCCTTTCCTCTAGCCCCACCATCTGGACAAAAAAAATGATATTCTCACAAAAAAGTGTTGAAATTTAGTGGGATGATATCAATGCAGGGTACATTCATGTGAGGTAGCAGCATCCCTGACTCTGCCACTGTCCTTTTTCATTCAATTCAATTTATTTCAATTCAATATTTCAAGTATTATAGTGCAAAAACACAACTAAAGTTATCTCAGGACACTTCACAGAGTAGGTAAAGACCACACTCTATGACTTATTTATGATAAACATAGACCCAACAGTTCCCCCGTAGAGTACGGTGTTCCAACTTAGTGGCCAACATGTTAAAATCCTTCAGGCTTCAGAATCATTTAATTCAAAACAAATGATTATCCCATGAACAGAGAAGGCTAGGTTTTTTAAAAGGAACTATTTCACAATCCTAGATGCACCACGAGTAGCTGAGCCACAGAGTTCAACGTGTGAGCGAGAAGCTTGCCTGGCTATGTAGACGTGATGAGTAAAGCAAACGTAATGGAGGCTTATCATCTTAAAGGAGAAGTGCAGACAAATCAGAATACAGGAAGGACAGGGAAGGCCAAACACGGTTTTACTGGTGTTAAAGCTCAGAAACAACATTGCAAGGGCGGTTACACCTAACTGCCGTACTGGTGTAGATAAAGATCACCCCTTCTCTTAGTCTGTGCCTCACAGTACATATGTGTTTCCCTGTCTCTGTTACCTGACTGAATCAGTTGTCTCTAGACTGCTGTAGGGCAAACAATGGAATGCACTCAAACCAGCAAGAAGAGAAGAAGCTGCAGCACAGGCCTGTCAGGGAAGACACCATTTTATTGTGTACATGATTGGAGTTGTTGCTCCGTTTCCACAGCAACGAGCGAAGCGGACTTGATACCCGTCAATCAGCAGCTCTGCGGTCTCTCGCCCTAGTTGACTTGAAGTGATGACAGTGAACACATCGCAGTCTAGATGGTAACCCTAGGGTTGGGAAAACTCTCTTGAAACTTCCCAAGCACCTATACCGACCGTTTCATTTCATTTAACAGTTCTTTATTCAAACTCATTTAAAAAAAAAAGAATGACAGCATAAACAAACAAAAAAATAGGGTCATACAAATATTCATAGATAAATAAATCCAATACCAACCTTAACCATCTCATGAGTAAATGGAATGCCATGCCTGGACACATTCGGAAATGAAATGACTTTAAAAACATCTCCTGAGAAGCTCTCTGCATTTGCTGAGATGTGACGGATGCTGCCCCTCCCATTAAGATCTAGAATCATGAAGGGGTTTTACTTATGCTTATTTATGTTTGTCCTGACCATCATAGATACATGCCATACATTCCATTAGGGTATTTATGTATGTTTATTCTCTACATTCTGTAAATATTTTAGGCCATGTGTGTGTGTAGTGTTGTTTCTGTTATTTTCCTTATCACTGTTTTGTTATTGTGATCGTGGTTTGATGTCATTAATGCACTGCGATGTAAGGATGCACAGGTGTTGTGCGGACTCCAGGGAGAATAGCTGTGGCTGTGGCCCCAGCTAATGGAGATCCCAATGAATCAAATCCGACCTTGGGTTGCCGTGTAGACACGACCATCAGACTGAAGTCCAGAGGGTGGACATGAGGATCCGTCACAGAGCCGGCCTGCAGACTGGAGGAGTGGAACTGGACAGGCGTGTTCACCAGGCATGGACTGTCTAACAAAAAGATGCTGTCGAGGTGCATTTTGGGAAATGTAGGATCCAGTGTTTTTGGAGTGTGACTCAGAACAGGTCAGTCTGAGCTGGCTCCATTTTGACCTTTTTGTTGCTGGAATTCTAAATAACAGGAGTGACCCTTTGATTATTATTTCTGAATTATAGAACCAAATCATATTCACTAAAACACATTTCACACAAATTAGTCTTGATAAGTCGTCGTGGTTATTCTATAAGCACTATAATTACAGACAAGGTGTATATTGAAGGGGCGGCAGCAAGAGGGTTCCTGGTTTGAATCCCAGCTGGGGCCCTTCTGTGTGGAGTTTGCAGGTTCTCCCCGTGTCTCTGTGGGTTCTCTCCGGGTTCTCCGGTTTCCTCCCACAGTCCAAAGACGTGCAGGTGTTCGGTTCATTGATGACTCTAAAATTGTCCGTAGGTGTGAATGGTTGTCTGTCTTTGTTCGTCTGTGTGCCCTGTGATAGACTGGTGTCCTGTCCAGGGTGGACCCCGCCTCACGCCTGATGTCAGCTGGGATCGGTGGGGATCCAGCCCCCCGCGACCCTGATCAAGGGACAAGCGGTGGAAGATGGGTGGTGTATGTTGAAAGCGATGACTTTTACATTCGCTAAATGGAACTTTTTTCAGATACCTCATGAAAAATCTATTTTATCATCTTTCCTAATGCTCAGTTTATTGTTCAGTGGAAGTTTGACTGCTGATGTCTAACAGCTGTTAGAGGCATTTTTACTTAATACTTACTAATTTCCAGCACAGACACTGATGAGGCAATGGATATATAGTTTTAGGGACTGTACAAAAATGAGTCTTTCAGCTGGAGAAGCAGAGAAAGGTCCCAGATTACTATTTGTACTTCTCTTTCCCCCTGTGGCATGTAAAAAACTATCACAGGTCAGAACGGTGTGAAAGGATTGGTCTATTACCATAATATGGATTCAACTGGGTTACTTAAAGTCTTGACACACTTTTAGTCATCAATATTAACAAACTGTAGTATTTTCACAGCTACTTTACAGAGTGAAACATCAGCCCCTCCCTTCACCCATCCTTTTATACAGAACCTCAGTGTTAAAGGACCTATTATATGATACTGTTGAGTAACAATAGCAGACCAGCCCTCGTGGTGACGTTGATCTTTTTCATCATTTTATTATAGATATATTTATAATATGTACAGAAAAGAAAAAAACATGATCAAACTCAGCAGGGAGACAGCACCAAAGTGAACAAGCCAAACAGAAAGAAGACAGAAGGTGAGTGACAGGCGAGCTCCTGCCCGGTGCTTTTTATTAACAAAGAACACCTATAGTGAGTGCCTTTTATTAAGCCATGAACAGCGATGGACAGGTGTGCAAATGACATGAAACCCCCCCCAACCCAGCCCAAATGAATACAAAAAGTCAACTTAAGAATAAAAGTCAAGTGTTGTTTCATCAGAATCACATTCATACGCAAAAGCCCCCCCGCCCCCACCCTGCGTCTGTGTAACCCCGCCCTCCCCAGTGTCCCCTCATACTTCCATGGACTACACGACACAGTATAGTATCCAATGAATACATTAAAATCAGTAGAATAACAAGACTTGTTGAAAGAAAGATTTTTAAAAAAGAAGATCAGCCATCAAACCCCAAAACATCCAGAGTGTGTTTGTGTGTGTGTCTTGTTTCATAAGACTGCTTGTTCTGCATCTACTCAAGTGAGAGTGGCGTGATGCCAGGATGCCAACATTTTTCCAAAAAGCTCAGGAATGTTTGCCCACAAACGCACGCGCCCACACAGCTGTTTCCTTCCCTTCCCCTTAAAGTCCAGCCCTGCACGGCAAACCACAGCATCCCAGTTTGGCCTAACAAGGCTGAAAAACACAAGGATAAAAATACATCCGGTTAAAATGATGCCACCACACACACACACACACACACGACTCATCTCCAAGTGTAGCCGACGTCACATCAGTGCTTCACTCTGATCACTACAGAATTGACGCTTTCTGCCCTAAAGCATATGTGAGGCTGTTGTCCTCAACGTAATGTGGACTCATCTATATTCAGGCTTCAGGACAACTGGGACGCCTGTGCTGGGGCTGTACCTGAATGCTGACAGGTTTTTCTTGCAGAGAGAACCTGTGTTCGCAAAACATTTGATCTCCCGCCAGGGGTTCTCCTGCAGCACTCAAGTTCCTCACTTAAGTGTCCTTTAAAACCTCTTCACTGGGCGGAGAAAAGGGCGGAGTTGACCCCGTTGCTATAGTGATGTCATGTTTCATCAAACTGTGATTGGCTGTAGGTGGTCAATCAAATGACTGAACATGAAACAAAGAGAAACAACACTCACATTGAAATACCCTTAGAGCAATCCTAAATCAGCAAGTTAGAAAACATCTTGGAGCTTAAAGATGTTTGGTGAATGATTCGGGCCCAGGGATGACACCAAAGCCTGGGTGACAACCCCTTATCTGAGTGGAGGGGCCAGTCAGGGAGGATCTTGAGGAATTCCACAAGTTGCAGTGACATGGTTGGCTGGAGGGGAAGAGTTGGGAGTTCATATCCGGTCAGAAAACCAAGACCAGTCAGTCCCTGAATCTCCAGACGCCCTCGAACACAACACGAGTGATGAAACGGACTTAGGTCTAGGAGAGAAAGCAACTGGGTTCAGCGTGGGTCCCCCTGTTGCGTACACACACCACAGATAACCGAGACTAATGACAGAGTGAGTTCTCAGAAGACCCTAATGCTACTTCAGTACAGTATGTTCATTATTTAACCAGATCTTCCAGTTCTTTGAAAAACAGAGTAAAAAGTTGCGGCTCAGATTGACGAGGTCTCTCAGAGTCTTTCCTTCAGTTCTATAAGGGCAGGGGATGCTCTTTTCCTCACATTCCTTCCAGTCTCCCTGGAAATACCGCTGAGACCCGACACAGCTGAGGAGCAGAGCCGCTCACAGCTACGGGCTTGTAAACAGCGTCATACCTGTCGCGGATTTCACCGTTACTATGCCAACTGCTGGCAGTCGATGGCGGCCGGCCTGCGTCTGGATCAGCTCACTTAAATGTCTCGTACAACAGCTAGCTCCTGTGTGCTCCTCTTAAGTCATTACATGATTCTGCTGATAAGGACGGTGAACGCTCCAGAGGTCCGATTATTCTGACGTCAGGAGTGAAATTTCACGTTTAAAATACATGTAAAGTTTGAAAAGCTGTGACCGATCATTAATCACACCGAAACACGTTTTTGAAGACATGTCCATTTTCAAAATAGGGGAAATCTTCCAGTGTCCATGTCTTCAATAGTGCAATCGAGTGTGTCTAAAATCCCCTTTTTGATGTTGTGGGGTAACAAACGTGCAGCCTAGTTCATTTAAAGTATACTGACACATTAGGAATCGATGTTGACGACTCAAAGGAGACTAACACCAGTGGCACAAACTGGAACACTAAAGCGTCTGAGCTGAAATGCACAGGGACATAAGAGACAGGAGGGGGGCGATCTCAGGGAAGGAACAGCAGCTTCTGTAAGAGCCGACAGACACACCCACACCACACCTGCACCTCGGCTTCATCTGCAGACAAGCAACGATGAAATGACAGAAAACCTACTGAAGCGATTTGTACAAGTCGTCTGAATCAGAAGCATGAATAGAGGAAATAAAAAACAATAAAACCACAACAATAATAAAACAGTAATTGTAAGATCAGTATTGCCAGTTGCACAGAGTGCCCCCCCCCCCCCTCACTTCTGTGTGTGCAGTGTTATCGGCCCTGGGACTGTGATAATTAGTGTCATTCCAGGAAGTCACGGTGCTAAATGTTACAGCGTTTTTGTCACATTGCTTTCTTTTATATATGAAATGAAGACTAAAAAATAAAAACAAACACCATATACTGCAGTTGTCACAACCACGTGACGTCTGTGTGTGGAATTCGCTGACCTGCCGTGGTCCTCTTCTAGCAGGGAGTTTGGTTAATGCTTCGGTCCAAACTAATTTCAGTCTGTGATGTGTGGATCTTTCTCCTGTATGGGATTTCTTTACAGGTTCACACAGGGGGCCTGCTCACACCTGAATTTAGAACAGTAATGTTTGGAGATTTTTTGAAACTAGCTTGGCAGTCCTGGCTTTAATGGGAACCGAAGAGTCCAAAATGGATAGCGTAGTAGCTGTGTTGTACCATCCACTTTTATATAAACTTTCCCCAAACATAGACAGATTAGTCTCTTGGGTAAACCTTTGTTAACTTACCGCTAGCTGGCTTGACAACTGTGACTAGTTAGCTCACTAGCCACAAGCCACAATAGCTTGCCCACTGGCCCCACAAGTAGTCACTATGCTACCTAGCTTGTTTCGCCGTTTACCACTTCAGTATGCTTCAAATAAAATGCTCGTCAAACTGTCTAACAGAATCTAAATCCCTGTTTTCCATGGTGGAATTGGGGGACTGCATCTGCACCCATTTTTGGAACATTAATCTGACATCATGCCACTTTAGGCCCCGGTCAGACAGAACCCGTTTTAGCACACAGGCCGCTTTTTGGAATTGGTTGTACATTAGTAGTTATCCTCGCTGCTTTTGAGTTGCCGAGCGACCCATGTTGAAAAAACTTCAACTCAGGGTGGGAAAGTGCCCAATAGGTGCGTTTCCATTAGGGTAAAATGTCGGGAAGTTTCAGGGCACGCTCTCTCAAATTGGTGTTCACTCGCTGTTTCTATTACAAAAAAAAAATAAAAAATGCGGGGTCTTTCTGAGAAATGCAGCATACAGAACTTCACAGCAAATAACAGCTGAAGACGGGTGATTCGGTGGTTGCCTGGTAACAAAAATAACAAAAAAGACAGCTGGAAACGCTTTGTCTCATCAGCCTGGCTTCATTACAAAAGGCAGAACCTGTAAAACGTGCTCCGTATGACTGGGGCCATATGCAAAAGCTGGCTACGTGTGAAGAGATGGGAAAGCTCTCGTTGTTCAGTCTTCACACGACTACATCTGTACCTTTAAAGGTGTGATCAGACAGAATGTGAGGAGAATTTTAGAGCTGGAGAGATTGCGTACAAAGACAATGGAAAGGCTTGAGTGGGCATGAATAGATGCAAATTGACCTGGGATGGTGCAAAGGCATGTCGGTGGGAGTTGAAAATGTTTTGACTTGAACAAAAAAGTTCAAGCTCATTCCAGGGCATCGTGAATCTAGTTCTACAGAGAGGAAACAGGAGAGAGGGAAATACGTTCTGAGTTTAGTCAGAGACTGAACTGAACACATATACACACCATCTGTGCGTCCATATCTAGCTAGCTTACAGCTAGAGAAGAGACAGGTTCCCTGCTACCCCTACTGCTGGCAGCAGAGAAATGTGGTTTTAGTGGTACTGAGTAACATAGAAATTAACATAATTAATGAATGACATTAAGAAGTCCTTGGTTGCTGCTGTTATTTATCCTTATGTGTGTTAAGAAAACAACAATACCCATGCCCAAAGCCTTTGGCAATGAAAGGGGATGGCACAGATTTGATGCCAAGTGTGTCTGATTACCTGTTTCCCAGCTACAATTTGATTGGCTATTTGCCAAGTACTGCTGTCGTCATTTGCTCTTTTGGCAGACATTAGTATTTCTTTTAAATTGACAGCATGTACATACAGAGAATTGAGCAATGCATGAGAAGAACAGGTCTGTGCCCAGTCAGATCATCACCTGTGTTAAACTGACTCAAAATCCCCTCTGCTTCCTGTCTCAACACACCTTAGGAGTGGAAGCTGAGGAAGAGGAGCGATGGGGGGGAGAGGAGGCTCACTGAGAGGGCTTTTCCTGGATCGTCATCAATAAACAGCAATGATGAGTCAGTGTTCAGGAAAACTTCCTACTGTGTACAGAGCATCTGCACCTGTGTGTGTGTGTGTGTGTGTGTGTGTGTGTGTGCGTCTGTGTGTGTGTGTGTGAAAGCTGGGGTAGGGAGGGGAGGTGGCCCTAAGATGAGATCAGCAAAGACAGACACAGCCTGAGGAGAAAAGTATTTGGCCAAAAGGCTTCAATCTCTTTCACCCTTGCCACCCCGCTACAGTGTGTCTGTGTCTGTGTCTGTGTGTGTGTGTGTGTGTGTGTGTGTGTGTGTGTGTGTGTGTGTGTGTGTGTGTGTGTGTGTGTGTGTGTGTGTGTGTGTGTGTGTGTGTGTGTATAGAGATAAACTCACTGGTATCTAAACCTAATCTTCCACTGCCTTAATTCCACTTTAAATCGATACCAATCTCCCCCCTGTATCTGTTTTCTTTCTGTCCTCTGGGCAGAAAGTAAATGCGGCCTCGTGTCTGTTTCCGTCCACAGACTGCTTTCCTCTCTCAGGTGTTTGATGGGTGTACAGGCCTGAATCAACCCTTGTAAGGTTTCAATCTGTTTTCTGATCTGAGCACTCTTACAGTTTACTCTTCTGTTTGGCCAACCGTCCCTGGATCTCCAGAGGGGCTGATAGAAGGGGAGTCAAGGCGCTGGGTGTGGGTTACAAGGTGTTACGGAGGAATGGTGGGGTGTGGAAGTGGCGGAGATGGTGGGTGGGAACACAGAAGGAGAAGAAAGGGAGATTTCAGTGGAAATGGTGGAGGTGATGGTCGAGGTGGTGGGGACGAGGGGCTCTTTTAACAGCAGCCCCCTCCAGACTGCCTGACAGGGGTGCTCTCGATTTTTAAGTTGGGTTTGTCGCCGCCGGCTGTGGCCCCGGGGCCCATGCGCTTCTTGATCTCGGCCGCCATGGTCATGAAAGCCTGCTCTACGTTGGTGGCGTTCTTGGCGCTCGTCTCCAGGAAGGGGATGGCCAAAGAGTCGGCAAACTCCTGCCAGGAAAGAAAGAGGAAACTTGTAATAAAACTCTCAAAACAGCAAGAGACCAACAGAGGATGTAGAAAATTAAGTCTGTCATACTGACCACACACACACACACACACACACACACACACACACACACACACACACACACACACACACACACACACACACACACACACACACACACACACACACACACACACACACACACACACACACACACACACACACACACACACACACACACACACACACACACACACACACACACACACACACACACACACACACACACACACACACACACACACACACACACACACACTTTATTGTCCCTTAACGGCCTAAATGCTGTCTGACTCGCTTGTCCAGGCTGACAGAAATAACATTTAGGATGATTGAATTGTTTCAATATAAATATGCTTAATATCAGTTATAAGTACCGTATTTTATGGACTATAAGTCACACATTTTTAATGGTTTGGCTGGGCCCACGACTTGTACTCAGGTGCGACTTATATGTTAAAATACTCTTGTGTGCCAGTATCTACTACTCCTATTACTCCTGTACCACTAAAGATGAAAAGGGTAATCGCGCAGCAGAAAGAAAGTGATAAACTTGTGCGGGACTGGTGAAAAGCGGAGGATACTCTAACTGCAATGAAGAAAACAAAAAAGTTCATCGTGGGATAAAAGCGAAATGGCCACAGCTAGAGGAACAAGTTCACAAATGGGTGCTTGAACGACGTTAGATAGTTGCCAAGGCGATGAATATAAATGACTTTCTCCGTTGATGAAATGGCAGTTTTTGATTTTATAAAAACTAATTTCCCCCAAAAATGTGACTTGTGTGTTTTTTTCTTCTTCATTGTGCATTTTTTAGCTGGTGCGACTTATACTCCAGAGCGACTTATAGTCCGGATAATACAGCAGCTAAAATCCAAAGAGTCCTTTCAGATATAAAGTAAAGATTGACATTGACCTGTTGTCTTGACAGATCAGTATATTATACCTTCCACCCACAGCACTATCCCATCAACCCAACAGCAATCATGTCACACTCACCCCTCTGCTCCCCTGAGCTACTGTCTTTAACAGAAATACTGTTTTTAATTAAATAATGACCATTTTCATACTGAGTCTATCAAGACAACAGGGACATCTGAGCTTGAAGTGCTCTGTAGACGAGAAAAGGGATGTTCTTCTGTGGAAATACAGTATACTCTATTATATTGGAACATATTTTAATGACCACTAATTTACCATTATAGCATATATAGGCTATTGCAATCCCCTCAGTGTTTTTGACTGACTGGCTTGTTGGTCATGCTGAACACAGTCATTACTTGAAAACCACTTTTTATTTGAAATGATTGACTATTCTTTTGTTGAGGGAAACATTACCTCATCAAAATAATGGTATAAATGTGCATAAGGGGCCAATAATGATAAACATGTTGTTACTTCATGCACAGAGAGCAGCCTTACCTTGGCTGTTGTGTAGTCCACTACTTTCTTAGTGGTCAGGTCACACTTGTTGCCCACCAGAAGCTTGTTGACATTTTCACTGGCGTAGCGGTCGATTTCCTGAAGCCACTGCTTGACGTTGTTATAGGACTCCTGCACAAGGACAAGAATATCAGTATGTGAAACACTGGAGCTCACTGCAGGTGAATTTACACCACTGTGACTGTGCAGTGGTATAAACACAGAGAGAGAGAAAAGAGTGCCGCAGGGACAAATTATTTTTGTAGGCTGACCCTGAAGTTAGCATCGTCCTGGTTCCCTCGACAAAAAGGGATTTATTGCAGACAACAAGTTCTAGGATGAACAGAAGTTTACGATACTTACATGTTTGGTTCAGAAAGATAATCTTCACAAATTAACTCCACCGTATGAGTTTTGAAGCGTAAACACAAACTCCAGAGGTACGGCGATTTGATGTCATAGGAACAAAACGTTTAAAATGCTCTACAGCCTGTGTTAAACTTGTACTCCATAAGAATTGAGAGACGTTGTTTCTAGCGGCCTCTGTGGCAGTAAGATGTGTTTTGATTTGATTTTTCTCTTCTTAAAAACTTTAGTGAAAGGGCATTCACGTCTCTACTGCCGGTCTTTCGCCTATATGTTACCCTCTTCAATCCATACGCACATGTTCCTGTTACATTTGCAGGGATATTGGAATAAGGCAAAAAGGTAGTACAAGTACAAGTGCTTTCATTAGTGGGTCATGATCAATCGCCATGGTTTTAACTCACTCTTTGATAGAGAGGAACTTTAAAGACAATTAAAAAGATGAAAATCTTACAGAGTGCATCTTTAACCACAGAGCTTATTTAAGACATCTAACCAAGAAACCCTCTGACTTTGTGTCGAGGGAACAGGAAGTGCAAAAATGCTGCTAATTCACTTCTGAGTTTTAGGACTCATTCCTGCAGGACTCTTTTGTACAAACACCTGCACAATTTAATGGGGTCCAGTTCTAAAGCCCTGCAGTAAATAGTATTCTCATATACGATCTAATGTTCACTGCAATGCATTCTGTAATTAATCATAAGGTGCTGTTCTGACAAGATCATTACTTCTACAGACTCACTGTTACTACAAATGTACAAACTACTCGCCTGTTTGTTTTTATTTATGTAAATATGCATGTATTTGTTTGTACAGTAAAGTTTGTTGACCTTTCTTTAGATCGTTTGTAGAGCTAAAATCCCATTCAAATGACTGCTAATGTATTCCAGTTTATCAGATGAACAGGAGTGATGTAGCCTACCATATGTGTACCTGTGTGTAAACTCAAACAACTGTGTTTTGTAGCAAATTACTGAAAACAAGTCGAAAAAGTATCCTCCAAATTTTTATACTGAACCTCAAAACATCAGACACCATTGAAACATCGGCAATGGAACAAAACTAAGCTATCATAAAGTATTGGACTGATTTCCTTCTCTGAGGACAGCTGACCTACCTGATCTGTCACATCGTACACAACGATGATGCCGTGGGCTCCGCGGTAGTAACTGGAGGTAATGGTACGAAACCTCTCCTGACCTGCAGTGTCCCACTGAGAGAGAGACAGAAAGAGACAGAAAAGAAAAGAAGAAGGAACAAATATTAGTAATCAATACAACTAAATACATTGTCATAAATGAATAATCCCTCTTCACTCCCACATTTTAACATCTTAATAACAATCCCCTCCCCATAAAGCTGTGGGAAATGGAGCAGTAGGCAGTAGGTCGTGCTGCAAAAATAGTGTGTTCGACTTAATTTACTGAATTGACTTTGATTAAATTAAGCTTAGTCTTTGTAGCAGTGAAAAGAAAGGGCAACAAAGAAGTGTAATTTGTGGATAAAGGAAAAAATGAGTGGAGCAGAGTGGTGAGTATGACATGACTTTAGTGATGTCGTAGTTTACCAAATGAATTTACACGCTGATAGAGTACGGCTCACCTCCTCAACGTCTTTATTAGCCACCGTTCTTTGTTACAGTTTATAACCGTATCTAAAGTATTACTGGAAAAGAAAAAAATAAACTTGTGCAGTTGACTGTGAGGCTGCCTCCCTGGTCAGGTGTATGCCTGATTCTAAATGTATTATCAGCTCTATTTCTGTGCCTGTGAAGGACACAGTGGATTCTTTTGTAGTTTCTCGTGCCTGATGGTTTGATGTCCTTGCATTCCTTCACTCCTGCTTTAAACTTGTGTGACTGCCGGATCAGCAGGTCTGTCTTATACTCCATTTGATAACCCTGTATTGTCTTTGACCATTGTAGTCAAACCATTATGTATAATTGGTCCTTTTCCACTGCGAAACAACAGAACCTGAAGTGTAGTCATTGTCAAGGGTTCTGCTTTTGTTTCCACTTCTGTCCACCCTCTTCGGAGACGACCTCCTGGAAATACATCCATGCACTGTTTGGGAAGTGACACTAAATCCTACTTTCAGTGGGTTGGAGGCAGTGCTGTCTCACATGACATACATTCTGGATCAGGGTCAGAAATTAAGGGGTAAGGGCAAGATGCCCTAAGAAATCTGAGAATTCAATGCCCCTGAAAAAAAATGTGATTAAGGGGCAGAGATACTCCATGTCAGATGTGTTCTCACTTCCTGGACATGCTGTTTGGTTCAGGTTAGGGGGTTGGTAGCTTGGTAAAACGCAGAAGGGAGGACATGACGCCGATTACACCACGCTAACAGAGCCGGTTCTTAATTTGGTCATAAAAAAAGAGTCTGAGTCTAGAATTTGTCTGATGATTTCATTTTCGGCTTTTACTGACAGAAGGTCCTGAAGCTCGTGGTCTCTCCAGTTAGACATTTTCGTTGGCAACTTTGTGCAAATAACCCTCCTTCTTCACTGTTGGAAGTTTCGACACCCGCTTGTTCGCTGTAAATTCTGCGCCCAATGAGCTGCTGTACTCACACATGGGATCGCTCGCAGATTACACTGTCTTCGTAAGTCGGGAGCCAAACACCACTTTGATGTCGGATCCAACTGATTCGGACATTTGCGTCCCGCAGATACGAGGTAATGTGTAGATAATTTAAAGTTTGCAGTGCATGTGTGAAAGGCGTTTCACTGATAATAGCAGGAGTATGTTTTTTATATACTCATGTTGGCACACGGTGGAGATATCTGTACGCATTTCAGTCTGGGCTGAGCAGAAGCCAGAAGCTCTTCTGTGGGCATGTTACACAGAAGAACCATCTTAAACAGGGACATAGATAAATCTAATTAATCAGAAAATTAGTCATTAGAGGCAGCCCTAAACAGAACTACACTGGGCTTTTACTTTTCTGTGTATGTACAGTATGTATGTTTGTATGAGCAGAGCCCCTCTTGACAAACCACGTATTTTGAAGGTGGCATCACCTGCTCTCTTAGCTAACATTATCAAATTACAGCTTGGTTTGACACACACACGCACGCACGCACACACACACGCACACACGCACACACACGCACACACACGCACACACACGCACACACACACACGCACACTTTGATAACAATGGTTGGATCTGGGCTCTAGCTCAGGTAAGGGATACAGTGGGCGTTCTCTGTGTGCATGTGTTCTCACAATCTGCAGTTTAATGGTCTTGCCATCCAGCTCGATGGTGCGGATCTTGAAGTCCACTCCGATGGTACTGATGTAGCTCTCCGTGTAGGTGTCATCCTGGGGGGGGGGGGGGGGGGGGTAGATGAAGTGAGGGAGAACAGGAAGTGGTCAGGCCGACAGCAGAGTTAAGAAAGACTAAGGGTTGCAGTTGGAACAGAGACATTTAGAGGCCAACGGTGAGTATATGACTTAGAGGGTGAGACAGAAATACTTACAGCGAAACGCAGCAGAAGGCAGGACTTTCCTACTCCAGAGTCTCCAATGAGCAGGAGCTTGAACAGATAGTCGCTGAAACAAAAACAATCCAGGTTAGAACAGGGACCACATTTCTAACCCTACCCCATGTACAACATCTGACACAAGTGCTGAAGTGTCTGAAGCCATTCTCCTGACGCACACTTTTGTCCCCGGCTCACCGCGCGCCACTAATTCAAGTGACATTTCAATTGGGAATATGCATCATTAAGACATGATTAAGGCCCGACTGTAGGTCCTACTTTATTACTGATCCTGTCCTGAGGCCCTGTCATGAAAAGGTAACCTGGCATCCCCAATCTAATAGTCTGGAACCCTCCGACTTCAAGGGGGCGTTATCCTTGGTGCAGACCAAAATGGAAGGAAATAGACGGCGCAACAAAATAAAACCTACAACCAATCACAGCAACAAAATAAAACCTACAACCAATCACAGCAACAAAATATGACCTACAACCAATCACAGCAACAAAATAAGAGCTACAACCAATCACAGCAACAAAATATGACCTACAACCAATCACAGCAACGAAATATGACCTATAACCAATCACAGCAACAAAATAAAACCTACAACCAATCACAGCAACAAAATAAAACCTACAACCAATCACAGCAACAAAATAAGAGCTACAACCAATCACAGCAACAAAATAAGAGCTACAACCAATCACAGCAACAAAATAAGAGCTACAACCAATCCCAGCAACAAAATAAGAGCTACAACCAATCACAGCAACAAAATAAGAGCTACAACCAATCACAGCAACAAAATAAAACCTACAACCAATCACAGCAACAAAATAAAACCTACAACCAATCACAGCAACAAAATAAAACCTACAACCAATCACAGCAACAAAATAAGAGCTACAACCAATCACAGCAACAAAATAAGAGCTACAACCAATCACAGCAACAAAATAAAACCTACAACCAATCACAGCAACAAAATAAGAGCTACAACCAATCACAGCAACAAAATAAGAGCTACAACCAATCACAGCAACAAAATAAAACCTACAACCAATCACAGCAACAAAATAAAACCTACAACCAATCACAGCAACAAAATAAAACCTACAACCAATCACAGCAACAAAATAAGAGCTACAACCAATCACGGCAATGAAATATGACCCACAACCAATCACATCAACGAAATATGACCTATAACCAATCACATCAACGAAATATGACCTATAACCAATAACAGCAACAAAATAAAACCTACAACCAATCACAGCAATGAAATGAGACCTACAACCAATCAGAGCAAGGAAATGAGACCTCCAACCAATCAAAACAATGAAACAGTGTTGGTTGGTTGGTTTTGAAGAAGGAAAAAAAATGGCCGCCGGATGACAAGCTCTCTCAAATTAAAGTTAAAGAGTACACTAAAATGTGTTTCTGCGCTGCCTGGTTTGACAGTTGATTGAAGTTTTGTGAGTCTGGTAAACTGCGCTGGACAGACCTGTAGACTGGACAGTCATACTGTCAGTCATCGTCTTAAACCCTCCCCACATGAGCTAAATGACTGTGATTGGTCCGTCCAGGGCAAGGCCAACAGGAAACCTGTCTAGAGAGGGGCCAGAACTCAAAATGATGGAACAACATCCTCCACCCTACTTCACACCCAATCACTGAGAGGAAAACACCATCACATTAATTTGACACAGTACAGACAGCTGTAGAGAATTACCCAATGCCACTGCTATTCTTGTGTCACAGGAAACTGAGACCTGTTGTGTATCACAGCCTGAAACTTGATCAACTGGCAATATCTCACAAACACTGGATGCAACTGCACTGTTGCAATCAGCCCAGTTCACATGACTCTACATGGCTATAGCTTCTTATGTGGACTGATGCTGAGGACCACCAGGACTGGTCAATCGGTTATCATTCATTGTAACAAGCAATACAAAGAACATTAAGTATGCAGCCTTTTAATACTTAAACATTAATAGCTTTTACTTTTCCTGCTTCAGTAGGACAGTGTATCAATTCAAACTTTCCAATACTAGTAATAAAACAATAAATGGTTTTTGGCTGTGACACAAAAGGGTTGCTTTTTCAGGTTTTTTTGTTCATGTTGTCCATAATTAAAAATCCATTCAAGAACTACATTAGTCTAAAATTGGCAAAATTGTCATTAAAATCTACAATTATCGGAAAAAAGAACACATACAACAGAGAGAGAATCTAAGCCAATGTTCAATCGATACATTAAAGTAAAGAGTAAGTCAATACTCATGTTAAACACACTGTTGCAGGCTGTCAAAGATGTACAAGGGTTGGTCATTCATATCTGGAAAACGATACATCAGTTATATAGCATATTTTCTATAATAGTCTATATGAAATAATGGAAAAGCACTTATTTGAATACTCTAGTATTTCTTATTTTATTAAGAACTTTAGTGCAAAAGTGAAATAATAGAGTAAAGAATTCCAGCTATGTTACACAAAAAGTGTGGTGTTAAAACAAAAGCTCACCTAATAGTATTTCACATCAGATTTTCTGAGAAATTCTAGTTAGTATGTGCTTGTTATTATCAATTTAAACCAGGGCTGCCCAGTCCTGCTCCTGTAGAGCCACTGTCCTGCATGTTTTAGGTTTCTCTCTGCTCCAACACACCTGAGTCTAATGATGTGCTCGTTATCAAGCAGCTAAAAACTCGTCACAGGTTTAATAATCGTTACACTCGGGTGTGTTGGAGCAGAGAGAAACCTAAAACAGGCAGGACAGTGGGCCTCCAGAGTTAGACAATATAATTGTGTATCACTGTATCTCAATAGTTAGCACTGTCGCCTCACAGCAAGAGGGTTCCAGGTCTGAATCCCGGCTGGGGCCCTTTTGTGTGGAGTTTGCATGTTCTCCTTGTGTCTGTGTGGGTTCTCTCTGGGTTCTCCAGCTTCCTCCCACAGTCCAAAGACATGCATGTGTTAGGTTCATTGATGATTCTAAATTGCCCGTAGGTCCGAATGTGAGTGTGAATGGATGGTCTCTGTTTGTCTCTATGTGCCCTGTGATGGACTGGCGTCCTGTCCATGGTGTACCCCGACTCACGCCTGATGTCAGCTGGGATCAGCTCCAGCCCCCCACGAACCCGACAGGGACAAGCGGTTATGGATGGATGGATGGATGGATGGATGGATGGATGGATGGATGGATGGATGGACGGATGGATGGAACCTGTATACTTGTTGACTGAACACCAAATGCTCTGGTAGTTTTTTTCTTGAATCAAACAAATCTTGGTCATCTGAAGCATAGTCATGTAGCTCTACCTCTGTTCCTGTCTGCTCACAGAGCCCTCTGTGTGCTCCTACTGGCATCTGCTACAGGATCAGCTAGCTCCCACCGCACCAGAAGAAAAACAACCACTCAGAGCCGAGGAGTCAATAACTGCTCTGACTTCTGATCAACTGTAAAACTAGGCAGCTCTATGAATCAAGACTATGTTACTGTATTGCCCATTTCTCACATAAACTGTTCTCATAAATATATTTTAGTGCACCATTTAGCTGTCTAATGAGAAAATTTGTTACCAAAATCAAGCCCCACCCACACACTTTCTCATATTACAGCTAAACGGTATACTAAAATACCTTTCAGCAAACATTTTATAAAAGAAATATGCAAAAAAGCAGCAGTGTAGCAGGAGCTGCCCAGTTTCATAGTTTGACTGGAGTTCGAAGCACTCACTGACACGGCATCATAGACTCCTCTGCTCTGATTGGTTGCTTGTCAGTTGCAGTGGATCTAGCAGATGACATTAGGCACACAGAGGGAGTTAGAGATACATTAATATTTCAGAGATCATCAGGTCTCATTGTGCCGTTAGGATATACAGGTTCAGCAAATACGATTTACTTAAATATAAATAAAAAAAAAATTAAAAAAAGTTACTGGTTAAATTGAACAATGCAATGTTTTGGGCAACATTGTCTGCAGTTCTGAATGTTAAGGTCTGCAGCTTTAAATGGTATTAAACAGTCGATAATTTGAATGTAATCCAGATGCTTGGCAGCCTTTTAAAATATATGTGGTCAAACGATCCATTGAAGAAGGGTTTCCTGATTAACTTAAGTCTGAGTTAAAAAGACAAATCAAATGTCAGGTTTAAAGGTTGGATATGGAGAATGAGAGGAACACCGCAATCTAGTGTCTCAAGATCATAGTGGCAAAAACAAAAAAGAATTCCCGCAGTCGGGTTGCCAGGTTCGTTGCCGAGTGTGTCCTGCAACCAGCCTGCTCCATGTCAGTGATGTATCATACAGGGTAGCGCTTTATTTAGACTAATCAATGAATTTACAACAGTATTTAACGTTAGCCAGTCTTGAACTGGAAGTCTTTCTTTGAGTGGTGTGTAATCCATTAACTAGCTCTCAACTCTAAATTATTGTTTGTTTCTGTAGCAAAAAACAAACAACCCTGGCAACCAGCAACGACCAACGCTGTTGGCTGCTACAATGTAAACAGAACGTGACAGATATCGTCAAATATTAATTGAGACTGCATATACATTTGTTAGTGGGAAAGCAATACACTGTACCCCTCAAAACGGCCTATAAGTGTTTTTTTTTAATACAGAGCTATTAATAAAGATTCTACTTATTCAACCTTTAAGGAGAATAAACACCAGTCAAACTGACCCTTTCTTACAATGTGACAGCCAAAAAGGTGGCATGCTTATAACTGCTCTATTAATTATTAGTAAATATCTTTTAACCATTAATAAACCAATTAGTTGCACCCTTTACAAGGGATGCCTTACTAGAACTTGGCACCAAACCTTTGCAGATGGATAACTTAACCCCAATCAAGTGTTCTTACACTGCCTACTACTAAGATGTAGTGCCTAATGGTGGGCAATATAAGGAGAGACAAACATACTGTGTGTAAACAAACAGGGGGAACACAGAATGTCTGCTAAGGGTGTGGAGGTATTGGCTAAGCTAGTTACACAGGGTTCCATAAGGTTTCAAGCCGCTGTGACAGCGAGACGCTTCAGCACCGGATGACAGATTCGGTGACAGGCGGGTGTCCTCTCATTTCAGGGCTGCAGGTCAGCCGACAAACATCTGCTCCCTGCCGTATCATCTGATGCCAGCCCCGACAAACCAATTAACATAGCTGCATAGCCGGTACAACAGCATTCAATATCGGGTAATGTGATGTTTTAATTCGGCACAAACCAAAGAGTTCGAAACAGAAAAAGCCATTTCTTAAAACTTATATTTTTACAAGGTGGCATTTAGAGTGTCTAAATCACGGGTATCAAACTTCAATTCGCAGTGGGACAAATTTAAAAAGTGGGACAAAGTTTTGGGCCAAACTCAATATTTACTTAAATTTTATTTTATTTTTTTAAAGTCTGCAAATGTGCATGTTCTCCTCTCCAGATGTGTAATGTTGAACCTTTTCAGTGCAGGTCATGTTCTTGTCGTGGTGTTTCTGCTGTTTGATTCTTTGGTAACAGCCACGGTGGCAAACAGCTCTTTACCTTCAGACACAGATCATCTGCCTCCCACCGCTGCTGAAAGCTCCTGTTCTCCATCTTTCTTTTGGCCGTTTTTGTGGAGGGGTGGATTAAGTTTGTCTGCAGAGACTGGAAGCATGGATGCTCATGTTTGTCAACAGAAAAGTAGACGTGTATGTGCTTTAAACTCACGGGCCAGCTCTCACAGAACCTTGATATGATCTTGCGGGCCAAATATAATGACTGGCCCACGGGCCTGAGTTTGACACCCCTGGTCTAAATGATGTGTACAGTACGCACCTGAGCGATTAAAGACGACAACTTAAAGGTGTGTAGGTCACTCCTATGCAAAACAACAACACACAGGCTGTCTGCCGAGGCGACAGGTCAGCCCTCCCATATCTGGTAACGCTACTTCGTTACTTGCTGTAACGTGACTGGAAACATAATGCTGCTCGTTTACCACTCCAGCTCCCGGGCTGGTTCGTGGCGGCGTCCCCTCTGTCCGTTTTCACTCTGCTTTCACACACTGTTCGGTTATTTGTCACGAGCCAACTGTCAGCTGACGTTTAACGAGAACACGTTCGCGAGACTGACACATTAAAGAAGCCGTCCGCGCCCTGTTCGCGAGAGCCAGCTAGCTGGTGCCCGACAACACATTTATCGACAGAACAGTTAGCCTGCATTATTTATCGACGGTTACACCTAAACCACACAATAATAATACCAAACTAAACACGACAGCGGCCTCCTCACAGCGGAGCGTGTTTAACGAAACGTTCAAACTCACTATTCGGGATTCATGGTTTCACTCTGGACGTGTTTTTTCTGTCGGCGACTCGGCTCTTCCTTCCTACTCCGGCAAAAAACGATGACTTGAAGGTCCGGGTATCCGAGGCACTTAGATGGTTGTTTTCCCTTCTCCGTTACTGTCCCGTGGTCGTTCCCCCGTGTTTGACCTTTATTGTTTTATAAACCCTTGATTCCAGCGGACATATCCTTGATTCCTCGGGTTAGGCTGTTGTATTTCACTCCTATTTTCTGCCTCTCTGTGTCCGTTGCTTGCTAGAAGCTCAAGATGGCTGCGCAGGTGCGGTAGTGACGTGAGGTGACGTGTCACTACTCAGATGTCAGCAGAGTCGAGAATTAGGGTGGTGCTGGGATTTGTAGTTTATCCTAAAAGATAACGTTTAAAAACAACTACATACTATACAGGGGCCTGCACTCACTGACAACAACATGGTAAACTGTTTTCAAGCAGCTGCTAGCTCTGGGTGATTTAAACAAAATGACCATACTTATCAAAGGTCAACTTAATATATGTTTCAATTCAATTCAATTTTATATAAAGTGCCAAATCATAACAAAAGTTATCTCAGGACACTTCACCGAGTAGGTAAAGACCACACTCTATGACTTATTTATGATAAACATAGACCCAACAATTCCTCCGTAGAGTACGGTGGCAACGGAAACCTTCCCTTTAACAGACAGGAACAAACAGACCCAGCTCTGTGGAGGACGCACATCTGTCTGCACCGGTTGAGAGGAACAAAAGGAGAGAGAAAGAGAGAAAAGACGGACGGATAGACAGAGACAGACATACTTCCAGTAACTATAATAATATCTATAGTAATGTGAATATGACTTATCGGTGTATATATATATATATATATATATATATATATATATATATATATATATATATATATATATATATAATGTGCAGAAACATTGCGGACAAAAGGAAACGTTGGGTTGATGTTAATTAACTGTTCTATTAATTCATTTATTGGAAATCATCATTTTTTTTCTTACATGTCATTTGTAATATGGTATTAGGTTGTAACCGTATGTCGTTGGACCTATATTACCTAAAAAAGTTATTTATTAGCATTAATGTGAAAACAAGCAACATGTATGTGCTTTTAGGGAATGTACTGATCTGATCTGATCTGAAGTCTGGGGATCAAAGTTAATAATAAATATTTAAACTGGAGAAACTGGCAACCGCTTTCAACTTGTCATTTAAACACTATTATATCATATTGCTGTTGTAAAATAATATTACATCTTCTTTGTAGCGTCCGTGTTTTTTACACATTACTATTTTAGGCTCATGAACGCCGGGTGAACGACTCCCGGCTCGGGATATTGGACCATACGAGGAGTACATGAATGCACCATTTATGGCAGATATTGTTCCGTAAACCTGTGTACCATTTCTAGAAACTGAAAACATATATACAGATAAACAAACATTTTTTAAAAGTGCAAAAATACATTTCGTTTTCTTCAACTTCCATATTTAGTTCGCTGGTCAACCACATGTGCCACCCATGGCTGTCTGGCAGCCTGGAAATGCCCCTGAGCAGTTTAAACACACAGACATCTCTGTCCCATTCTCACTTTTACACATAATTAGATTCTGTAACTTTTTTAGTAATTATCATCCCTCTTAACTGCTGAGTCAGTAATATACTTAAGATAGCCATCCTCTACTTCTACTTCCACATCCTCGTTTCTGACTGCAGCAGCACCCACGGGAGTAGGCAGGTAGACATTTTCCCATCTTCCCCCAGAATCTGTCTGTGGATCCTGACAGGCGGCCGCAGCAACCTCCAGGCCGTGGTTGATGTAGCTGGCCTCCTGGCTGGCCTCCAGCACTGGAAGTTCAGACAGAAGACCTTTCAGTGACTCGCCCAGTTCCCCGAAGCCAGGCCTGCGGTTGGGCTCCTTCTCCCAGCAGCTCTGCATGACTTCATAACTGGGTTTGTGGTGAGATGGAGTAGGCGCAGTGAGAGAGATATATTTACATACATAGATTATACAAGAATATTTCCTATAGGGATGGATGTAGCCAAAGCCAAAGCTGCACTGTAGCACCACCTTCTACCTACATTTTGTATAGTTGTAACTATAGTCCTGACGGCTCGTTTAAAGACACAGTTTCTGAATATGGGCTGTGTGCATTTCTCTATGGATTGAACGTTTTCATACTTTCACAGTCTTTACATAGCACCCCCACCTGCTTTATAATCATAAAGACATGGAAATTTCACTGTTTAAAATATGGGACCTTAAAAAAAAGCTTGTGACCTAATGTCACATAAACAGTCCCTTTAACATCCTTCCTTCTCCTGTTAACAGTCTGCTGTATGCTAGGGTTTACTGTATGTATTCCTGGGATATGCCCCTAATGCCTTCTGTTATCAATATTACATACAAATATATATATATATATATATATATATATATATATGCATACATACAACATCAGTTAACTTCCGTTACCCCCAGCTTTCTGTTAATATTTTAAAAAGTCTCATTAAAAAAATAGAAAACGAGAAAAGTCCATGGACGAGCGGAGGAACTCACAGTTTGTGGTCACAGTCCTCGGGTGGTTTGAGCCTGTGTCCGGACAGCAGCAGCTCCAGCAGCTCGTGGTTGTGAACTCCAGGATAGGGAGTCCTCCCCCGAGACACAATCTCCCACATGGTCACCCCGAAGGACCACTGAGAGGACAAGAAATTGTAGTTTTACAGTAAATATCACAAAATGAGAGTCTAGTCTCAACGTTCAGAGCTGTTGATCGTGTGAATGTGTAAATAAAGTGTTGTTCTATGAAGACTGAACTCACCACGTCACTTTTGGTGGTGTAGACCGACTCTGACAGGCTCTCCATCGCCATCCACTTGATTGGCACACGGACGGCTATTTTTTGACGATAATAATTGCTGCTGTAGATTTTCTTGGACAGGCCAAAGTCAGCCACAGACACTCTAAGGTCATCACCCAGCCTGTGGATACAAAAAATTTGTAAAAGTATTTGCATAACCAGCACAGGCTCGCTGGAGTCAGATCAAACAACAAGATTATAGTTCCGACCCACTGTTGTCTACATTTTGTCCCAACACACCGTCTCCTCTGAAGCCCTCAGTCTGCTTTATTAAAATTTGAAGCAGCTTCCTTCCCAGATACAAGCCGTGGTTGAATACCAATAGGAGAGGACAGAGACACAGTCATTTATGAACAAGGAGCCCTTCATTTCAAGCTCTCAATGTCTCCCTCTGATGGACTCACATGCAGTTGCGTGCAGCCAGGTCTCTGTGCAGGAACCCCTGTGAGCTCAGATAGTCCATCCCTGCTGCAATGTCGACCATGAAGCGTAGGAGACTCTGATGGGGCACAAACTGGCAGAGGAGGAAGAGAAGGGTGTATTCTGGGATTCAGAGACACACAGGTGCTGTGTTGTGGGGAGGGTGTGGGTGGTGATATAGAGAATGTCGGATTTTGATGAAGGTCAATTTTTTTGTTATTTGATCCCTGCTATGTTTTCATTTTCTTCATGCATTTTTATTTTTGTCTCATAAACATTCGTAAACTAAAGCTAAATGTTCATATGGCAACAACACAAAGACAGGGTTGTTGTCACAGCATAATTTAACGTCATGCAGAACACAAGATCGTGAATAAAATGATTGTCAGCATGACATCTTTACAGAGTTGTGAAATCCAGTTTGATTATATTAGATTATTAAAGCCTTGTAACTGGGGTGCGGTTTATAATACTTTATTTTTAAGAATCAATTCTGATTCTTTGTCCATTTGTGTTTCTTGCCTTGTCGATATCGATGTTGCTATTTGAGAATTTAAGCTTCTGCAGAACAATGTTATTGAAAGCAATAGAATGGACCAAGGCTCCAAAAACAAAAATGTAGTTGTGTTAAACCAGAATTGTTCTTTCTGCTGTTCATAGTGAGGCAGCACACCTCTCTCAAACCAATCTTCTACGGGTTCCAAGAGTCAAATGTCAATGTGTCCTTGTGTATCTGTCTATGTCAGCTTGTGCTGATGTTGCAATAAATAATGTACATGCATGTGCCGACTGCATCTCACCATAGGAATTTCGCCGTATCGTGTAGCAATGAGGAAGCGGCGCATGTCTCCATGTTTCATGTAAGGCAGGATGACCAAAGGAACAGGCAGAGGAGAGTGCTGCTCTCTCTCTAAAGTAACCCCTGCAGGACAAACACATGCACATCTTTCACAGGGTTGCTGCTGCTGCTGCGGCTTCTGCTGCTGCGGCTGCGGCTGCTGCTGCTGCGGCTGCTGCGGCTGCTGCTGCTGCGGCTGCTGCTGCTGCTGCTGCTATAGAAGACAGTAGGCTAAACTATGTGGCTGCAAGACGCAAACTTTACATTGCCTCTTGCAGACGCAGACTGTCAGATTTACTAGTTTCCCTAAATGTGGTCCTGGAAACACCTGCTGTAGTGGAAACTACCCCAGAGGAGGTTTTGAATATTTTGCCAATGCGTTTACATTGCAACCATAAAAGATACAGTCACTGAATTTTACAGGTGTGTAGTTGAGATCAGATGAAGGCCAGCTTCAAAGATGGGTGTGGTCCGAGCAAGGAGGCAGGGAGTAGGGGGGTAGAAATTAGGGAAGGAGCCACTGCCCCACTGTTTCACTCCAGTGGCCCGATTTGGCGTCACGGCTAGTGTGATCCCATCGCAAGACAGTCTCATAATGAAGAAGAAGTTTTCCTCTCCGGGAACCATCACCTTATAGGCGAGGGGCCGGACTAAGAATGGTTCACAAAGACTCTATGGACAAACGAGGAAGAGGAAGAGAGACCCTGCCCGGAGGAAGCCCGGGGCCCCCGTCCGGAGCCAGACTCAGACGGAGGGCTCGCCGGCGAGTTTGCCACGGAGCCCGGCCGAGCACAGCTTGAAAAAGTGACGTGGCACCTCCCTCCTCTCCATCCTGTGGGCCCACCACTCACAGGAGGAACCACTTGGGTCGGGTGCGCTGCTGCACGGGTGGTAGTGAAGGTGAGGGGCCTCGACAGACCAGACACGGGCAGCAGAAGCTGGCTCTGGGGACGTGGAATGTCACCTCTCTGTCAGGGAAGGAGCCGGAGCTTGTGCGTGAGGTGGAGCGCTACCAGTTAAATCTGATGGGGCTTACCTCCACACACAGTCTCGGTTCTGGAACCGTACTCCTGGATAGGGGTTGGACCCTATTCTTCGTTGGAGTTGCCCAGGGTGTGAGGCGCAGGGCGGGTGTGGGGATACTCACAAGACCCCGGCTGAGCGCCGCGGTGTTGGAGTTCACCCCGGCATAAGCCAGAAGGGCTTAAGCCTGCCGGTGGTAGGGGGGAAATCTCTGACTGTTGTTTGTGCATATGCACCAAACAGCAGTTCAGAGTATTCGGCCTTCGTGGAGACCCTGAATGGAGTCCTGCATGGGGCTCCAGTAGGGGACTCAATAGTTCTGCTGGGAGACTTCAACGCCCACGTGGGCAATGATGGAGACACCTGGAGAGACGTGATTGGGAAGAACAGCCTCCCTGATCTAAATCCGAGTGGTCGTCAGTTATTAGACTTCTGTGCTAGACACGGATTGTCTATAACTAACACCATGTTCGAACATAAGGATGCTCATAAGTGTACGTGGTACCAGAGCACCCTAGGCCAAAGGTCGATGAACGATTTTGTGATCGTATTATCTGATCTGAGGCCGTATGGTTTGGACACTCGAGTGAAGAGAGTGGCAGAGCTGTCAACTGATCACCATCTGGTGATGAGTTGGGCCAGAGGATGGGGGAAGATTCTGGACAGACCAGGTAAGCCCAAACGAGTAGTGCGGGTGAACTGGGAACGTCTGGAGGAGGCCCCTGTCCGAGAGATCTTCAAGTCACGACTCCGGCGGAGCTTTTCCGTCATCCCTGTGGAGGTTGAGAGCATTGACCCGGTGTGGGCAATGTTCAAAGCTTCCATTGCTGAAGCTGCAGTGGTGAGCTGTGGCCTCAAGGTCTTAGGTGCCTCAAGGGGCGGTAACCCTCGAACACCGTGGTGGACACCGGTGATCAGGGAAGCTGTCCGACTGAAGAAGGAGGCCTTCCGGGATATGTTATCCCAGAAGACTCCGAAGGCAGTTGCAAGGTACCGACAGGCCAGAAGGGCTGCAGCCTCTGCTGTGTCAGAGGGGAGGAGTTCGGAGAAGTCATGGAGAAGGACTTTCGGGCGGCACCAAGGTGCTTCTGGAAAACCATTCGACATCTCAGGAGGGGGAGACGGGGAACCATCCAAGCTGTTTACAGTAAGGACGGGACGCTGGTGACCTCAACTGATGAGATAATCGGGCGGTGGAAGGAGCACTTTGAGGAACTCCTTAATCCTATTAACACGCCCTCTTTTGTAGAGGCAGAGCTAGGGGCTGATGGGGAATCATTGTCAATATCTCTGGCGTTAAGTCACTGAGGTAGTCAAACAACTCCACAGTGGCAAAACCCCAGGGATTGATGAGATTCGTCCAGAAATGCTGAGAGCTTTGGGTTTGGAGGGGCTGTCTTGGTTGACACGTCTCTTCAACATTGCGTGGAAGTCTGGGACAGTGCCAAGGGAGTGTCAGACCGGGGTGGTGGTTACTCTGTTTAAAAAGGGGGACCAGAGGGTGTGTGCCAATTACAGGGGTATCACACTACTCAGCCTCCCTGGTCTACTCCAAGGTGCTGGAAAGGAGGGTTCGTCCTATAGTCGAACCTCAGATTGAAGAGGAACAAAGCAGATTCCGTCCTGGACGTGGAACAACGGACCAGCTCTTCACTCTCGCAAGGATCCTGGAGGGGGCCTGGGAGTATGCCCATCCAGTCTACATGTGTTTTGTGGATCTGGAGAAGGCATATGACCGGGTCCCCCGGGAGATACTGTGGGAAGTGCTGCGGGAGTATGGGGTGAGGGGGTTACTTCTGTGGGCCATCCAATCTCTGTACACCCAAAGCGAGAGCTGTGTCCGGATCCTTGGCAGTAAGTCTGATTCGTTCCCGGTGGGGGTTGGCCTCCGCCAGGGGTGCGCTTTGTCACCAATCCTATTTGTGATTTTCATGGACAGGATATCGAGGCATAGTCGTGGTGGGGAGGGGTTGCAGTTCGGTGGGCTGAGGATCTTGTCTCTGCTTTTTGCAGATGATGTGGTCCTGATGGCATCGTCGGTCAGTGACCTTGAGCACTCACTGGATCGGTTCGCAGCAAAGTGTGAAACGGCTGGGATGAGGATCAGCACCTCTAAATCTGAGGCCATGGCTCTCAGCAGGAAACCGGTGGATTGCTTACTCCAGGTACTCTCGATCTACCGGTCAATCTTCATTCCTACCCTCACCTATGGTCATGAAAGCTGGGTCATGACCGAAAGAACAAGGTCGTGGGTACAAGC
Source organism: Echiichthys vipera (assembly GCF_963691815.1). Classification (NCBI taxonomy): domain Eukaryota; kingdom Metazoa; phylum Chordata; class Actinopteri; order Perciformes; family Trachinidae; genus Echiichthys; species Echiichthys vipera. The sequence goes on from NC_139847.1 coordinate 19,760,320, forward strand.
GGCCAAAATGGGTTTTCTCAGGAGGGTGGCTGGAGTCTCCCTTAGAGATAGGGTGAGAAGTTCAGCCATCCGTGAGGAACTCGGAGTAGAGCCGCTGCTCCTTTGCATTGAAAGGAGCCAGTTGAGGTGGTTCGGACATTTAATAAGGATGAACCCTGGGCGCCTCCCTAGGGAGGTGTTCCAGGCACGTCCAGCTGGGAGGAGGCCTCGGGGAAGACCCAGGACTAGGTGGAGAGATTATATCTCCACACTGGCCTGGGAACGCCTCGGGATCCCTCAGTTAGAGCTGGTTAATGTGGCCTGGGAAAGGGAAGTTTGGGGTCCCCTGCTAAAGCTGCTGCCCTTGCGACCCGACCCGGGATAAGCGGTTGAAGATGAGATGAGATGAGATGAAGTTTTCCGCTTTTAAATGTTTCAGCATTCTACGTAACTTGGTTACAGCTTTAGAAATTATTATATGAGGTCATAATCTCTGTGTAACTGTTGATTTAAGTTGAAAGTGAAGCAAGACGAATTTAATGAGTTATTGATTAAAAAACACAATGGTTAAGGTTTAAGGCATTTTAGACACAAACACGACTTAGTTAGGCAAATATCATAGATTATTATGTTAAAATAAGTACAACCCCAATTCCAATGACGTTGGGACATTGTGTAAAACGTAAACAAAAACAGAATACAATGATTTACAAATCCTTTTCAATCTATATTCAATTAAATACACTACAAAGACACGATATTGAATGTTCAAACTGACTGTAGACTGGCCTGCTGCAGTCCACACCTTTCTCCCACTGAAAATGTGTGACGCTTTATGAAGCGCAAAATACCACAACGGAGACTCCGGACTGTTGAGTAACTGAAGTCGTAAATTAAGCAAGAATGGGAACCTTACAACCTACAAAGGTTTAACAATTAGTGTCCTCAGTTCCCAATCGCTTATTGAGTGTTGTTAAAAGGAATGGGGATGTCACACAGTGGTAAACATGCCCCTGTCCCTGCTTTTTTGGAACGTGTTGCAGACATCAAATTCAAAATGAGTGAATATTTGCAAAAAAAAACAATAAAGTTTATCAGTTTGAATATTAAATATCTAGTCTTTGTGGTGTATTGAATTGAATATAGTGTGAAAGTGTTTACAATTTTCCAGCTTCATGTATATTGGGGTTGTCCTTTGTCAAGGTTAGGGGACCTTCATCGTCATGGCTACAAGAATAAACACATGATTAAGGTTGTGGAATGCTCATGATGCTTCAAAACCAATGTTGACTGTCGCCTTGAAACAAACAAGGCTTCCAAAGCTTCCAACAAGTGTTTGTGGTTTAATCCTTTCTGGTGTCTATCAATTGTAGCATAAGGTTACTGCACTGCTATGCTAATGTGTGTTTGTGCTGTGAAATGATGAAAGGAATCTGGCTAACTACACCCTTTTCACAGCAGACATTTTGATCCGTCAAAGCAGCAGAAGCACAGGTGTCAATAATCACATTAACCTGTCCCAGTATACCCTGTTAGTGAGCAAGCATGCCAGAGCTCTGGTACCAGGTTCCTAAATGGAATGCATCATTGTTGTTATCAATTCCATCCGGGCCTTTCAAGTCAAAATGTCTGCTGTGAAAACAGTCTGCACGTGTAGGAGCGGCGCTGTCTGTAGTACTGAAACAGGGTGATCGACTGACAGAACATGTCATGGTTTCTTAGCCTGCCTGCTTTTCGTGGTTGTAAATTGAACTTTGAGCTTCAATTCCATTAAAACCACAGACAAAAGAGAGGCGAGGGAAGTGAAGAGACAGCAGTTCCGCCTGCTGATTTTGAGTCATTATTGTAAATGCTCTGATTAATAAATGTAAATAAAGAATGCTTTCTTTGTGATGACTGTTTCTCTCCTCCTGAACAACTTTTGAACTTGATTTATGTGGTGGTGAAGGTGGACACATGACAGAGGGGAAGAGTGGGAAAATGAGAGCAAACAGCTTCTCTGTGCTTAATTATTATGATGTAACATTATATGTGTGTGTGTGGTGGTGGGGGGGGGGGGCATGTGTGTGTGTGTCTCTGTGTATGTTGGTCATATGAAAAGGTTGCCATATGAAGGATGTAAATCTGTAAGCGATAGTAGCATGTGTTCTCAATTTCTTTTTTGTACATGTTTAGCACAGAAAGCTAGCTAAGGCCACTGAGTTTCAGGTAGAAAAAAATTAGAAAATATAAACTTTTCTTCTTGCGAAAACTTGAAAAGGGTCAATTTGACCCGAACACCATACAAGGGGTAAGAAATGTGTCCAGTTCAGCATTGGTATAGTGAATTAGAAAGTATATCTCACCGAGTAGTCGGACAACATTTTCATGATCAAAGGTCTTCATGATCTCTGCCTCTCTCAGAAACTCATATAAGTCCTCCTGGCTGTGGATTCCAACTAGATGTGTGGAACAGAGAAAAATTACAAAAATACGAAGTAGCAGAGTAGAGTTCTGATAAAGGGTTGGATTTCAGTAAACACCTCTCATGGTCTTCACAGCCACCTTGATGTCTTCGCCTTCGTCTGGTGTATAGACCCCTTCGTAGACGGAACCGAACTCTCCTGCAGAACAGAAAAGAAGGATATTTTAAACAGTGGATATCAAATGTTTAGACTAAGCTATTTTTTGCTCATATGTTTTAAATTATTTGATTGGTTTCTATTTTGGTTTTCCATGCACTGGAGTCTTTTAATGATTCTACTAATCAATAACCTAGTATAAGGTGTACTATGGCATAGTATACCCCTCCTGTGGTAAACCTGCAGACACATTGTTATATAAAAATAAGTAGTTACCTGGGAGGATTATGAGACAATAGATTGTTAAGCCTCTTTCTGCAACTGTTTTGGTCTCTTTGTAGTTATCCTGTGTCTCTTTGTAGTTGTTTTTGGTCTCTTTGTAGTTATCCTGTGTCTCTTTGTAGTTGTTTTTGGTCTCTTTGTAGTTATTTTGTGTCTCTTTGTAGTTGTTTTTGGTCTCTTTGTAGTTATTTTGTGTCTCATTGTAGTTGTTTTTGGTCTCTTTGTAGTTATCCTGTGTCTCTTTGTAGTTGTTTTTGGTCTCTTTGTAGTTATCCTGTGTCTCTTTGTAGTTGTTTTGGTCTCTGTAGTTATCATGCATCTTTTTGTAGTTGTTTTTGGTCTCTTTGTTGTTTTTCTTGTGTCTCTTTGTAATTGTTTTGGTCTCTTGTAGTTGTTTTGGTCTCTTTGTTGTTGTTGGGTGTCTGTAGTAATATTGTGTCTCTTTGTAGTTGTTTGGTGTCTCTTTTCAGTAATCTTGTGTCTCTTTGTAGTTGTTTTGGTCTCTGTAGTTATCTTGTGTCTCTTTGTAGTTGTTTTGTGTCTCTTTGCAGTTTTCTGTGGTTGTTTTGCCCATTTTTGCAGTCATTTTGCATCATGGTTTTGTGCCTTTTTGTAATGATTGTATGTGTCTTTGTGGTCAGTATGTGTCTCTTCAAGTGACATTAAGCAGGTGAAGGCCATGGAGGCCCGTGCCACTCTGGGCCCCTGTGCCCATTTAATAATCCATCGATGAGTAGTTCAATAAAGTTTCCTGAAGTTATGAACTGACCTTTGCCAAGCTCCTTGCCGAGGGTGACCGTGTTTCTCTCTACTAGGACCTCTTTAAGACTGGCCAGCAGCCTGCCGCTGAGCCCCTCCAACAATTGGACCACACCCTCCTCCACTGAGAAACAATCAGGAGGAAAATGTACTTCTCAAACGTAATAAATGTGTATTTCGAAGATGTTTCACAGTGTAATTAATCTAGTGAATCATAAATATTTGAATAAAAATATCAGAAAAATCCACTCATTGTAATAATTAATCAATTAAGAAAGTGGATGAAATAAGCTATTTTCAAATTCTTGATATACAGTAAATAAAATAAGCAACATTCCATAAAGGAATTCTGTGATTCTAAAACTGTATTTGTACGGGATGAGATTTGTGTCAAAAGCATTGTGCAGTATGTTTCAAGTATCAGAAGTTGAAGATGGTGCTCACTGTTGGCCGGCAGGAGTGGAGCCTCCACCTCCTGTGGACGCCGGTAGGAAAATTCAGCGTTCATCGGCAAAAGCTCTAATTCATGGTCAGACCTGCAGGAAAATTGTAACTTTGATTTAATTATCAGTAATTGTATCTTGGAAGCAGGCGGTTTCCTACACATATTGGAACATATGGTATTTTTTATTATACAGTAATTGTAGGTTTATTGTTTATTTAAGTTAAGTTCATTTATATTCCTAGAAAAAAACATTTTTCTGTTGGCATTGAGTTCCTACAATCATTTCTTATCTGATATCCCCACAGAAACTGGCAAGTGAAATAAAAATTTGGTGGTAAACGTATGTTGATAATATTACCTTGATAAACACTGGATCAAATAAATAGATCAAAATCTATGCAAAACCCTCTCATTGTGTAACTTTTGCTGTCTCAAAACATTCTCTTCATGTCAATATATATTGATATATAACTTACAGAAAAGGATTTAATATTTGTCTAAATGCAGTATTCATAAAATACCAGGTTGTCCTCTACATCCAGTCAGATTTTGCAGTATTAAAGCCAGCATGTTTTCATTGCTATTCTGACCCACAATCCTTTGCACAATATATGCCGGATGGTTCAAGCTCAAGGCACAAGATGATGTAGAAGATGTAGCGCCCAGTAACATGCATACTGCATGCAAGAGTACGTACTTTGTGAGAACAGCTGCAGTATGCTAAAAGTAAAAAGAAAAGTAACACATCAGGTACATAACACAAATATGTCTCTAATAATTAATAATGACTGTCAGTATACACAAGGGGGAGCTCCTCTAATTGTGGACGGTAACCACTAGCATGCTGGGAAAACCACGGGGGAAGGTGGAAAAAGCAATGGCTGACTTCAAAATTACAATCGTCTCATCAAAATAGAAACTCAATATATATTTATATTTAACACAACTTTTTATTTATATATAAATAAATAAATATATATATATATATATATATATATATATATATATATATATATATATATATATATATATGTATATATATATATATATATATATATATATATACATATATATATATATATATATATATATATATATATATATATATATATATATATATATATATGTATATTACATTTTTATTAATTCATTACAAAATAAGAAAGTTTTGTGGAGTGGGAGGAAACCGGAGGAAACCCACACCATCACAGAGAATTATTTGACAAATGAAGAAGGAGGATGTTGGAATAATTGTACATAAAGTAATCTCATATTTACTCCAATTGCCTTTACATTTTAACTAACGTTACTTGGTGTGTGTGTGTGTGTATAGCCAATTTGTGCAGAGTTGTTTTGCCGGTAGAAAAAATCAGATAAGCATGACTGCTGATGAGTCACCAAAGAGGTATCTGTGCAAAAACAGACACTGCTCAACTGATTAATGAATTGTTTAAATGTGACGAGTTGCAGTTGTGTGCCCCCTCACCTTTAGAGCTATAACTCATACTGTAACTAGGGACTAAAGGAAATAAAGAGAAAGGGCTCGGCAGAGTGTGCTTCAGAGCGGTATGAGATTGTAACTGAACGCATCTCTGTCCGTTCTCCTTGCAAGTAAAACATATAACTCTTGTCTTTCTCTCTTTTGTTATGTTTCGGATGTTTTGAACAGGTTGCTTGAACCTGACAGAGGACCTAGGGTAAATCCATGCAATCACTGTCATGCATTACAGTAATTAACGTTTCAGGAATTAATAGCCAAATAAGGGAAATTCTTTTCATGGGGGAGTATAACATTTCAAACTTCCGTAACTCGTAGGGAGCCTATTTCCTCACTATATACACACCCCCTCCCCTCTTCCCCATCACCTGCAAATAATGCCCTGTCCTCGCCTGGTGAAATGTTCCCAAATACATCATTAATCATAATTGCAAACAAAGTTTGACTAACAACACTTCCATTTTCAACCACATATTTCTCAGACCAATCTGACCCTATTTTCACCTGAATAGATCTCCCATTTAAAAAACCATGATCCAATTAAACATGTTACCCTAGATTCCCAACTGATGCAGTTTTTCAGATACTTCTTCCTTCCACAGCATATCGTAAGGCCTTTTCTACATCGAAAAAACACAGCCGCCTACATTTCTTTGTTCACCTCGCCTGTGCTTTCTTGACCTCATCCTCCAAGCACAGCAATGGGTCCATTGGTCCATCTTGGTGGCCTAACACAATCAAAAACTCTGCATGTCCAAGTCTCACTCTCAATTAATCGGTAAAAAGTCATACACCAGCGTCCTACAAAAACTGCAGACAGTAACGTTAAAGTAGGTTTTAAAGAAACAGAAGTGGAAGGTTACATTACCTGAGTTTAGAGTAGTTGCTGCGCAGGACACACACAGCAGTGGGGATTACAGCCATGAGCAGCAGAATGCCAAATAAAACGCCGACTGTCAGCCATATGGAGAAGCGACCCTGGTGCTGAGGAGCTGGCAATAGTTCATCCTCTGAGATGTTTGAGCCAGGGTTCACAGTGATCACCACAGGAGGAACTTTCCCTGTAAGAAAACAGGAGTTTCCAGCGGCTCAGAAATCAACAGTGCTTTTGACTTTCTATTAACTTCAAAAATGGAGTTTGGGTTTTTGTTATAGCAGGTAAGTATTGTCTTTGAACAGGAAGTAGTTTCTGGGGGAAAAAACGATGTCCTCATAAAGGGCCAAAGGGTTTAGTTTAGTTATCAGTCACCAGTGTGTAACACTTGTTTCAATCACATTCATGTTTTAAATCTTCTTTGCTTAGTTGTTCCACCAGGAACATCTTCACCATGACCAGAAAAGTCCTCCACCTCACAGTTGTCTACTACTATTTAGCAATCTCTCTGCTCTTGAGAAATATTTCATGGAAATGAGTCACATAAGAATAAAGCTATTAAAATAAATATAACATTTGCCACATGCAAAAACTATATATACTCTTGTGAACGGTTGGTATCTTTACAAATCCTAGCTGTTCACTTTCACTTTGCATGAATGATAATAAAGTCTCAATGTCCTCAAACAAGGATTTCCTAAATTAGCAGTGTGTGGCTTGTTACAGTTGCTTAAATTTGCCAAATTTATATTCCATGAAACGTTATCAAGCATAATTAAACAAGTTTCAACAAGGTATTGAACATGACTGCTTTTCTCTAAGGATTGAGCTGTAGAGAGACTTGGCTAAGATACCCGCCATCATGTTTTTACACCTTTGTTACCACTCGATGGTACCAAAAAAGTTTACGTACGAGAAAAACAGGTCTAAGGGCCTGTCCACACGAAGACGCGTTTTCTTGTAACCGCACAACTTTAGTATTGTTTTGTCCGACCATTGCTTGTATGCAGGTCCCAGAGAGGGAAAATTTGAGAATGCCCCCCATGGCGTTGTCGTCTGGACGGTGAAACCTCATACTTTTGTTAATGATGCAGTCATCGCCCCACCTCCGACCTCTAACCCCACGGTGCCACATAACAACAATAGTGCTGCTGCAAGTGAGGAGAGAGACGGACCCATAGACTGTTAACTGAACTAGACTCTGATCCACATGCATGGGAATGAATTAGGCCGACCACAGATTTCTCCCTTTTCTCTGATGCTCTGAATAAGGAGCTAAATTGGTCTCTATCTTTTTTTTAAATAAAGTTGCCAAGAGATCGCAAAAAGTAGTGCGACAGTGCCCGCCTGTGAGTTCTTTGGGACGGGGAAGGGGCTCCCAGCAGCACCCTCTGCTCATTGAGGACACTAACTGCAGAGTGATGAGTGCATCAGAGTCCACAGCACAAACAGCACAAAAGTCTGTGACACATTTCTCTCTAGGATGGAGGAGGATTTCGGAAGTCTCCAGATTTGGAGAGAAACTCTCTGGTGTTTGGATTCTCCACAGCGTCTCCCTGTCACTTCTTCTCTGTTGTTGGTGTATTTCTGTGGCAGTTACCGCTCCACATCCAGGCCTGGCATTTGTACTACAGCGTTTGGAGTCGGTTTCACTGATTTCCTGTGGACCCAGATATTTCTTGAGCCGATTCCATGTAGACGAAACACTTTTTAAGAACGGCAGAGACGTATCCTAAGATAAGTAGAATAAAGGATACGTTGCAGGAAACCCAAAATGTAATGTCCTCATATGAGTATACAAGTACAATATCTATCGAAAGTAAGCTAACTTTAGCCATCCTGAGCTACTGGTCGCCCCAGACGGGGTTATCCCTATGTTCCCCGGTCGCATAAGCCATTTTGTTACGATTAGGGTCAGGGTTAGGGGGTAGTGTTACGGTCTACATAGGCCTATTTGCCGTCGGACCATTCTTTTAAAAAAGGGTCCTATGATCCCCGGTCACATACAAAGCGGGGAACATAGGTACCGTATTTTGTGGACTATAAGTCAGACTTTTTTCATGTTTTGGCTGGTCCTGCGACTTATATATTAAAATATAGAATAGAATAGAAATACTTTATTGATCCCAAGCTGGGAAATTGCTGTGTAACAGCAGCATTACACACAGACACATCTCATCTCATCTCATCTCATCTCATCTTCAACCTCTTATCCGGGGTCGAGTCGTGGGGGCAGCAGCTTTAGCAGGGGACCCAAAACTTCCCTTTCCCGGGTCACATTAACCAGCTCTAACTGGGGGATCCCGAGGCGTTCCCAGGACAGTGTGGAGATCCTGGGTCTTCCCCGAGGCCTCCTCCCAGCTGGATGTGCCTGGAACACCTCCCTAGGGAGGCGCCCAGGGTTCATCCTTATTAAATGTCCGAACCACCTCAACTGGCTCCTTTCAACGCAAAGGAGCAGCGGCTCTACTCCGAGTTCCTCACGAATGGCTGAACTTCTCACCCTTTCTCTACGGGAGACTCCAGCCACCCTCCTGAGAAAACCCATTTCGGCTGCTTTTACCCGCGACCTCGTTCTTACGGGCATGACCCAGCTTTCATGACCATAGGTGAGGGTAGGAACGAAGATTGACCGGTAAATCGAGAGCTTTGCCTTCCGGCTCAGCTCTCTTTTCGTCACAACGGTGCGGTAGAGTGACTGCAACACCGCCCCCGCTGCTCCAATTCTCCGGCCAAACTCACGCTCCATCGTCCCCTCACTCGTGAACATGATCCCGAGGTACTTGAACTCCTTCACTTGGGGTAAGGACTCATGCCCTATCTGGAGTAAGCAATCCACCGGTTTCCTGATGAGAACCATGGCCTCAGATTTAGAAGTGCTGATCTTCATCCCAGCTGCTTCACACTCGGCTGCGAACCGATCCAGTGGGTGCTGAAGGTCACTGACCGACGATGCCATCAGGACCACATCATCTGCGAAAAGCAGAGACGAGATCCTCAGCCCACCGAACTGCAACCCCTCCCCACCACGACTACGCCTCGATATCCTGTCCATGAAAATCACGAACAGGATTGGTGACAAAGCGCACCCCTGGCGGAGGCCAACCCCAACCGGAAACTAATCAGACTTACTGCCGAGGATCCGGACACAGCTCTCGCTTTGGGTGTACAGAGATTGGATGGCCCACAGAAGTGACCCCCTCACCCCATACTCCCGCAGCACCTCCCACAGTATCTCCCGAGGGACCCGGTCATATGGGTTCTCCAGATCGACAAAGCACATGTAGACTGGATGGCCATACTCCCAGACCCCCTCCAGGTTCTTTGCGAGAGTGAAAAACTGGTCCGTGACACATCAAAACAGTAATATAAAAATGCAATATAAAAGATACCTAAAAAAATAAAATGTATAAATAAGCGGTCTAATTGTAGTGCAAATGTAAACATATAATAATATAAGGTGCAGTGAACAGATTATGAGAAAAACTTATATAACTTGTCACTTATATATGTTTTTATCTTCTTCATTATCCATTTTTTAGCAGATCCAGTGGGTGTTGTACGCTTCCCACCAGACCACGTAAGATGGTGGGAACATAATCTACAGTGTGAGTGTATTGAATTGAGCAAGAATGTGTTTTGCTGCGTATGACTTCAACGTTTCCTTTGAAAGAGGAAGAAAATGTTTTATCGTCGCTTAAGATAAGCAAACTAAGTGTCATAGTAGGAAACCAAGTTAATAGTTGGGAACTGAAACCAGAATATTTCCCACCACATTGGTTGCCTCTTCCCTGTTTGGGAGAAATATTTCATTCTCATTTCTGATGTATTGTATATGTGTTTATTGTGTTGTGATTATCTAGTCGGGATACATACATCTATGCATGGTAACAGTGGTGGTGGATGAAGGTGGAGCCCCCCGCAGTGTGGATATATCATTCCAGGCTTGCACTGAGAGTCTGTAGTCATGCTGCGGATTCAGTTTTGTGATGCTGACTGATGTGTTAGTCAGCCCTGCAGAGCCTGGAAGGAACACCACGTGGCCCCCACATGCCTCCCACTGATGACCAGAATCCACCGCCCTCTCACACTTGATGTAATACTTCACTTCCTGTCTGCCTCCCCAGTCATGAGGAGGGTCCCACGTCATTATCAGCACAGAGTCATTATGACGATGGGCTGTTAGATTCACAGGGGCAGAGGGCGGCTCTGTGGAGGACAAGACAGAGAAGAAAAACATAATAGCAAGTGGTGTGCATTATTGTCTGCCACAGTGTCTTTTCTGATAGTACCATTAGCACAAATTTACATATTCACAATGTCTAAACCAGGCCCCAACCACAGCGACTTCCTGGTTGATCCAATACCGAAGTGCCAAAAGCTGCAGTTCTTCGAGTGTCCACAGTCTGCAGGTTTCATAACAGAGCAGTTTTTCATTGACCTCCATGTTAAACAGGCCGTTTTCACAGCATCATTAAACCTGTTTAAGGCCAGGGACAAAAAAACATTCTAGTCTGTATGTTTAGGTCATATCTCCATGACAACACTGAGGGGGGTGAATTTTATTGGAGCTTCAAGTTTATGAATAATTAGGGGAGTGGCCTCTTGAGTGACAGCTGGCCTCTGACCCTCACTATCTCCCTACCTTCAACGTCACATACATACCCTTTTTCAGTCAGACAAGAAGGTGACTCCCATAGGCGAGGACGACTGGATCAAGTTGAGAGAATGGACCTCGACGGGTATACTACGTCCATTTATTATACAGTCTATGGTTTAATCCCATACATTAGTTTTATAATATAACAACACCTTATTCCAATGAATCACTGAGTGTTTCTTACTGGTGCAGCCAAGGTCATCGGGGTCAGTTGGCAGGCGGCTGAAACCCTGTAGACAGTCGCACCTCTCTAATCCCTCCCCGTGGGTCCTGCTATGCGGTGGGCACAGCCGGCATCCTCCACTGTCATTGGCTGGTTTGTAGTAGCCCATCCTACACACTGGTGAAACAGAAATAGTGATTGTCTCTTTCCTACCTCAGATACTGATTCATATGTGATGTATTTAGTCGCGATATTCATTTATTCGATAGGGTGGACAAACAGTTAAAACAGAAAATGTTTGCTCCTTGGTCCCATGAACACATTATCCAAACAACAAAATCAAACAAAACAACAACAAAAAAATTGCATTATTGACATTTTCTTTTTAGCATAATCACAGTTCCAAAGTGATTTAACCCTCCTGTTGTCCTCGTTTTCTGTATACACCCTTTGTCCTCCGGGTCAAAATGACCAGTCTTCACTAAACCCTTAATATAAGCAGCTTAATTGAATTTAAACACTTAAACATTTCATCTTGCTTGAAGAAACAACTTGTCATTCACCACAAAATGTGTGAATAACTGAGTTTTCCCTCTTCACTTCATTTCTATAGCTTAAGAAAAGAAAAAAATGTGCAAAACAGAGTTTTGAATGCATTTTCATTCATCCCTCAGTTTGAACAATTGAAGACAATGTACAATACAAGATATGAAAAATAACCTAACCCATTGCTCTGGGTTGTATTCCTCCACTTCCTCTTCTGAATCAGAGTTGTCTCGCTCTAGAGCCTCTTCAGCGTTGTAACGCACACTCACGGCTTCAGCACAGACAGAGTTCAGGGCCCTGTCGTCTGCAGCACCTTTATAATCTCTGCAGTCTGCGATAACACCTGTGTGTTGTTTACGTCTGCTACTGTCTCGTTCACGTCTGCTACTCATTGATCTGAGACTGATCAAAGGCACAGCAGTCCGTGAGAAGACCCCATGATCTGTCTTGTTACGTCTGCCTCTGATTAAAACAACTAAAACATTGTAACATTCAGTGGTTTGTAAATAACTCTGTGACCTTGAGTTCAACTCTTTTTGACCCCAGGACGACCTTTGTACCTTTTTTTGTAGCTTACATGGAAATGTGAATAAAAGCAACATTTCACTTGTTCTACTGTTGGTGCCAATCGAGGCAAAGTCATAAAATTTCAGGTTAAAAAAATATCGTTAAGGGGATTTTTGTTTGGTTTTTAACACAGTGGCGGGTCATTTTGACCCAAAGACAACAGGAGGGTTAAATAACCCCCATGATCAGCCCAACTTCAAATACGGCACTAAGAATAGCAAAGGTGTCAGTATGCGAAGGGAGAATGACTAATGTGGTTTTAGGCACCAAATTGAGAATGATATTGGTTGAGCAATGCACAGGAAACATGTGACACTGAGAAGATTATAAGTGGAGAGGACATAGTCATATATGGAGTCGTTCCCAGTTTGTTTTGCCAAGACACTTAAACTGTAAAATGTGTAAGCAGATGACTGGTTGTGTGTTTAGCTGTGTGCTTCTGCAGAAACTTTGGACAAATATCAAATGTTATTATGGTCTTCCATGGCAGTTCATGTAGAAACCAGATGGTAATGTGTTACATACAGAAAAAGTGTTCCTCATGCTGATGAATTTCAGTTGAATTTAAAATAAACATGCACTTGTTATACTGTGTTTGGGGACTATACAAAATAAACATTCAAATATGTATGGAAGAGGATAAGTGTCACATTATCTTGTGCAAACATTATGAAAAAAAATATATATATCACCTTTCGGGGCTCTGTAAAATTAGATTTTCTTTTATATTTCTAACTTTAATATCAGGAGTAGATCTTTTTTGTCTTCTCTTTAGAATATCAGAAAATTACGGAAGCCCTGAAAGGCGAGAGGAAATTATTTAAAAAAAATGTTTTGAGGGCGACGCAAGAAACAAAGGTAAGTGAAAGTTCAGCAAAATGCAGCATAAACATGTTTAACCTAATTAGTGAACTCCAAATGTCTGTAAAACATAATGGGACTGTGCATAGATGCCGGTTGGGGTTAAACAGTGTAGATATAAGGTCTGATGGAATCATTTTGTGCGTGTTCCACATGGCTACTTAATATTCACGTCATGGGTGATCATGATGCCTGCAGGCAGCCTTAACCTACCTAATGTGTATATGATGCACACAGATGCAAGAAATGTAACATGTAAAATAAGTGTAACAACAAATAGCAAGTTAAGGACATGAGGGGACATTATTTGAACATCACAGCTGATGCATCTGGACATGGCGGTTTCACAGAAGGTCTATGTGTTTTAAATGTAGCAGACTGCTGTTGTTCTCAGGTGATATAAGAAGATAAACACGAGATATCCAGTACCAATCAAAAGTTTGGACACTCATTCACCTTTGACTGTATGCCTACTGTATTTTTGCGCGTAAAATTACGCACCGCACCTTGCGAGCATTGACTTCAGGGGGTTAAGCCTCAAAGTTTATCTCGTACGTATGAGATAGTATTTGTACGTAGACAGTATCTCCTACGTAGGAGATCAACTTAGGTTTTGGCCAACAATGCCCAATGTTTTTTTCTACCTCGCCTTTCAGGGCTTCCATAGACTGTCCATGCTGTGATCAACTTATATATTGTTACTGATTGTTGTGCCAGAACTGATCCTTTTCTGGTATGCGAACACAATGTTAATATTAATTGTTTGATTAGTTATTCAAAATAACATGTGAAAAATATGAAATAACTGTAAAATGATTTCCATACCTTGACAGGTTTCATCCATGATTTGATGCCCGGCTTCACAGGTGCATCCCCCCTGCAGTGGACCCCATACCCCATCCACATCGCACTCTCTTACAGGTGGAAGAACCTCCACAGCTCCCTTCACACAGGAACCCGTCAAGGGACCTGACATGGCCCCTGTCCCCTTAAACAAGGCCAGGTGAGCCACAATGTCAGGGCAGCTCCTGTAGTACAGTCTGATGGATGTTATCAGCACACATGTTCCTGAGTAGGAGAAGGCCAGCTGGAAGCCTCTGTGGCTGACAGGGCCCAGGCTCAGAGCCAGGCTGCGGTTCAGGAAGCTGGATATTGAGCTTGCAGGTACAGTGCCAGGGAATAGCTTGGAGGTCTGAAGGTCCAGGACTTTTCCTCTATTTTGAAATTGTGTGATTGGTGTGTGTAGGTCGAAGAGGTGAACTTGCAGTGGATGTACCTGTAGTGGGTCAAGCTCTTCTTCTTGGGCAAATGAAATATCCATCAGCAGATAGTGAGCATCTTTCCGCTCCATCCACTGGCTTAAAATAGTTCTCGTTATGCCTCTTACACAAGCTTGGAGCACAGGTACTGGACTCTGTTTACCCACTCTGAGAGAAATCTCACTCCACTAGGATGATGGGGAAGATGCAAGAGAAGATTAGTAAAAAGCTGCAGGTAGAACTTCAAGTACAAAACCCCTGATGAGACTCAGTAACCTCTGTACAAGACTAAACCCCGAACATTTCAGTTTCCCTGAAGTTATCAACTCCTACTTCATTACTTTAATGAAGTGAAAGCACACTGTGAGATTTATAGAAAATAAGTAATAAGGTAAACTGCCGTCACGCTGTCCATGTTATTCAGACTGGAAGACTGACTATTCATTTACTATATGTTGTGAGATAGTTGAAACCATAGACGGTATATAAGAGATGGATGTAGCTAGCGTGATGTCACCCATTGGTTTGTAGTTTGTACATTTTGAAGCCTCAAATTTGGTATTTGGGCTGTGGCCATGTTGTTTTTTGCAAAGGAACGTGACCATGAGCCACTGTCGTTACAAAGCTAAGCTAAATGGTAAAGAGGGAAACTGATGATTTTCAACCAGCTGATGCCAGTCATCCAGTGGACTACTGACAACGTGTGAGCAGGAGCACCAGGTGCTGCCGCCATTCATCTGCATGTACTGTTCCAACTGAAGTGACACAGAGCCGGTTGGAAATCTGCAGTTTCCCTGGAGTTATCAGCTAGCGCTCGCAAGGTGTGATTGAACTCCGACTTCATTAAATTTAATGAAGTGAAAACACACTGTGAGAGGGTCAAAGTCCCCAAAATGTGAACACTGACAATAGCCAAAAACAGGTTCGCAGCTATTTGAATGTACATAGTGAAGTAAATATGTATGACTTAATATCTGTCCTGTTGCTAGCATGGCGACCTGTCAATCACAAGGTAACCACACCCTAAAGCATCCTCTGATATATTGTCTATTTGACTCTGAATGGACTATGAACATCATGCTGTATTAAAGAGAAGACTTTAAACTAGAGATTGAGACCTTAAACTCATTAGGAAAATGTTTACTGAGGTAATAAATGGAGGCTCATTTTCTCATTGACTTCTATACAAACAGACTTCTGTTTGGAGCCAATGAAGCCCCTGATGGACATTTGAAAGAATGCAGATTGGAGGCATTTTACCATTGGCTTCATTTTCACACCCAGAGGCTACGTCCAATAATTATTTATTTTTTTCAAATTTGTATCCTATGATTTAAATAATGAATCAAATCAGATTTTTTTATTCTGCTGTTCACACTACGTCTTTAAATTTTGAGATTGATTGAGAAAGTGTGAACTGCTCACGCTCCTGAAGTGATCTGCATGCACATTCGATCATTGATGACATCACGCCACAATGGTGTTTACGGAAGGGAACATGGAAACGGTAACCGGTATTGAAGGACTTTATGGCTTAATGGTAAAAACAGTGTGTGGCAAATACTAATGAGGTCTAAACTTCTGTCTCCCTCCTCTTGCCGCCTGCTTCACTGCTGTCCTCCATGTTTGTTTGGATTCTGTTCCTGGCTCCCGCCTGAGGCACACTTTTGTTTTCAGTCAACTTTATTTGTCATTCATTTACACAACAGTGCAGCGCGGGTCAGAATGTCGTCAAAGCTGCATTAAATAAAACCTGGCTGCTCTGATACGTCTCTGATTCAGTAGCACATTTAAAAGTGTCCTGATTCTGATGGAAAGTGTCAGATTCAGTGGGACTTGTGCTGCTCACACTGTCTAAAGCAAATCAGATATGGGTCACACATGAGGGGGAAATCACATTCAGGTCACATGGAACTGCAGTGTGAGCGTAGCCTAAGTTGGTTGAAAATGTCATTAAAGAAAAAAAACCATACATATTAACATTACAACGCAATTTTCAAACATGTTTGTACAGTTAGCATTTAACAATTCAGTCAAACTGGTGTAATGTTATTCATCGATTCATTACTGTGCATGATGCAGGCCCTATAATGAAGTGTCCCTTAGTCACCCGACTTACTTTTCTGGGTGGGTCAGATTTCCATCCCAGTCTGGTCTGTTTATCAGAATTGAAAATCTCCACTAAACAAAAGAAAAAAGACGAAAGAGAGTCAACACTATTACTCTGCGGAATCATGCTGGACTTTGTATGAACAAATTTTCCAAACTGAAATACAACAGCAGCACATTTCCAGCACAATCAGCACCAAACTGTACACCTGTAGATCAGGGCTGGAACTTTACTTCACCTCACAGTGTATCGTTCAGTATGAGGCTGTTCGTGATTCAGTAAAATTCCCCAATTTCCCAAGTGTTTTTAGCTTGTCTCATCAGGGTGGTGCTTCTTTGCTTACTCTTTCAAGATAAAACCCTTGTAGTAGAGTTCAATGGATTATATTTGCTCTCACAAAATGGGAAATTTTATGAGACTATTTCAGTTAAAGGACCTTTGTGTTCATGTCAAATACATATTAACTGAGAAATTAGTTTTTATATTCAGGACAGAGACAAGAGAGTTGAGTATACTGTGAACAAACTCTACTATATTAACGTATAAGTCATATTCACATCACTATAGATATTATTATAGTAACTGTTACTTTTGTGGTTGCTTGCATCTCTGGAAGTGTCTCTCTGTCTGTCTTTGTGTCTGTCTTTGACCCTCTCTTTCCATCTGTCTGTCTTTGTGTCTGTCCTTGTCTCTCTCTCTATCCATCTGTCTGTCTTTGTGTATGTCTTTGTCTCTCTCTCTTTCCATCTGTCTGTCTTTGTCTCTCTGTCTGTGCGTCTGTCTGTCTTTGTGTCTGTCTTTGTCTCTCTCTGTCTGTCCGCCTGTCTGTCTTTGTGACTGTCTTTGTCCCTCTCTTTCCATCTGTCTGTCTTTGTGTCTGTCCTTGTCTCTCTCTCTTTCCATCTGTCTGTCTTTGTCTCTCTGTTTGTGCGTCTGTCTGTCTTTGCGTCTGTCTTTGTCTCTCTCTGTCTTTCCGTCTGTCTGTCTTTGTGTCTGTCTTTGTCTCTCTCTGTCCATCCGTCTGTCTTTTCTCTATTTCTCTCTCCTTTTCTACCTCCCCAAGCGGTGCAGACAGATGTCCGCCCTCCACAGAGCTGGGACTATATTTTACCACTTAAGAATTGATAGAAATGTTCAAAAATCAATACAAAATACCACATTAAAACACCAAGACCACAGGGAACCAAAAGGTCACAGTTTTTGCCCCAAACTGTATGTGATTAGCATACGGTGGGCATGTCTGTATTTTCATTCATTTTCAGTCATCAGTCGGTAAGTCTTTCAAAACACCTTTTTGATAAACTCCGGGGTCACTAACTACGTTGTTACTGGTTCGTTTTATGTGTAGGGACTCTTATCATGCTACTGCAGAGGTTTTCTGTTATTTTGAGCCTCATTAGTGGTTTGAAAAGCCGATTTAACAATGAGCTAATCAGTGTTAGCCACATCTGGCTGTTAGCGGCTCTGAGCGACATCCTGGAATATTTCCGTTAATAGTGTATACACAAAAAAAATTTCTTGAAGGCTTATTTGATGAATGTATTTGCCAAAAAAGACCCTGTGATGATTTTACGTAATTACACTTTAAGGTGAAAGGTCAGGGGACTGCATTAAAATTGCCATGCAAGGTTTTCCCTTGCTGAAATTAAGCCTCACTTTGGAGCATGATTTAGCCCACTGATGAGCTAGCATGACATGGATCATCCAGTTCTATATTTACAGATATGTTCATATTTACCTTCAGAACCTTGCCTGCTACAGCCTGTTAAAAACAGTAATGTTGGCCTAGACCACTCACTGGTCAAGTCCTGCAGGTCTCTTATTGTGGTGGCACCTGGGGTCGCCAATCAGATTTCAGGGGTTTCAGGGGGTGCATTTAATAAATACTGAATAATATTATTGTTCCTAAATTTAGCTGTCAGACCATTGTACTAAGCAGAACATACACAATCAAAACAACACAACAATTATGTCACAAGAAGTTTCTTAGTGGAAAAGTGGAAAAGTCTTGTTCTGTGAAACAGGAACTTGTGTTTCCTGCTGGCACATCAAGATAACATTGTCTTTTTCCAAAAAGAACTCTGTTGTGCCAAATGTGCCGAAGCTTGTCATCTATGAGCCACCCTCTTAGACTTTCTAATTCATTACTAGTGTTTTTAATCTCACTGACATTATTCCCAGATACCAGTAATGCAGCATTAGCAGCAAATAACAAGAGTTTGCATTTCACAGCGGCTGGCATATCATTTATATGCATAAAAATAAAAAGGCCCTAGAATAGAACCTTGTGGCACACCACATGTAATTTTCTAGGGTTATTATACCCCTTCATTATCACAGCCCCCACTTTTTTCCTGCACATGACATAGCTCTCTTTCTCATCATCTGCAGTGTGAGTTATTTGTGTGCCATATGTAAAAATACCTGGTTTACACATTTATAAAAAAAACAAAAACTAAAAAGTAGGCACAGTATGAGAATACAAATCATATGTTAACTAGAATTAGTAATGAGTATCATTTGTCACCCCAACATTTAAAAATTAAAATAGGTGTGACTTATATGAGTCAACTGAAACGCAGGTAAGATGGTAGTATATAAGCATAACATGTTATAAGTATGTTCATAAAATATTTTGTGTTTGGAAACCTAAAATCTGTTTGGTTGAGTGTGCAAACTGCTGCATTGTCAATATAAATAATTGTATTGTATAATATCCCCCATTGAGGAAAATATAATCAAAGGTTGATGTGACTCAACCCATTATATTTGTTTTGTTTGATTTTAATATTTTCATTTTTAAATCAACCCAATTACCAAACACTCTATTCACTTTTACTTCAAATGTAAGAGTAAAGCTAGTAATATAAACAACGACAACATTGAATTCAATGTTTTAACTGCACTTCTGAAACTCTAGATGATAAAAGAGGAATGGTCCTCACAAGATTTAGTAAAGACAAGATTGTTGTGATGAGTTACAAAGAGAAGCACCTAAGGAAGAAAACATTAGTGTGAATATTAATGTCTGAATATAATGCACACTTGGTAAGAATTCTGCTGTCTCAGATCGTTTATTAAAGATGTAAAGATATGTAGATGATGAATAATGATGAATTTATGAGTAACTAGTCAGTATTATGCTTCATTAAACAGTAAGTAATCATTAGATTTTGAGGAAGTGGTGATGAACTTCTGAGTAATTAGTCAGTGTTATGCATCATTTTACATACAGGACACAAACAATAACTCATGTTTGAATAATTAGTCATTAATGAGTCATTACATTTACACATATACAGTATAGTGTCTGTGGAGAGACAACAGTTAGAAGCTGAACATCATATATATCCATATCACTTTAGTCAAAGAAATGACTCTCTTCCTCAAAGTCCAGTGGGATACGCCTCGAAGTTTAAATACAATAAATATATTACAATACCATCACCATCACAAATGCATTTTAAAGTTTTATATATGAATTGTAAGTACAAGTGAAAAGAAAAGTGTAAAAACACCTGAACACTCACCCTCCTCTGCTTGATATTGTATGTCACAGCCGGCTTCCCACGTCCAGATCCACATTAGGAATAAAGTAGGCCAGACACACCTTAGTGTTGAGTTACACACTGCCATGTTTCCAGCTCATTAGAAAGGTCTATCATAATCTGCTGCCAGTTCTTACATCCAGCCTGTCAGTGTGCTCATCAGCGGGTCAGTCAAATGAGTGGTCTGTTTACATTAACTTGTGATTTGGCTCAGAGGAATGTCGTAATTAAACAGCTGAAATGAGCCTTCCTCCTCTGGAAAACACGCCTCCCCCTTTGGGCCATCTGAGTTCCTGAATTTATACTGCTGTTCTTGCTGCTTTACAATAAACAGAACTCCAGAACACTCAAAATACGGCAATAACATAAGAAACAATGCACTAATCAAAAGTAAATACTCCTTTTCCTCATAAATTTATATCTCAAAAACAAATTTCAGTCAAAAGCAACTGGGGATCTTTGCATTCCTCGTTGCATTGGACAGCATAAAGCAGATTGCTTTTGTAGGTGTGTGGTGTTCTGTCCTTGGGATGTACTAGTCTCTGTCTGAGTGTGTTACCGGGTTTGAAATACACAGGGATGCAGTGTTTGTTGAAGATCCTCCTGAGTTTCTCTGATACCCCAGCCACATACGGAACGACTATGTTGTTTTTCTTGTTTTCTTTTTCTTTCTCAACCACTTTGGTTTTCTTTCTGGAAGCAGCTGCCGTCTTCACAAAGGTCCAGCTGGGGTAGCCACAAGTTGTGAGGGCGCCTCTCAGGTGCTTGCGTTCTTCCCCTTGAGCCTGTGAGCTGGTGGGTACGTTATCAGCTCTGTGTTGCAGTGTTCTGATAACGCCAAGCTTGTGTTCCAGGGGGTGGTGGGAGTCAAACAGTAGATATTGATCAGTGTGAGTGGGTTTTCTGTATACCCCTATGTGGAGGCTCCTGTCATTCTCCATATGGACGTCACAGTCCAAGAAGGGCAAGCTGTTGTCCTTAACTTCCTCTCTGGTGAACTTGATGTTTCTGTCCACTGAGTTGATGTGTTCAGTAAAAGTTTGCACCTCTTTGGATTTGATTTTAAACTGTGTCGTCCACATATCTGAACCAATGGCTCGGGGTTACTCCTTTGAAGGAGTTCAAAGCCTTGTCCTCTACCTCCTCCATGTACAGATTTGTCACAATAGGGGATACTGGTGAACCCATGGCACAGCCGTGTTTCTGTCTGTAAAAAGTGCCATTAAATTGGAAATATGTGGTGTTCAGGCACAAATCCAGAAGTTGGAAAATGTGGTTTGGTTTGAGATTTGTTCGGTTGTGTAAGGAGTTGTCCTGTGTGAGCCGCTCACTTACTGTTACTCTGCACTTCTCAGTGACTCTAACACTTATGAAACTCTGAAACGAGACCCTACCAGCGGTTACAAAAAGAAGGTGATAGAGTGTCTACAGCAACTACAAAAAGAAGGAGTCATTAGCAAACCACAGTATTACAGGCTTTACCCCCAGGACTCAACCCCCTGCTTATATGGACTCCCAAAAATCCATAAAGAAGGGGCCCCGCTCAGGCCCATTGTCAGCAGCATAAACTCACTCACTTATAACATTCCCAAGAACGTAGCCAATATTCTGGCACCACTGGTGAGCAACACCATCCAAAACTTTGTGAACAATGTCCAAGACTTCAAAATGGATCCAGATGAAACCATGGTAACCTACAACGTGACTTCCTTGTTCACCTGTATTCAAACCATAGAGGCTTTGGCCACAGTAAGAGAGCGGCTCACACAGGACAACTCCTTACACAACCCAACAAATCTCAAACCAGACCACATTTGCACATTCAAAGATGAGTTTAAAAATGAATCTCAATATAATATATCTAAATTCAAACTATAGGTAAAATTTTAATGCAATAAGACGTTATAATACACTTAGATTTAATCCAATTAGATTTACCGCAGGCAGTCTTCTGCAGTTTTTCCATCCCAAAAATAATTTCCGTCTAGTATTAGGTAAGACTTTCTCACTTCCTCTTTCTACTATTCTCTCTTTAGAAATGCTGACGTCTTTTGCTTTTTGTCATCTATTTTTAAAGCATATTATTCACCCAGGATTAAACTAAAAAGACTGACACTGTAAAACCGTCAAAGTGCACAATGGTATTCATTTCAAATGTGATATCTGAAAAGAACTTTGCGAAAACAAATTGGCACTTGTCATGATGTGTCATAGATCTGTGTTCTTTTATCTTTAGTTTCAAGACCAGTGTTTGTTCCAGTATGAAGGGAAGTTCAACTTTCTGGGGGTTAAAAGAAGTTTCTTGTTTTCTTGTTCTGACTTTAGGCTCTTTCACGCACAGATTCCACAATATACTGCCTAATGAAGGTCTGCAGGTGCCCCGGCTGTGCTCGGCTTTTTACACTGAACAACACCAGCATAATGCCGCCCCAGTGTGAGATTTTAGATGGCACGGCACATTCCACAAGCAAAAGAAACGGACGTGTCTAGTGTATGGAACCAAACCGCCCAACATTCAAAAATATGTTAATCAACCACCTCAACCACAGCCGCCAACCGAATTTATTCTTAACCTTTATTGAAACTGGGGAATGTACTAAGGAGCAACCTCATTTGGAATATAGCCGAGATAAAAAAACAAAACATTTTAAATATATATAAGCAAATCTGAAATATCAGAAAAGTAAAGTTACAACATAACGAAAACAGAGAAATCAAGTTAAAAACAGGAGCAGTTGGAAGTAAAAATAGGATACAGTTATGGATTTTAATTGTCCTAATGATACGTGTGTTAAGTTTCAGGTGGTTTTGCAGTGTTCCAGGTTGCAGGTGTTAACACAGGGAACCTGCAGTGTGAGCCAGTCCTTTGAGGGTAAATGATAAAGACTTGCATGAACAGATACTAAAGAATAGGATGTTAAGAGACCAGTGAGGGCTTTAAAAATAAATAAAATCCAGAGTCTATCACGCCTGTTGGAAACCGAGGTCCATTCAAAATGCATCATAGTGGCACATTATTGTCCTTGAAGAGAAGGACAGACACAGACTGAGCCCTGTGGTGTGTGTGTGTGTCAGTGTGTGAGAGTGAGAAAGACTGGTGCATGCAATGTTTCTGTAAGTTATTAATAACATTCAGTGCGTTTCACCAGGTCAGGCGAGGACGCAAGGGGATACGCTGCTCCACTCAAATGGCAACTGGATAAAATCTTCCCACTTCCCAAGTAAGTGACCTACTCTACTGTGGACATTAACGTGGTGGAGATGCACCATTGTGCTGAAGCTCAACCAACTCAGGCTAAACAGTACACTAATAAACATGTCTGAAATCATTTGAGGCAAGAAATATTCAATTCTACAAAAATATCTCAGGACATTTTACAGACTAGGTAAAGACCACACTCCATGACCTAATTATGATTTACAGAGACCCAACAGTTCCCCCGTAGAGTACGGTGGCAACGAAAACCTTCCCTATAACAGACAGGAACGGACAGACCCATCTCTGTGGAGGACGGACATCTGTCTGCACCGGTTGGGGAGGAAGAAAAGGAGAGAGAAAGAGAGAAAAGACAGACAGATGGACAGAGAGAGACAAAGACAGACACAAAGACAGACAGATGGACAGAGAGAGACAAAGACAGACAGATGGACAGACAGATGGACAGTCCCAGAGATGCAAGCAACCACAAAAGTAACAGTAACTATAATAATATCCATAGTAATGTGAACAGCTGTGATATAATGAGATATATTACTGATGATGATCTTATGGCTACAAATGTTATAATTTAAAAAACTAATTGTTGGACCCGGGCAGGAATGAGATGCATGAATGATACAGACAGAGAGGAGAGAAGCTCAGAGGATCAAGAAAAGTATTATCCCCGGCAGACTAGGCCTATAGCAGCAGAGTAAAGGGATTGTAAGCCCTAGCTGAAAGCTTTATCAAAGATGAAAGTTTACTCTTAAATATGGGGACAGTGTCTGCCTCCCGAACAACACTTGGGAGTTGGTTCCACCGGAGAGGAGCTTGGTAGCCGAAATATGCAGTACCAGCATCTTGATTCATATTTGATCAGTGCTGCCTCGACAGTTCGATCTGAGTATCGCGAGCAGAGTTCGTTGCTATGGATGGCCCTCATTTGCATGAAGTTGAGGTGGAATCATGATTATGCAAATTCAGATACAGTAAACGGTCAGTCAACTCATCGGGCTGTATCCATCATGCAATGTGTGGCTGGATCTCCTGCTCTCCATAAAAAGACTGAGGAACCAACCGTCCTGCGTTGAACAGGCTGTGTGACAGGTACTTACGTTTAGAGCTGTGTCCCCTGCAGAGGAAGAAGAAGACATACTTTATTTAAATGATCTAACTTTATACGTGTTACACACAGACCTGAAGGCTCTCTAGCCAAACAATTTGTTCCAAGACACACAAGAAACTTGAAAACTCAGCAATAATTTAAAAAAAGCTTACACCAACCAAACAAAGCATGAGCTGTAGCATCACCAAAAATGCCTGACTAAGCTACCAAATTGCAGACACAACATTTAATGTGACAACTTCCTCACTACCAATATTCTAGTTCCTCATCTACCAAACCAAATGCTACCCTGCACCAAAGCATCTGGAGCCAAACAGAAAGGCAGAAACAGTGAGCACAGCTTTAAGACTTAGGTGAACCGAATCAGCCTATCCTCTGTCAGTCATTTCATTGTGTGTACTGAGGACAACGGAACTTGAACTTTGACCTCTAGCGCTGCAATAGAGCAAATTCTGAATGTCTCTGCAAACGCCGTTATTACTTACTTTATATTGATCTGAAGTGCCTATGGATAGTCCATAATAACCAGCACACATAGCTTTAAACTGTTATATTACATGCATAACAACATTAGGTGGGTGAGGGGGGGGGGGGGGTTTCTGAGAAATCTGACCCCACCAATAAAAATACCCTAGTAGTGTGTTGTAATGGTGTTATGCAGATCACAGGAACCAAATAGCGGTAGTCCAGATTCTGACCTTTTAGGCGGTAACATCAGCCCACGTAAATAGCAGTCCGTCATCCCTGTGTTTTATTTGTACCTAGAGTCAATAAAGAAGTGGACCAGAAGATGATCATCAGTGACGGATATCTTTTCCATAACACTACATGGTGTCAGAAGTCGTCGGACGATGGCTAAGTTCCCACTTCCAGAGAATTTTGACTTTGCTCGGCTGGAACAATGGCCCGAATGGCGCCACAGGTTTCATCGATACAGGATAGCTACGAAGCTAAACAAGTGAGATGGAGAAGTGCAGGTCTGTACACTGCTCTACTCGCTGGGGAAAGAAGCGGAATAATTTTATAAGACTTTCATGTTTTCGGAGGAGGACGAGGATGATCCGGATGATTATGAGAATGTTATGGCAAAATTACTTTGTAAAAATTACAAAGTAAATACATTTCACCAAAGAGCACTCATCCATCAGCGCTCCCAGAAACCAGGGGAAGCCGTGGAGGAATACATCAGGAGCCTGCCAGATCTAGCTGACACCTGTGCATTTGCTGATGCTAAGAATGAACATATCCGTCGACTGCTAAAACCGGACATGCAGCATGCGCAGTGACAACACAGGCACACACGCTGGAACACACACACACACACACAGACAGACACTCAGAAAATACATTAACAAAAGGACTCCCCACAAGCACCACCAGAGTTAAAACATAAAATATTTATATTAAACAACGTGCTATAACACACCTCGCTCACACATTTCAAATGCATGAAAAAATACGCACTGAATTTTTTTTTAAATAAATAAAAAAAAAAACGGACCTGCGCGCGACACCCCACTCGCACATGCTCGTACACATGAATGCTTATAAAGTGCACCTGATATACTACTCCTAGGTTATTCACAATTGAACAAGTGTATTTTCAGACTTCACCTTCTTCACATTTTAGATTCACATCTCAAAAGAAATGATTGAAATGGTGGAAAATAATGTTTGACAAACATATTTGTTCCTCCACATCCATCTGTGCTCTGCTCCACTATAACACATATGAACCTGTGGTTTCTTACACAGACACTGATGATCACACATTCACAGTCCACCTGAAACTGGTTTAATTTGGATAATTCATACATCTGAGAAACATGCAGAGCACATTTCAAGAAATAAACACAGCAAGCGAGCCCTTGGTGTCTTCAGTGGCAGCTACGGCCCTGCAGACCAGTCACTTTCTTCCACAGCCATCGGTCACAGTTAAAGCTGGCAGGTGGACCCAAATGCAGACACAGCAGGCAGGAGACAATATATAGAGAGAGCACTTCAACACTGGGATTCATGATGACGAACTGACAAGGAACAAAAGGAAACTCTATATATGGACGAGACTAATCACAAGAACAATACACAGTCGGGGTGGGCAGGGAACTGGAAAACAGCGGGACACTATGACCAGGTAACAATACGGAGACTGACAACACAGAGGCAGGCTGACGAGGTTAGACACAAACCGGGTCTCTAGAAGAAACACAAACAAATGTCTGAGCTTTAGGGTTTGAAGCATGTGCCGTAAAATCTGGTTTACCATTGCAGAGAGGCTATAGCTGGCACACTATCATAGCATGAAAATGAGTTTTTGTTTCTGTTATTCTTCATTCCTTTTTCTATGTTTCAGTGTCTTTGTACACCTTACAACGTTATAATATTTCCACATTCAGAAATGCACTTTCAGCATTGTGTACAGCTCTGGAACATGGAAGAAAAGTCGTGTATAAATTAAATCTTTTCAAAAATTATTATCAATAATAAAAATAAAACTTCTGTAGTAAAGGCTGCTACATTTTCAACACTGTTATTACTTATCGCTCCTTATCACTTATTTAGTTTGTACTTAGTTTATTTCAATCTGCTGATAAACTGCACGCTGCGTATTGTTGTATATTGTATTTACCTACATTTAACCACAATGTCTGTTGCACTCTGTCACATTTAGTTATTGTTTGATTTATTTGATGTTAGCTTATTTGATTTGATTTATGTTTTTATGCTTATTGTCACTCTGATCATTTCCCACCTTTGTATTGGAACTGTTGCACAATCATTTCCCTCGGGACAAATAAAGCTTCTTGAATCTTGTCTCTTGAATAATAATTAACTCCACCGAGGCGTCCACAGTCAATTATTATATACATTATTAAATAAAAATGCACAAGATGCGTAAAGGCATTCAAATCTTTTGTATTTTCCAAACTTTACAAATAGTGCAAATGTAACATTAAAAACCACAAATAAAAACATCAAACCTGACAGGTGGTAACAATTCACACAGGTGGATCAGAGCAGGTAGGGCAACATGACAACTGCAAACGTTCAAAGAGAAAATAAAACCTCTAGGGTCGGACATGTTACTGCTACAGAACATCACTGTACTGAAGTCAAAATGTCTCACAGAGTGCAGAGAGCAGAAGGAAGTATCCTTTCATCCTTGGAAGATATGGAAGCGCTGATTCACTTTGAGCAAATGCCTGAGCTAAAAACGCAGATTTGGCTTGATTGTGAAGAAACAGTCTCACCTTCACCTCTCATTTCAGAAAGAAACACATTTGCTTAATGTTGAAAAACTAGTCTTGAACAGAAAAAACAAAGGGCAGGAGTCAGTGAATGTGTTTAAACCGTATCACAGCATTTTTTCTAAGCAGTTACTGAAGAAAAATGAACATGTGTCAGAAATATTGCCTATATGTGATTATGAATTCTGCTATGAACATTTTCCACACAGATGAAGTCAAATGCTCCTATAGAGACATATCTGTGTGGCTGCCTCTCCACTGGATGTGTCTTAAATAAACCAATGAGTTATTTGGAAGACTAATCTGTTCCGTGGTTGTTTCCCTTGGCCTTTCATTTGCACCTTAATCCCATCATACATGATGGAAACATTCAATAGTTCAAACAGACTTCCATTCATCCATCCATCTTCAACCACTTGTCCCTATCGGGGTCATGGGGGGGGGGGGCTGGAGCCGATCCCAGCTGACACCAGGCGTGAGGCGGATTCCACCTTGGACAGGATGCCAGTCTATCACAGGACACATAGAGACGAACAGAGACAGAAGCCGGAGAACTTGCAAACTTCACACTGAAGCGCCCCAGCCGGGATTCAAACCAGAGAACCTTCTTGCAGTGAGGCGACGGTGCTAACCACCACCCTACCGTGCCACCCTTCAAACAGACTTCCAAGTAGCTTCTGTAACAACAAACACATCTGAACACACGGGCAGAAAATGACCTACATTCAGGTCCAGTGGAATCACCATGGGATGAAAACCTGCACTGAAAATGTTTTTTTTTCATAATGACTTTAATACTCACATAGTAACTTAAACTATATAATTTTTTAAAATGATGTTCAAGCTATAATAATAAATTAAGTGTACAAACTGAAATAAATCATCTCTCCTCACCGCAGCGGCTACTTTTCAACTGTTTTCTTCTCATTCTTAGTAATTAGAATTTGACAAATACAAGCTAAATCAAAAGCTTTAGAAATGTTGTATGTGCTGTTTCTGACTAATTTGAGCCAATTTGACGGCATTCAGGAAAATAAACAATGCAGAAGACGAGGGGCCGCAGCTGTTTGCAGAGCGTTGTCGTTCATCAGTGTGGACGCTCACATCGTTAGAGTTTTCATTTTAGTTATTGTTCTTGGTGCGGACTGCCCTTAAAGTATAACAACAACTATTAACGGAGAAATCCTGGAAAGTCGCTAACAGTCGGACGTGATTAACAGTGATTGGCTCGGGGCAGTACGGAGAAGGCATTCAACGGTCTTTTTTAACCACTTATACTGCTGAAAATAACACCAAACCTCTGCAGCAGCATGAGAAGAGTCCCTACACAGAAAACAAAGCACCAATGGGCTCCTTCCTTTGGGATTGACTTTGCTTATCCACTTGAATGGACTTTACTATGAGAGGAGCTGGTACAGGGGCCAGTAGGTAAGTATTTAAAACACTCTTTTAATAAACTCTGGGTTCACAAACTACGTTGTTGGTGCTTTGTTTTCTGTGTAAGGACTCTTCCCATGCTGCTGCAGAGGTTTGCTGTTATTTTCAGCAGTATTAGTGGTTAAAAAAGACGTTTGAATGCCTTCCCCCTACTGCCCCCAGCTAATCAGTGTTAGCCACGTCTGACTGTTAGCCACTCTACTGAATTTCCCCGTTAATAGTTGTTACACAAAAGAAACTGTCTCTATGGCTTATTTGATGTATGTTAGTGCAAAAAAAGACCATTGGATGATTTTGCGCCAGAATTACACTTTAACTGTAAATGTACAAAAACTGTTGTTTCCTCTGGGGCTGGACCGATTAGTTGTTTTACACACTCTTGTTGTACGTGGTCAACATCAGCTTTAACCACAATCATTCCATAATCTTAAGTCCTTTTAAATCACAATCTTTCCTTAACACGAACTAAGTCTGAGTAACTTATCCAACCCACACCCAGATCAGAAAACAGACTTATGAATCATTGGTCTAGTCTTGGATATGGACTGACAAAAGATGTCCTGCAAACATTCATATGGATGGTTTTAAGAAGGCAAGAAAAGTGTGTTTTATCTTTCCATTTGGAGGCCTTGTATTTCTGAGGCCTTCTCACCCTGCCATGAGTAACAGTCACCAGGAAACACTGAATCCTTGGAACTCTGAATGTACTGCCGCTGGATTTGGGTGATCAGCAGGTCCAGTCCTGACTCGTCCGTACTGCTGCAGCCTTAACAAACAAACACGTCAAACCCACGCTCCTGTTTATGGCAGCTCGTATCTGTACCTGACATTTCCAGGCTCATACACACTTTCAATCAAACACATATCTCGCAGTCACAGCGTGTGACAACAGTCAATAAAAAAACACAGCACAGAAACAGCAAACAGTCCAAACATACAGGCAGCTCTGACCCGATGCTGCTCACTGGGTGCTGAACATCTTTTTTTTAGGGTAAATGGACCATGCATTGAATTAGTGGAAATGACACTACAGCTCACTTCAATTACCTTCATCTTTGGTCATAAAATGGAGCCTTGTGCTACATTTTAAGACAGTCAAAAGGGGAGGCTAACCCAAATAAAAGCCTAAACATAGCTGACATTTTTCAGAACCTCACTCTGGTTTTGGGCCACTGGAAATACATCCACCTCACACGGGTTCATCTCCATGTCCTCTTACTGCCGACCTAAAACCACACCAGCCAGTCCGAAAGCAGGTGAAATGGGACCAAACGCAACTGTCCCATTCTTGGTTTTGTCTTCCTTTCCCGCAGGTGAGCCAGGCTTGATGGAATCACTGCACCACACACTTCTCTTTCTGCTGCTGAGAATACTTCCTCCTGCGCTGCTCCAGGCCTCGCTCCAGACGCTCGTCCTCCTCCAGAGCTCTGAAGACAAGAAGAGGAGGAGAGTCACAGGCTGTCGGCACACGATGTGGTTCAGGCTACATCCACACTGCTATGGTTTGGTTCAAAAAGTCACGTCTTTTGCTACGTTTACGCCTAGTGTCCACACTACTCCAGGGTTTCTGAGCCCCTAAAATGGATGTTTGAAAACGCTTTGGTTTAAAAAACTCTGGGATTGCATTTTAGTCTGGAAAAGCTACTAAATCTCTAGTCTTACTTTTCACCATTGTTGTTCTTCTTCTGAGGTGTTTTCTGTATTTTCATCTTAGATATCTATGGTTTTCAACCGCAAGAGACGTTAGACAATCTGCTTCCTGTTTACACAGGCACGCACATGCCCAGTGAGGTGAATGGACAGGTCATGTGTTTTTTCAGGCCTGTTATTATGGACTCCTATTATTTGTGATACAGAGCTAAAACACTTGTGTGGACGGGGATTGTTTTTGCTTTGAAATGCTGTTTTAAAATGAAAATGTAGAACTGTGGATGTAGCCTGAGGGCCCGTCCACAAGGAGACGCGTTTTCCTGTAACCCCACAACTTTAGTTTTGTCCGACCATCCATACGCAGCCGGTTATCAGAGCCTGACAACAAGATTTTTTGAAACCGGGTCCCAGAGTGGGAAGATCTAAAAACGCCCCCCCCCCAGATTTAGAGAGAAACTCTCTGGTGTTTGTATTCTCCACAGCGTCTCCCCGTCTCTTCTTCTCCGTTGTTGGTGTATTTCTGTAGCAGTAACAGCGCCACATCCAGGCCTGGCACGTGAACTACACAGTTTTTAGCCAGTTTCACTGGTTTCCTGTGGACGCAGATATTTCCTAAGCCGAGGCCGAGTGGACGGAAAACTTTTCAAGAACGACAGAAAAAAAAACAGTGCAGCTGCATTAAGTTTATCACAGAAGAGTATGTATGTGTGCATGTAGACTGATGAACCACCAGTAGCATTTCCCCGTCCACTTAAAAAAAACAGACTATATCAACCCTTCAAACAGCCCAGCTGCGTCTCACCCTCTCTCTTTGGCGTCTATATTGTGGACCAGTTCGTCTCTCTGGTTGACCAGTGAAACCAGCTCCTGAAGCAGCAGCTGCTCTCTGTGTTTATGAGCCTGACTCTTCTGCCACTCTGAAACACAGCACGGAGAAACAAAGGAGAGTGAGAAGCTTGGAAAATTTCTGAAAAACAAAAGTGTCAAATGATAAAGAGGTCGACAACTCTCTGCAGCAGCATGAGAAGAGTCCTTACACAGAAAACAAATCATCAATGGGCTCCTTCCTTTTGGATTGACTTTGTTAATCCACTTGAATGGACTTTACTATGAGAGGAGCTGGTACAGGGGCCAGTAGGTAAGTCTTTAAAACACTCTTTTAATAAACTCTGGGTTCACTAACTACGTTGTTGGTGCTTTGGTCTGTGTAGGGGACTCTTTTTATGCTGCTGCAGAGGTTTGCTGTTACTGTTTGTTTTAATGCTTTCACTCTGCTGCCCCTGCTAATCAGGTTTAGCAGCATTTGGCTGTTAGCAACTGTTAGGGATTCTCTGGGATTTCTCTGTTAATAGTTGTTACATGGAAAAAATTGTCTCGATGGTGTATCTGTGAGTGTATCTGCCAAAAAAGACCCTGGGAGGATTTTATGCTGGAATTTCCCTTTAACACGAGGGTTATGGAGACTGACTCTTTTGGAGCAGGCCTCATGTGGCCATATGAGGAGCAGCAGTTTTTGGCACGTAGTGTTGGCTTCATTTTTCAGCCCTGGAGGTTGCTGCTTAGTTCATACCTGAGGCCCCCTAAAAACCTTTGTAGGAAGGGTCTTAAAAATCAAGTTCCTTGTGGAGTTTTAGAGCTATTGTGGTGCTAAAAAGCCGTAATCAGCTCAAATTCATGTCATTTACAGGCTCTTTTGATTTTTCGTGCTAAGTTGAAAGCCATTGTATCTCCCGGTAGACATGAGTTGTGCGAACAAAGCTGAGAAGCTCCAATCTCCTAATCACAGAAGGTCTGCGTATCACCCAAGAGTTCCCTATCCAATGTTAAAAGGAGAAGTTAGGAGGCTGTAAAAATAACCCACAGAGCTGCAGTCACAGTAAGCACTTCCTACACATCCTACACTTACAGGGAAATCTGGAGACTTTCTGTTCTAATTCCATTCAGTGGGACAGAAGGTCATGAGCAGCATAAGGCTGTAACATGAGCATTTAACCACAGCCTGTGGTGTCAGCCTGTCGTGGACTTTGTCCAGGAGTGTTGTTGAAGCGGTGTATGTTTAGCAATAAAGTCGTACCTTCAATTGCCATCATGTCCCTCAGCTCCTGGTTTAACAGCTCAAACTTTCTTTCCAAGTCTTGTTCCTCCAGCCTGGCAATCACAAGACAACACATTACATCATGTGTTCCATATTTTCTGAACAAGTTAACTTTCGTTTAAGCCAATATCCATGACAAGCCCCTGTAGTTGAATTGTACAGTACAATTCAATGACAACTGGGTGACTCCCTCTGCTGAGGAAAATGCGTAATGATCTAAAGCTCTGACTGCTGCTAAATGGACCTTGTGGTGAGATCTTTTTGTCAATTGTAAATACTTTACTGTACATTCTACAGTTTATACTATGCATGTTTCCAGCAGTGTGTGTTGTGGGTGTCTTACAGTAGCTGCAGATGATCCTGCCTCCTGATTAAAGCATTCTTCTTGTTGACAAGCGTAAACCATTCCTGAATCAACCTCTCCTCCTCCACCTTGTCGCTGCCTGCAGGAGAAAATCAATTATTGAATTAATTAATTATACTGTTAATGATTGTCCTTAAATGTATTATTTCTCTTTAACACAGTAATTGTAATGAGGGAAGAAGAATTTCCAATGACACATAACATGCTTCTTAACCTCTAGCCCCAAATTAGTAATAAATTCCTTGAAATTGATCTGGAAATGTCAATTACTTCCCTAAATGTAATAGTACAATTTTTACTTTGTTCCCTCAAAATATAACATTGTAATCCAGTATTTCATGTGCTCTTCATTTATTGTGCACCCAGCCAAGGAGCACATTATTAAGATTATCTTACCTGTTTCCAGTAGTTGTCTGAGTTTCCTCTCCACCACACCTGCTCTGTTGTCAATATGGTTTTGTTCTGCTTCCAGGGCTTCTATCTGACTCAGCACATACAGACTGGGGTCCTGGACACAATACACACAAACAAGCACAATTATCTACAGAACGTTAGGGTCATTTATAGATATTCAACCCTACAATGAAACAAAAGGTAACCGACCTGGCCTTCTGGTCTTCCCTCCTCAACCACAGCCTCTGTTCTCTCTGTGACACAAACACAAATCAACTATACCACTTGTTTGAATAAATCAATGCTTAACAACTTTAATTTCAACAATGGAAATACATAACAAATCACAATGTCCAAATGAAGTCAACAAAAGAGGTGTTTAAAATGGTGGATGATATACAGTACATGCTAACACACATATATAATGTCTGTTCTTGAGAAGGACTGACCAGTGTCTGACTTCCTCCGGGTAATTACACTCTCTTCTTCACCTGCAATGACCTGCTGACAAAAAAGTTCCTCATATATTATAGAAAGGTAAAACAGAAAAATTTAATGATAAGTATTTATAGGGATAAATGAATAAGGCAATAAGGTATCATACCACCGATATCTCTCCTTCTTCTAATGACCCACTCCTCCGCTGTGACCTTCGTTTCTTCACCAGATCAGCATCTTTGACATGAGAGAAACCAGTCTTGGACAGGAAATGAGTCCTTGGTGGTGCCACTGGTAACTGAGTCCCACCTGCCCCAGCAGCTGGCAGCCGTTTTGTTCTCGGAGGTGGAACCACTTCCCTTGTTTTACTGTCTGACTCTCCTGCACTTGTCGTGCCGTTAGTCTCAAGGCTTATACCCTCCTCCTGGAGCCTCTGGGTGCAGTAGCGAACAGTTGCCTCAGGGTCCTCCTGGCTCTCCCGGTCCCCTGCTACTGCATAGCTGGACTCGCTGCTATCCCTCTCTATGTGAAGCACACTGAGTTGCTGGCCCGTGAAATGAGTGCGGATCTGGTTGAGGTAGGTCATGACTATGAGGCGGTCAGGCACTGCTAGCATGACCATATCTGAAGGCTCCATCAGCCTGGAAATGCCAAGTTCGGCAAAGCCATCAAAGGCCTTCAATTTGTAGAAAAATAAATGAGATTAGGAATAATCTGCCACCACATGAAGAAGTTAAGGTTATGCTATGTTGGTAATTTCATCAATAGCCAGTCACCTTTTTGTTGTTGTGTTTGATGTCATACGGGTCCAGCATTTCAAAATTACTACACAAATTAAAAGGAAGAGAAAAATAAACACATTAAACAGTATAGGCCTAAAGAGGAATAAAATGTCTCTTTAAAAAATCTGTAGACAAACTATTTTCAACTGTTTCCTACATCTTTTCTGGTTGAAAGTGATGTAAGATGGCACAAAAGGCAAGGCCGTTCCTCCAGGAAGTGCTGAAATTGGTAATCTTCACTCCCTTGTGACTTTGTGTGACTTCCTGACACCAATCCAGTAGAGACTGACTGGATGTTACTAAGCTGGGACTGGGGGAAAAGCTCTAGAACACACAAAATGAGAATATTGGGAAAGGATTGTGACATAAATTATATTAAAGACGCTACAGAACATATATAGTCCCTAAACTATCAAGTGAGTCAGAGCTTGTAACTGAATAAAGACCATTGATAAACGGCTTGTTTGTCATTTTGGTGGCAGAAGAATAACACATTTGAACATGAAATATGTAGCATTATTGTCAATCAACTTATCCATCGGACACAGAGCAATATTAGCATTGACTCTCCACTTTCTTCACTAGCTAGTCACTAGTCACTAAATGTGTCCGTCTACTGTTTGGTGCTGGGCAGGTAGACAGTGGGTTAATCAGCTCTTTTCTGAAAAGGACTGCTCAATGCTGCTGGAAATTAGGTTGATGATAATAGAGTTTGCAGGTCATAAAACCAAAACAATGAGAGGAAAGAGGCTAACAAGCTGAATTGATGATAATTCTTATTTAAGTGCAGCTTTAACATACTTCCAGAGAGGCAGCCCCATCTGCAGGTCTTTTCTGAGGTGTTGTTGGTTCATTGGCTTGGTGGAGGCCAGCAACTAGTGACTTTTCACTTTGCCTGGAAAGACACAGAAAAACAAAGCAAAGTGAGAAATACATTTCACAATTTC
The DNA here is from genome assembly GCF_963691815.1 of Echiichthys vipera. Classification (NCBI taxonomy): domain Eukaryota; kingdom Metazoa; phylum Chordata; class Actinopteri; order Perciformes; family Trachinidae; genus Echiichthys; species Echiichthys vipera. Next base: position 19,796,111 of record NC_139847.1, read on the forward strand.
TTTGAATAATTATTTGTCATAAACAACAACACACTTGTTAAAGATGATTTTGTAAACCATGTTGCTAATGGAAACACATACATAGACCAAGTTAGGTAATTAGAAATTACAAAGACATTAGAATTTCTGAAGTCTAGATAGTTAGTCAGTTATGAGCACACCCCCCACACCTTAATGTGTACTGACTAATCTTACCTTTCTTCCTCTATACAACCACCATCTACATCTATAGACACAAAGCCAAAGTCCAATTCTTCATCCCTTATTTCTTTTCTTGCATTTATTTCCATTGGTTCACTATCTTTAGCATCCTCTACATGCAGCCAGTCATCTTGAGATGATGCAACAGTGGACCTAACAACCCCTGCTTCTGGGATCGTTCCAGTGTCGGCTTCCTCACACGCTACCTCTGCCGGCTTCTCTGAGTCATCTAAAGCAATAGGCTTTTCTGTAAAGGTCCAGCCTTCAATTATTTCATCCAGGGTCTTCTCAGTGTCCTCTCCTGAGTCTACCTGAGGAAATTCTTCTCCCATTGCTTCTAGCACTTCCCGTTCCAACTCTGATGCCACATCATCTTCTCCTTGGATTGTGATAAAACCTCCTTCAGAGATCACACTTGAATCCAGCGAGGTTGAGCCTTGTTTAGTTTCCTTGCTAGTGACAGATGTATCCTCTGGCTTTCTCTGGGATAACTCCATTTCTAGGGGGAATAAATTGTCTACCGGTGATGTGCTATCTGAATAAGTCGCACTGAGGCGTTTCTTGGCCCTTGGCAATGGAACAGGCAAGCTTGACTGTTCATTCTTTTGAACTGATTCTTGAGCAGTGGTGTCCGTTACTGTGTGTGGCAGGCAGGGAGGTGTCATGATGTCCTCTGGGAACGAACCACTGAGACGTTTTTTTACTCTAGGTTTTGGTACAGGCAAGCTGGAAGTTCCTGGTGTCTTCTCTGAGATATGACTATCCTCAATGGTCAATCTGCTTCTCCTCAGCATTACTGGTGCCACCTCTTCTGTAGATGCAGAAGGTTCATCACACAACTGTGGGGAACCTTTGCCGTGATGTACCTTTGACGATTCTTTAGTTGTTGGGGAAATCGATAAAGAACCACCTTGCCTTGATGCACATCCATCTTCTTCATGGGAAGCCTCAGATTTTCTCTCCATAGCAGTAATTTGTAATGGCAAGGAGCCACTGAGGTGTTTCCTTACACGAGGCCTTGGGAAACGAAGAGTTGTTTGTTTGTCCGTCTCTGCTTCTGCTATCTCTGATGCATCCACGGATCTCTTAGAAGATGTGATGTCAACCGTACCAACAGATGTTTCACAAGCTGTATATGACTGCTTTATTTCTTCCAAAACAGTGTTGTTGACCTGGGCTGGTCCTACAGACTCCTTGTCACTGTCCTTTTTGCCAGATTTATTTGAGGGCAATTTCTTGCCACGTTGTGGAAGACATATCTTCTTGATGATTGAGAGAGAAGCAGTTTGCTCAACATGAAATATCTTGAGTTCTGGCGTTGGGGTGATGCTCTCAATTCCCTTTGTTTCCAAAGGAGGAATTAAGTGAGAAGAATTCGGGACAGATCTATCAATGTCTTTCTTGGGCCATTTTGGGCTACAAGAGGTTTGCTCTGTGTCCTTTGAGGAGATCACTCCTGTGTCTGTGTCTGACTGTAGAGAGGCACTCCCAACAAAATCTGTTTCTTGAGAGTGTTGTTTGGTTGTTTGGTCTTTTCTTGAAACAGGTTGTGAAGGGATCATTTCAGTAGCTGTTTCACCAGGTTTATCAATGCTCTGTAAAGGTTCAAGAGGTCCTAAGGTATCAGAGCTTCTCTCAGAGGGTTGAGGATAAACAGCATCCGTAGTTTTCAAAGCAGAACTGACTTGGGCTTTCAAATCCTGTTGGTCATTAGCATTTGGAAGAGATGTCTCTCTAGTGGCACTGTCTTTTCTCCTCAGAGGCTTGCAAGGGGTAGTTTTATTTGGAGTTTCAGATGGCAAACTACCATCTCTTCTTTTCACACGAGGAGGTGCAATAACATCCATGGATATTTGCACAGATCCAACTTCTCCTTTTTGTCTTATGTCACCTGTGTGTGCTGTCACTTGAGCACTAACCATTTCTTGGTCATAACCAGTCTGAGGTACACCGAAAGGAATGCTACTGTCTCCTTTCTTTGTGCAGGAAGATCGATCAGTGGCAGGTTGTATCTCACCTGTAGCATCTTTCCTGATAGACTTTACTAGAACAACTTCAGGGAGGGGCTTGACTGACAAACCATCAGATTTTTGCTTGTGGTCTGGTGTTAAATCCTTCCTTCTGAGTGGCCTTAGAGGAACATTGTGTTTTTCTTGATCACCCCCTTTCTGCCTAGGTTCTGGAACTTTTCTCCTGGGCTTTCTGCCTCGCTGAGGGACTCTAATATCAGCTTGTGGTCCAACTGAAGTAATATCCTGTATATCTGAGGGTTTGTCCATGAGTATCTCTCCATGTACATTAGCATCGCTCAGTGATACATTTGTTGTGGGCTGCAGGGAAGTGGCAGACATGTCCTTCATGCTTGTTTGTTGGGGGCTTAAGGAAAAGAAAGGACACGCTTCAGAATTTGCTGACCTTTACTTTGTCATATAGTTGTACCATGCACCCATTTCCAACCAATTACAGTAATTTGCTCAACCAAAAAGACAGCAACTGAATCTTATGACACATTGTAAAATTCCATCCTGCCAATTTCAATATTCTGCTTTAGTGATCTTGTGTACATGCACTATGTCATTGAAACGACACAGCAGCACATAAAGCACATAAAGACACAGTCGCCCTTAACACCTACGCAAAACGCTACACAAAAAGGAAACATTACCATTCCTCATCACAATGCCAATCTTTACTGTCATTTTAAATAGTTGACCATCACAATTTCCTGACTAGTATGCAGAACAAGAGACAATGTTATCGCCAACAATGCATTACATTTACACTATCACACCGTGCAACAAAACATTTAACTGGGTCATTGTCCCCCAGCACTCACCCTTTATCCAGCTGTGAAGAAGTTGACACTGTCCTAACCTCATCCTGTTCTGTCTCAGTCTGGTGCCCTCCAAACAAACTTCCAATGCACACTGATGTTTCAAAAGAGTCCTGCCCTGTAAGTGATGGCTCCTTTGTAAGCCATTGATCAATAGAGGCTTCTTGTCTCTCTACTTGTTCACTATCTTCCTTTGATATTTCAGTTATATCTGCCTCTGTCAGAGGTGGCCATTTCTTCATGTTTGCACAAACCAAAAACCCTTCATCACTGTCGGTAGTTGGTGATGGAGATGCTGATCGATCACCTACCAAGTCCCACATGTAAGGCTCAGCACTTGTAGGAAATTCAATATTATGTTTAGTGCAAATGTCTTCAAACTGGCCCTCTATCTTCTCTACGGGAGTAGTGTCGTCCACATAATGTGCTGAAAACTCATCTGAAGGGTTCAGTGTCTTGTCTTTCAGATCCATAGAAGAGACAGCCTTGGGTTGGTGCTCCACTTCAGCTAAAGTAGAGCTAGACGGCCCCAAAATGGATGCTACTGTGTCATAACTGGGAGACATGGATACTGGAGTGAGTGAGTGAAACCTGGAACCATGCAAAGACAATGGTTTCAATGATCATGTAGCTAATTAAAGAAACCAGTGAGTATCCAGTGAATGGTTAGTAAAATTAAATCCCATGCAAATGTAGTCCAGTTTTTACTTTACCACAAACTTGGAATGTCAAAATCTACATTTGAAAATAGAATGAGCTTAATGTATGACAAAGTGGACCATAAATTAACTCCATTCAGGGTTACCAATAATCGATGCACATGTTGCATGCTTGACATTATTTCACACCAGTCTTACACTTACCCCTTGTGGAAAACACCCACAATTGCCTTTACTAATCCTGATGTCTCTTCCTCTTTTGCTGTCAAAGCAGTTTTTGCATGTTTTTCTGTAATTGTTCCCTCCGCCTCCAATACCTCCCAACCCAAGACACCAGCTGTCTCTGTTTTGTCGAATGGGTTCTTCCCTGTTTGGGCTTCCTCTGCTACTATCCTCTCTATTTTTGATTTGCTGAGGACCCAGATACAGAGTAGTTTAAGGTGTGATCTACAGAACTCAGGCAGCAACACAATAAAAATGTAATGAAATACAGCCTTCACAGAGATGCTGAAATCTACCATGCACTGTGTTGTCAAGTTAAAGCTACCGTTTATTGGTCCAAACAGTCCATATTAGGCAAGCTCTAAACCAAGTCCTTTCACAGCAAACAAATCAAGAGCACTGGGCCCTTGTTCTTACCTGTTATCTACACAAAGGTCTATCTTTTGCTTTGCACCGCCTTTGAAATTCTCTTCTGTCATAAAAGCAAACATAGTAAAATACACAAAACCAGGACAAAGAAAGGTGAATATGATCTCAATCTTCACACTGTGAATGTCTCACCATATGCAAGTGCTGTGCTGGGGAGGCTAAAAGATGTGAAGGGAACACCAGGCATTCTTGGGTCTTTGAAATATGACTGAGTTGACTGTGCGTGAGACAATTCTTGTGATGTATGCTTCTCAGTAGAACAGGGGACTGGAATTGTTTCCTTCTTTTTTGGATTCAATTGTGAAATGCTGGGGAGCCCGGGGGTTTGAGTCAAATGTGGACATGATGGAGCAATTGCGACCATGTACTTAATTTCATCTTGTTCATGTCTATCTTTCGCTGGGACTTCTGCAATGACAGCAGTTTTCTCATTCTGCAGCTTCTCAAACAAGGACTTGCTGTGTGCTGTCCTAATTTGTACATTTGTACATTCAGAGCTAAGCATCCTTGCTGATGGGAAACCTGGAATACACGAAACACATGGAGCACATGTGTATAAGCTGACCATGTTCGGTGGTCTGTTTACTATTTGAGCAGAAGGAAAACCACATGCTCTGGCCTCTTTTGGGCAGGATGTCACTAATGTCACCATGCCTTTCATGTTGTAAAAATGTAGCTTGTCCTGTCCAACAAGTGACAAAATCATGTGTCCCCTCTTCTCCTGAGGCTTTATCAAAAATGTTTTTGATTCATTTATCCACTCTGTGCTTGGGATTGTGGTCATAGATGCAAATCCTTGAAGACTTGAAGCACTAGAGCAGCAAGGTACCAAACGTATCATATTAGGTTCGATCTTGGATTTGGTTTGAGGAGCAGAGGGGAACCCTGGAATCCTGGATGCTTCTGGGCAAGATGGTGCTAAGGCAAACATTGTTTTCAGAGTTTCTCCGTCTTTATTGGGACTGTTTATCACGAAAACTGTCTCCTTTGATGGCTTATCACACAAAGTGTGTGGATCAAAAACCCATTTAAATGTTGAGGCCCCTTCAAAAGAAGCACACCCAGGGAGATTGGATACTTTGGGGCAAATAGGCACAAGACACAGCATATTATATTGTGGAACAGATGGACAGCCTGGTGTCTTTGTTGCTCTTGGGCAAGAAGAAACCAAAGCAAGCATTTTGTTTGGTTTGGCTATTTTAATTGCTGAGCTGTTAATCTTACACTGAATGTCTTTTTGTGGTCTGTGCATCAGTAAACCTAGTTCCTTACCCCACCCTTCTTCCCTGTGCTCTTCAATGGATGCAATTCCAGGTATGATAGAAACTAGGGGGCACAAAGGAACAAGGTTTAGTACATTAAGGCTATAATACACCATTTTGGGATTTGGAATAGATGGGAATCCAATTGTCCTTGACACTTTAGGACAGGATGGTACACATGAAACCATATACTTTGCTATGTTTTTGTTGTCAGTGAATGTGTCAAATATGACCGTCTTCTTTGGTAGCCTCTTCAGCAATGACTCCTCCTCTGTTACCCATCCTACACTCACATCCCCATCAACTGATGGGAATCCAGGAATTTTGGAAACTTGCGAGCACAATGTAAAAAGACTGATAATATTTGGGGTATTGGGATTTGGATGAGAAGGAAATCCCGGCGTCCGTGCCTCTTTTGGACAGGATGGTACAAGAGAAACCATTGCTTTCATTGCTCTCTTATCTCCTTCATATCTGTCAATCAATGACACCTGCTTGTCTTTCAGTCTTGTTTCATATAGTGGTTCCCTGCTCATGGTCCACTCTTTTGATTCATTAGATGATGGAAATCCTGGTATTCGTGACACTTTTGAGGATGAGCTTGAAAGACTGACCATATTTGTCATGTCAACAACACTAACCTTTCTGGGTTTTGGTACAGAGGGAAAGCCAGAGATGAGTGATTCTCTTGGGCAACTTTGTGCAAGAGACACGGCTCCTTTCATGTCTTTGTCCATTTTATCGTTCTCCAGGAGTAACACAGGCTCTTTATTTATTTGCTTCTCCCATAATGGCTGATGAATAATGTTCCAGTCTTTGTTGTCAGCTTTAAGCATTGAAGGAAAACCAGCCATACTTGAGGTGGCTGGGCAGGATGGAAGGAGATTGACCCTACTAAACCTATAAGTGATAATTGTAGGTTCCAGAGCAGATGGAAACCCAGGGATGCAAGCTTGTTTTGGGCATGATGGAGCTAAAGCTGACATGCCTCTCATGTCATCACTGTAAGGTCTCTCTTCAATCAGGACTGTGTGGATTTTTGGCTGTGTTATCCCAAGGGGTTTGTAATCTGTAGCACAGCTTTTGCTCAAATGTCTCATTAATGATGGAACACCGTCAATACAGGAGGTTTGGGGGCAAGTGCTTAAAAGGCTCATCATGTCCGATCCATGATGTGCAAAACCAAGTTGTGGAATTGAAGGGATGCCTGGTATGCAAGAATGCTCTGGGCAAGTTGGGACCAAAGCTCCCATACGTTTTATTTCATTCTGCTCTTTTGGTGGCACTATCATGACAACAAGTTCAGTCTTCATTTTCTTCTCCAAAAGTGGTTCCTGTTGAGATACCCATGACCGGTTACTGGCTTTACTGATAGATGGTGAACCAGGTATATTTGATATACTTGGACAACAGAGATACATATCCACCATATTCAATCCATAAAAAACGAAACTGTTTTGTGGTGCAGATGGAAACCCTGGATTTCTGGCCTCTCTTGGGCAAGAGGGTACCAGCAAAACAATGTCTTTTTTGTTCTTTTCATCATCCTTTGATGCATATTGTGGTAATATCTCCTTCATTTTTGATTGTTTCTCCCAGAGTGGTTTTTGGTCTAAAAGCCAGTATTTTTCTTTTGGAGGCACTTTTGATGGCATGCCAGCAATGTTTGTCACACTGGGACATGCTTCCAAGAAAGTGGACTGTTTATACTCAGGCTTCACATACTTTGGCACACATTGTTCACAAGGAGAGGATGACTTTTTATCCACCATTTTATTGGTATTCCAAGTAGACCTGCTGTCCAGTAGGCATTCATTTGTTTCTTTAGCAGTAGTAGTGAACTCAAATAAGCCGCTAACTGGTGGGCATGTTGGCAATTGATCTTTCATCCCAACTTCTATATTTGTCTTGATTTGATCACCAGTGTCTAACATCATGGAATTGAGACTTTCTTTTATCATTTCTGTTTCTTCCTCCAATGTGTTTCTAGTTACCTCTGTAGCCTTCGGTAGCTCCTCCCATAGTATGGTCTTGTCTGTAGGACATTTTATTTTAGTGGCCTTTGGTAGCTCCTCCCATACTATGGTCCTGTTTGGGAGATATTTTTCTAACTCATCATTTATTTGGGTCTGGGATGTGGGTTCTGCTGCACCGGCAACAATCGAGCATGATGGCTGTAGGGAAACCACGTTTTCATGTCTAAAGAGAAGGTAAATGCAAAGGCATCGTCAAAGTTTACAGTTGGAAGATGCCAAATAAAAATAATAATGCACAGTATTACAACTATAGCATACTATACTACAACTATAACATATGATAGCAACGTTGAGAAAAACTATAAACTTAACTATAAAAGAACTATATCACTACTCATCATTCTTTTAAAAAGGGATTTTATTCTTATGCATGCAATTTCAACAAATGCTATTAATTCCAAACAGCCTGTATTTAAAAATAAAACTCCACTAGAGTTAAAAAGCTGCACTGCAAACAAAACATCATGCCACAGCATTTGCTCAGGTTGATTTGAAAGCTACAGTTATAAAAGTCAGTGCAGTAAATCCAGTGTTAATACTGAACGAAAAACATACTTCAAACTAGAAAAGTGCTCTCAGTGCAGATCTCCATCAGTTGTATCTCTCTATCCCTTCCCAAACAAAGAAGAGTTGGCTTTCACCATTTGTCCCTCCCGGTAAAGCCCTGAGTGGGACTGTTAATCCCCCACCCAAACATTCTGACCATGCATACACGCTTGGCACTGAACAACAGAGTTAAGTGATTGTATCTAAATTAAGAGACCGGTAACATTGGTTTGAGATGTCTATTGTAGATGTCTATTTTGTTGATTTTCATTTTATACATTTATGGAAGCTAAGCAGCGTTCTGTGGAATCACAATCAAATGTGCATTAATGAATGTAACTTTAAGATATATAATGCGAGTGATACATTTCTTTTTTTTACATTTGAGCATTAATTTCTTGATTATTAAATAGGTTTCTTCGTAAAGTTAGTTTCAACATGAGTGTAAGTGCTATAATTAAATCATTGGACATCCTTCTGATGTTTAATAATAATTATGACTGAGATTTTAATGGCATGGTGGTTTGAAGAAAAATGTAATGAGCTCATGGTATGGACGCTACAAATAGCCACAGACAACTGCTCTGGCACTGTTGAAGAACCTCACATATTCCTTTGTGGTATTTCTCATTGACACCGATTTATTTGTCTTTCTACATCGATTAATTGGATTCCACCGGGTGCGGGTACAGGTATGGATGCCTCTGCACTGCAATCCGACTGGAGCAATTGGTGCCATTCTAGACAAATAACTGAGTTTGAACTTAAAATGTGCAGTCAGATGGTGTTAAGATAAAGCAGATGCAATATTGTGGAAATGCAAAACATCATTGCATCACTGGACAGACAAGGCAACCCACCTCTTCCTAACACTCAAGAATATTGGCAGGTCAGGAATGGAGTGCCACATTCTAAAATGCAAATTTCTGAAAACAGAATCGACAGACATATGTTTCAAAATTGAATCTGCTGACATCACAGAGATAACTCTACCTCCAACTCTACAACTCACTCACCCTTTTTCTAGAACAGCTATTTCCTCAGCCTCAATCGGTATCCAAACGCCCTGTTCATCTTTATGTCTCTCCAAAGCTGAGCACATGCCAGATTTTGTTTTCTTCGTGTCAAGATCTAATCTGGTTGGACTGGCCTCATCCCATAACATCTCAATCCCATTAACTTTAGAGGATGGTTGGTCCACTTGGATCTTATAATTTGATGATGGCAAGTCTTTGTCCGCACTGCTACAGGTTGATGAGTCAATCATTCTTTGTTCTACATCCTCCATTACATCTTGTTCAGGGAGAATTAACTGCATAGATGTCCCTCTGACAGAAACCTTACAAAGGTAATGTTCTTCCAGTGACAGCTGTTGACTCATAAGGTTTTCTCTTTCCTTTCCAATTGTTTTTGTTCCTGGCCACCCATTTTCTGAATGGTGCACATGTGTTGATGGTATCCCAAGAACAGAAGCTTTTTTGGGGCAAGATGGCACAATATTTATCATATTCGGAAGCCGTACTACATTAGGCAGTGGAACTGTTGTGAGAGAAATGTTTGGACAAGAAGGTTCAAGAGAAAGACTTGCCCTTATTATATCTTTGTGAGGAGGACTATACTTTGTGTAAAACTGACTAGAGTCTTGCTTCTTCATTATCAGCACTGGCCAGCCCCCTACTTTAGATTCAGAAATAATCGACACTCTTGAGGGGAAACCAATGATACTCGACTGTCTTGGGCAACAAGGCAGCAACTGTACCATCTCTAGATTGATTTCCACAATGCCATCCACAGCTTGGGGTCGTGGAGCGGATGGAAATCCAGTGTTCAGGGCTTGCCGTGGACATGACGGAAGCATACTCAGCATTATTTCTTTGTTCTGACATGACATTTCCTTAACTTTAAAATCTTGGTGAACAACCCCATACTTTCTATTAAATTTGGCTTCCCAAAGTACACCTTTGTCCACAAACCAGCCATCAGAATCATTTATCGTACTATTCTTTGCAGGTAGACCTGGAACTTCACTGTTTTTTGGGAAAGTGGCTAAGGATTTTAACATGCTGAAAGCCTCTTTCAGCACAGTTTCCACTGGTCTCTCTCCTGCCTTAGAGGGAATTCCAGAAATAAATGAGTGTTTTGGACAGGGTGGCAACATTGATACCATAATTCTAACCACTGCCTTTACTTTAAAATACATGTTATGGTCATGTATTATTGGCAGTCTTCCTGAGTTTGTTAATGGCCTTTCCCATACTGGTCTTTTGTCTACACTCCATTTTGCCTCATCAGTCTCACAGTGGAATCTTGAGGGTATTCCACATACTGTGGAATGTCTTGGACAAGTAGGCAGCAGATTGATCATTCTTGGTATTTCTGCCAACACCTGACATGACACTGAGGGAAAGCCTGGTAAACAGGCTGTCCGTGGACATGAGGGCAATATTGATACCATATTTATGATCTTATCACAATCATAACAGAACACATTAACATCCTGTAAATTAAACGTAATTGTAGACTTCACCCTGGGGAGAAGCAGCGACTTACTTTCCATTAGCCACTCTAACTGTTTGGTGGTATCTCTAAGTGGCATTCCTGGAACTCTAGATTCCTTTAAACAACTAGGCATTACATTTACCATAGTTGGGCCATCTTCTAATGTCAGTGTCAGAGCAGAGGGAAACCCAGGTACACTAGCATTCTCAGGGCAAGAGGGCAATATTGCACTCATACTTTCAGCCGTGTTTTTGTCAAAATTCAAAACTGCATTTAGAATCTGAACTTTCTTTTTGATAAATGGGTTCTCCGACTGTAAGCTTTTAGAAGCAAACCATGTATCAGAGCTGGACAAACCAAGTTTTGTTCTGGTCTTTGAAGGCCAACCAGGGATTCCACTATGTATGGGGCATGAAGGCATAACATTAACCATACTGGGCTCAGGTCGTGGAGCAGAGGGTAGCCCAAAGACTTTGTCTTTTTGTGAGCAACTTATCAACACATCTACTATATCTTTAGGGATTTCTGTGTCTTTTGTTATCCACTGAACAATGTAAGCTTGTGTTTTCTTCTCAGGTCTCTTGGTAATTAATGGCCTTAAGGCATGCCAATCTCTGTTCTCTAAATAGTTTTGAGCTTGAGATGGCATTCCAGGAGTTTGGGTCTGTTTAGGGCATACAGGGACAAGACTGACATTACTCTGTAATAGCTTCTGGGGTCCTGTGGGCGTACCACCAAGGCAAGTTCTCACAGGGTAAGTGGGCAACATGACCACTGAACTGTCTGGATCCTGAGCAGCACCTGGGGAAAAATCTGGAATAAAGACTTCAGCTCTACTCAAAGGCTTCTCCATCAAATTATTCCTGGTTATATCCAAACCCTCACCTTGAGCACTAACTAGTTCTTTAGAGGGTAAACCAATGACTCTGGTTTTTCTTGGGCATGTAGGCAAAAAAATTGCCATGCTGGGTTCTTGACTTAGTGCAAATGGAATACCAGGCGCACTAAGTTCATTTCTTGGCAAAGAGGAAATCCCAGGGATTGTTTCCTTCCAGTGACAAGATGGTAACACATCTACCATATGTTTTATATGTTCTTCCTCCTCGTGTGACTTTTCCTGAACCAGTACAGGATTACTTCTCAACGGTCGATCTAAAATGAATTTCCTCAAAATGTGCCAGCTGTCATTATATGCTATAACGCTTTCTCTACCTGGCATACCTGCAATCATTGTCTGTTTGGGGCATGTAGGGAGAAGACTGGCCATACTTGAAGAATTTGAAGCCTTCTGCAATGGTGCAGAAGGGAACCCTGGAACACTGGCCTTTCTAGAACATGTTGGCAACATGGCCACCATAACTTTAATCATATTGGTATCATTAACAGCTTGTTCCTGAACACAAGACATGTGTGAAACAAATGCTTCTTTTATCTGCAATGGTTTCTTCCATAGGGAACCTCTGTCCCAAACACTCTTATCATATCCAGTCAGCAATCCAGCAGCAGCTAACCCTGGAATGCTGCAAATTCTGGGACACAGAGGTAAAAGACAAGTCATATTTGGCTCACGTTTCAGAGCAGATGGGAATCCAGGAATACTGGCAGACCTGGAGCAGGATGGTGTTAAGTCCACCATTTTTCCAAATACTGCACTACCCTGATAAAGGGAACTTGCATAACCTGAATACAAGAGTAAAGGAAGTCTGTTGCTGGGTAAACTTAGAGACCAAACCCTGTCATCAGGCCAAGCTAAAACCTGTGAATATTGTAAAGATGGCATGCCAGGAATCTTGGAATATTGTGGGGAACCTGAGTTTGACTTAATCATACTTGGCACCTCTACGGTCCCTTCAATCTGAGCTTCAGGCTGTGAAGTGGATGGTGAATGAGAACTCCCTGTTGTGCATAATGGACCAAGTTCCACCTTAGATATATACATACTGTCAGCAGAGCTTGGTGACACAAGTTCCTGTGTAGCTCTCATATCTCTTTCACACAACGGTCTCTTATCCATAGACCAAGACACACTTTCAGTTCTCCCTTCCTCCAGACCATGTTCTGGGTGCAGACTCTGCACTTCAAAGCTTTTTGTGGAAGACAGTGTAAAATCCACTTTAAATTCTTCTCTTTGTTTTGATAAATTGTCTGTTTTGTCCTGCTGTGCTGCGAGAAACCCAAAATTAGAGTCCAATCTTGAAGTGACTTGGTCTGAGGCAGTCATGTTGTTTTTCTTATCCATAACAAGTAATGGAGCAACAGGGCTTATTTTTTTAATGTTACTTTGTGGCTTCTCCCACTGTAAGTCTTTCACAATGGACCGTTCTCCAGACTGGGCTTCAGGTGTTCGGTTCATCACCATTGGAGGAAAAGCAGAACTGGCATCTCTAGGACAAGATGACACATTTCTGAAGGAGTAAAGTATACCAAAGATTGATGTCAGAACAAAAAGGCTGGAGTGCTTTAGAACACTGATGCCCAAACGTACAACAATAAAATGGGGTTTTAACTGATAGAGTGCCACATCACACTTACCCAGAATCCAAAGTTACAGCTTCTTTTTGATGGGTCACTCCTATCCTTCCTATTGGTTTTGTGTCAGAGGTTGTAGCAATTTGGGGCAAGTGCAATAAAGGTTCCTGGAGTAATCTTGAAGTAGGTTGGGAGTTTGTAGGAAAAAGGGGTATATGTTGAATGGGCTCTGGTTGGGCTACTGGATTCCCTAACTGAATGGACATCTTGGACAAGTGACTTCTTGATTTAATTAGAAGCTCCTTGACTGAAGCAGATGTATAATCTTGAGAATCAGGATTTTGCTTAGGTGAAGAAGTTAAGGAAGGAAGTGTTGGCTCGATGTTAGGGAATGTCCTTGTTAGCCCTGATTCTGTTTGATCCATCTGTGTTTTTGGCATCTCAAAATGTTTGAGCCCTGGAGCTACGGGCGTTCTGGGGCTAAGGGGCAGAAGTGAGCCCATGCTCTCAGGTCTGAGGGACAAACAAATGAACATCAGAGTTATGATGTAATGCCATAAGGAAAGTCTTCACCGCAGTAATTCAGTCCATACCCAGGCCATATTCGCACAACTCCACTTAACAGCACACAAGCAAATGAGCAATGTGACATGGAACTACAAAAATGATATATAGCAGAAATGTACAACAGGAGATTCAAACCAGAGTTTTGTGATAAATAACTTAAGGAATGTCCAAGTTGCCTTTGCTTACATTTCAACATACAAAGAACCCTTTTAAAAATCACATATCCCAGGTAATTTCAGCTAAACAAGCAGTGTGATTAACACTTTTTTTAAATAGTGAAACAAGATTATAAATAGTAGAAACTGTTCAACAGAGGGCACCGGGGTCTTGCTTCACCAGATTTTACAGTGAAAACAACTGGGTATTTAAGGATTTTTGATATCTAAAGAAGATCTGTAATGGGCTAAGAAACGCGAATCTGTATAACAGGTACGTTTGACTACATGTGCATTTAAAAAAACATTTTATTGTTATGGAAATTTTGAAGTTCTGACAGGGCAAACCTGTTACTTTCTGCCTTTGAGTGCATTCCTCATTTAATGTAAAGAGGTCTCTATTTAATCTAAAATTGTTTCAAACATTCCCAGAAGTGATTTTAGGCCAAACAAATGGGGAGTTGGTTTGTTCATGGGATTAAGTATCTAAAGCCAAAGCTACTTATCCAAACACAACCAATTAATGGCAAATGCACCTCAAAACATGCTACACTATATTAGCTACTTTAACGATGTTGTGACCCTTGTGTAGAAAGGGTCTTCGATAAAGCCACATTAACTGTTTTTGACTGCTAGAAGGAATTAAGTAGATCTCCAAAGCAAGCTCAGGCCTCATGATCTTACTTAATTTGTACAGGCAACACATCGAGCAAAGACATAGATAGATTGGCATTCCTTTGGAGTACTCTTTTATGGTTAAATGTCAAATGCAAGTCTACAATTTCCAGTCTATTTATTTTTGGAAATAATATCATTTACTTTGCTTCCACAATTTTGCACTGGCCAGGTACCATAACTAACGTATGAGCTTGTGAACTAAGGGTAGCTGTGAATGCTTGTATATTAATTTATACCAGCTGGCAAACCAAAGCAGTTATCCTGAAACTGCACAAAGCTGCAAAGTGTGGTCACTAGCAACATTTTCACAGTACAGGGAGTCATTTGATGCAATGATTAAATTAACAATATTGTTTAGCTTTAAAGGAGCTGTACTCTAAATTCTGGAAAGTAAAGTGGGCTGGGATTACCTCCACATGTCAAAAACTGCCATTTTGTTACGGCCCTCAGCGTCTGATACCAAAAAGGCCCTCACATGCACTAACATGTATGGGCTGCTGGACCAGTTACCAAACAAATAAACAGAGGTCACAAACAGAGGGAGAGTGACTTTATTCTCTGCCTCAGGACACTATTACTTCACTGTATCTTTACATAGAAAACTGTTGTTTGCTGCTGTATTAATGCTCTGAATGTGGAATACATAACCTTTTATTTGTACCATTTGTGGTCTGCTCTGGCTTACTATCCTTCATTTGTCTTGTCACTTAGACAAG
Source organism: Echiichthys vipera (assembly GCF_963691815.1). Taxonomy (NCBI): domain Eukaryota; kingdom Metazoa; phylum Chordata; class Actinopteri; order Perciformes; family Trachinidae; genus Echiichthys; species Echiichthys vipera. The sequence continues at coordinate 19,811,383 of NC_139847.1, forward strand.
ATTAGAAATGATTTTTCTTGGTCTGCCAGGATAAACAAAGTATTCTTTGTTTACTTCAGTATTGATCAAGGCTCTGGACCGTATTTCACCTATAATAACAGGGGGGAATCGAGATGAATCCTCTCAAACCTCATTTAAGCCTCGCTTTGCTCAACCTCACATTCAGAGAGCTAAAAGAGTTTGGAACTTATATCCCTGTAGTTTCACATAGCCGGACTTACCGCCACAGCACTGTGTCAACACTGGAGTATGGTCTTGCTATACTACTTATCATTCTGGGATGGGGGTAAAAACACTCTGGCATGTTTGCATTACTTTCTACCAATCACAATCATCTGGTAAGCCAGACTAACATCCCTGTTACACTGCAGTGTGCTGTGCAAAAAGAGAAGCACTACATACTTTGAGTGCCAACTCCTACATAGAACCACACAAGCCACCATTTTAATATATATAACTTTTGTCATCCTGGAATCTAGCAACATAAACCCATGTTTGGTTAGATAGAAAATGTCTCAAAAATAACAGACTACATCTCTCAACAATCTTTATATTCAGTCACTGCAAATCTCCTTTGGCTTTGAATAAAAATATTAACCCATGTCCTTAAGTTTCCAAATGTAAGTATGGAAGAGACCACAATATCATATGCACTATGCAAATAATGTGTTGCTATGTAGGATTACACAGTAAAAGTTGTTAGCAGTAACATACATGCAGTGAAATTAATGTTAGACAAAAAATATATTAAAAAATGAAAAATCTACCACTATATGCTCTAACACTGTTAAATGTAGCAGCAATGTGCTCTGCAGTTCCAGGCATAAGTTGTTGGTTGACAATGTATTTTCCCTGTGTTCAGCTGTTAAATACATTCAGTACCAATCAGTTGTCAAGATGTGACAGGCAGGAAAAAGAAAAGTATCATTGTGTGTTAAACTGCACACACATCTCTCTGTAATTCAGACTCAACCACAGACAATCTTTGATCAGGTATATATTTCACTACTGTAAATATTCATTTCAGTAAATTTAAATTTGAGCTTTTTCTAATATATGTTTAGTCTGTATAACATTTGTTGTTTGTATATCTGGAGTATTGTAACAAAAATAATTTCCCCCTGGGATTATTAAAATATTTCTGATTCTGATTCTGATGGAAATGTATAAATGTTGTGCATTGTTGGAAGGAAACGTACCAGCAGCAAGCAGCCAAACATTTCCACACTCGCATATTTCCTGAACATGAACTAGGAAGTCCCCAACTGCAGCTTCATATATCCAGACAGCACCCACCTGTACTGTCACTGCGTTGATCTCAGCAATCTAATTTACTAAACAGAGGTATACTGTATTATCGGCTATGAGAATACTCAAACGACCCTGCAGCAGTGTCTGTGTGTGTGACCCTTAACCTTGAATATTAAGCCGTATACTAAGAATGTACGTGGAGCATGTCTGGAAACATATGCAGCTTATACAATTATATATTAGTTATTACCTAGCAGGCACTACATCATGAAGGCCCTCAGTACATTTCTATATAATAACTTAAAATCTCACAGGTGGGCTACCCAGTGTCCACTGGATATTCCCAGACCATAGCCTAAACTAAAGAGAGGCAGAATATGTGCTGTTACTCTTTTCTTTGAATCGTCTTTCCTCTCTCTAATAAAAACTTTCTCAAGACTCACTGAACACTAGATTACTTTTCTTGTATTTTCTTGGTCTTGTTTCCGTTACTATCTTGTCTGTTTGATATTTTGTGCTAAATGATTTTGGAAAGCACAGTACTGTGAACTTTGAAATGCCAAATCATGGTCCTCTTACTAGCTTTTTGGAACCCAAAGCAAACTGCTTCTCCAAATGTCCCAAATAAACATCCATGCAAAAACCTTTACACACTTACAACTCATTGGAGTTGTTCTGATACAGATACAAGTCTGGGAAATGCCTCACATACTGCCTAATATCGGCAAGTATGCAAGAACCAATCAAATAGCACATATTTTACAGATGTTCCTCCTTTCATCCTCCTATCCGAACATCTCTACAACTCATTAATACATCTGGCATTACAAACTGATGCCTTTAAAAGTGTTTAAAGGCATCCATTTGTGTTTCTTTGCAGCCATGCCAACCACACCAAATATTAGTAAGCACCAAACCTAACAACTTTTTATATCTACTCACCCTGCTGATGCCTTCACAACCTCGATTCCAAAATGTGCATCTCTCTTCCGCTCTGAGGACCTGGGCGGCTCTGGCCTCCAACTAGGATCAGGGACTGAACAATAAAATGTCATATAAGGTTCACCATGAAGTCATTGCATATACATCTATTCTACTCTATTCAGTGTCCACACTCACTTGTAGGGGCTGTACACTGGTGATCCTCTTCACTCAGGGTGCTCAACTGTCTTTTGAATTCTAAAATGAAAAGAAAAGCATAGAAGAGATTTTACATCAGAAGCTGAAAGTGTTCATGTGCCACCTCACCAGCACAGCATGTGCAGTGAATACTGTTTTTGCACCTGTGTGGAATCAAGTGTTTAGCTGCTTTATTTATAACAACCAGCAGGGGGAGACACATGCTTGGATATTGGTGGAGTTGATGCTAATTCTAAAAAAGCTGGAACAACATGGTTCCTGTTTTTATTCTGTACCTTCATCTTGGTCACTGTGGGAGGTTATGGCAGTTTGGGATATATGAGGCGGATAAGGAGGAGGAGGCCCAAAGAGAACAAGAGCAGAGGAAGGATTTAAAGGAGAAGGTGAGGGCGTCTCTACTGTAGGTGTGACCTGGGGTCTCCAGGAAGGAACAAATCCAGACCCTCCCTGGGCTTTCTGCTCCAAAGACTGACCAGTGAGAGAGAATGAAGCTGACAGAGAGGAAACATAATGGGGGGGAGGGATGATGGGAAGGAAGAAAGACAGAGGGAAGAGTAGAGGGAATGAAAAGTGGAATATCAATGAAACATAACGAAAGTGTTCTTTCCAAAAATCAGTTCAGCAGGCATTTTCTCCAGTGTTAGTTCCTGTCACTTAGCTCGGTGGGTAACTAACAAAGAGGTGAGAGGGACAGCAGGTAGTGCAATACTTAGAAAGGGACCAATAGAAGCAGGGGGCAAAAAAACAGGGACAAAAACACCATGTAAGAAAGAACAAGAAGATAGAAGATTGACACAGGTCAGGTCCTCAAAGGGACAGCTCAACGTTTTGAAGTGTGGTTGTATAAAGTACTTATCCATAGTCAGTGTGTTGCCATACAGTAGTAGCTCATAAGATAAGTACCTCATACAACCAAGCTCCAAAATAGCCCAGCTATCGCTTTAAGGATGAAGCAGAGTAGATAATAAGCATGACAGTTTAGATACAGTTAGTGAGAAGATTCTTTCTGTATGCCTTTTTGAAACATGAATATCATGGTTAAATGTGTTTGCAATTTCACATCTCATGCTTAGTAACTCAAGATTTAAATATATGAAATCCCTCTAAAATCCCACATTAAGAAACCCAGACCTTGAGGAACCCCATAGAAAAATACATGCTGTGATTTGGGATTTTTTTTTTAAATGTAAAAAACTTTTTTAGATTTCTGCAAGTGTTTCCTTTTTTCAGTGATTGGATGGCGAGCACTTGTAGTTGTGTAAACTGCACATAAACCCCCTTATTGTAAAAAAACAACAACTATAAAAACCATCCATCCTTTGAATGCTCCAGGTCTCTAGTTTGTGGCTGTATAGTTTCATGAGACTCTGATTATCCTAGAGTTTACAACTAGAGTTTAGATTCTCTGCCCGAGTCCGACCCTGACCCGACCCTGGATTTTCTTGGCCAGATCTATGCTCTAGTCACAACAGCTCACTTTATACAGTGAGCTGAAGTTTCAAAAAATGCTTTCACTACAATGAAATAGCTCCTATGAGGACTAACATCAGCTCACATGAATATAACTGGACTGAATCCACAAGAGTCTCAGCTTTACAGTCAGACCCAAGTTATGCAAATTCCAAGACTGTTAATGGACCCCAGTATGCAGCATGGATCTTCAAGTTTCGTATGATACAAATATACTCTAGCCCCGTGAGCCCATCCTGATCTCTGAGCTCCGTTGTATTTTACTCTCAGATCAGTCTGGTAGCGTGCAAATTTGGAGAAGTTTGACCAGCGACCGAGCCAATTAGCGTTGGTTTTGAGCTGGATTTAAGTGATGAAAGGAGAAGAGACTGTTCAGTGTAAACAACATGGAGGCTTCCACGGATGAGAGAGCAGCTATGGAGCACCAGCTCACTAACTCTTTTTTCTCTGGATCCTTCTGTTGAATATGGACCGGGCTCCTGAAATTGGGCCTTTGATCCTTAAATTCACGTTACACAAACGGAAAATATCCTTTACCCACGTGTTGTTTCCTTTTCTGAGCTTTGCTTCCACGCTGTTAGTACGTCATACGCTTCAGTGATCTGATTGGTTGAATTGGCCCGTATGTTGGTGATAGACAGATGGTTTATCCAATCGGCAACCAGTATTTTCAACCCTTCCCCAAAGATCTCCAAACGAGAGTTCCCAGATGGATATGCTGAGACAATAAGAATCAATCCTCTGGAGGAGGTTAAATATCTGCACCCTATCTCTAAAACTGAACCTGCTTCAGCCTTTAAAAGAGAAAAAGTCGACAGGGCCCACATGGCTTTGTCATTCAGAACTAGAAGTATGTAACTTTAAAGTTCCTTGCAGCCTTATTTGCAAAAAAGCTACGACGTTTGCGTCACCTCTCACAGTGAAATACATTCTCCTACATTTCATCAGGTAGAATTAGATAAAGAACTCTGCTGCCTGTTCTATAATATCTGACAGCGCACAAACATAGAAAGACAAGACGTTATTGGGACTCTCGTTTGCTCACATGATGTGCGATATTTGGTTCCTAAAAATCTTTTTAGCAGCAAAAATATAGTTTCACTTTTTTTCCTTCTCAACTCAGTCATTTCTTCAGACATCACTCAAACAGGAGGAGATGATGCATTTGTTGGGGACACATTTGGTGCTCTTATGAGTACTGGCAGAGTGTGTGTGTGTGTGTGTGTGTGTGTGTGTGTGTGTGTGTGTGTGTGTGTGTGTGTGTGTGTGTGTGTGTGTGTGTGTGTGTGTGTGTGTGTGTGTGTGTGTGTGTGTGTGTGTGTGTGTGTGATTGAGTCAAAACCCAAAGTGTATTTTAGTGGGTCAGTGCATTGTTGCGCAAGTATGGAATATCACCGGATTGTCCCCATGAGATTTCAGGTTTCATGTTTCACCCACTTCAACTGCTTACAGCAAGAATAACCAGCAAAGTCGTTTACAAACAGCATGTGAGCAAATCTGAATGTGAAAAAAAATAACCTAATGTCTTAATTGGGCTTGGGAACATATTATTAAGCACATATTATATGAGGCTTCATGTTAGTAAATCAAATGTGAGCCCCGGAGAGAGGGCACTGTGTTCAGATATGAACAGAGATGATGAGAATGAATGAAAGGACACGGGAGTACAGCAGGGAGGCTGACGCTGAATAACAGGGTGGGGGGGGGGGGGGGGGGTAATGTTGGGGGTATGTCAGGCTTGAGTCGGGTTAAAAGGTAGAGCAGCATTACATGGCTTTTTCTGCAGCACTACAGGCTGTCCAGGATCATTGGCAGAGAAATGCAGAAACTTAGGAGAGTGGGCAGGCTGTGCTAGAGGAGCCTGAGATTTAGGAGGCCTCCATTCACTCTGCCAGGAAGCTGGAAAATATAAGGAGAAGGAAAAAAAACATGGCAGGATGGAGGACGAAACACAAGTGAAGGTATAGTCACAGGTGTATGAATTGAAAGGCGTGAACTAGCCTCTGACAGGATCTGTCCCTGTACCTGTCTCAGGGGCAGATGGAAGGCTGGTGGGCCTGGTGAGGACAGAGCAGGGCTCCCCCACAGAGGTGAGGCGAGTGCTGGGCTGTCTGGGAGCAGCAGGAGGTGGAGGTAAAGGAGGGAAGGAGCTGAGAGGAGCTGAAGAGGAGGAGGAGGAGGAGGAGGTGGACACAGACGAAAAAGAAGGAACGCTCTGTGCTCTCCAGGCACCGGGGCAGGCTGAGAGAGGAAGACGCAAAGAATCAAATTAAAGAAATTACTGATGATGAAAGCATACTAAGAGACTAATGCTGCATCAACATTGGGATTTAAAAGAGAGGAATTTTAAAAAGCCACAATTTTAACAAGCTAGGGATGTCGGGATAAATAGATTCTGCCGTAACCACAAAGGTTATTTTTGCATTTGGTACCATTACAACCACTCGGCTCCTTGCACACTGAAAAAATGTGGAGCTAGAAACACTGCAGTCCATTGATTGGTGCAGACGTTCCTCTGTATCATCAGTGAAGAGGAATGGATGGAGCAGTAGAAAATGAAAAGGTTTTTCAGCTCATTTCCCATGGCTGTCCATGGCTTTTACCATCCGGTAATAACCCCACCATACTGTCTGCGGTGGAAACATGAAACAGATCTAGTGTTTAGGTACATGTCCATATACCCTTACCCTTACATATACGGACGGTTCTAAAGGTACTATATTGAAAGTGTTTGATGGAAACGCGTTTTTAGCTTCTATGAGTACATGCAAAACCCAATATTTTTCAGTATAAAGTAGGCTGACGTGCAGGACCAGAAGAATGTAAAAAAAAAAAAAAAAGTTTAAAAAAAAGCTGTTGACAGTCGATTTTCCCGTCTCTTTAGAAAACTGTTGTCCGAAACACCACAAACAAAGGCCAAAGATGATTTCCATGATGCTTTCTCAAGATATGTTTGAGGTAATGCTGAATGAATGGTATTTTTCATGCCTGTCTTTTCTATTGAATGTGAATGCAGCATTAGCCTTTAAAGCAAATCAAACCGTACTCTAATGTACTGATTTCAATCAGAAACCAATCCCAATTTTGAGCGGAATAATGTAATACCTGTTTGTAAGGTATCAGAGAGAGAGGGAGTATGGAGAGGTGGATCAGAGGATGGAGAAGAGAGAGAAGAGGAGGAGGTGGCTTTGGAGGGGGTGAAGGTAGCGAAAGTCTCCAAGCCCTCAGCTGGAGAGGAGTCACTGTGGAAGCTATGGGGCCTTTGCTTGGCTGAAATAGGCACTGAAAACAGAGCAGAGTACAGACAGAAAAGGGGAGAGGAAGACAAACCAAGAGACAGAAACATGGTGAGTGAAACTGGAAATACACAGAATGTTTACAGGTGACCAAACCTGAGAGGAACCTTAAAGAACTTCTAACCCTCTTTCATAACTTTTCCATAGACGGCTTTGTAGTTGTAGTTTAGACCTTCTGATTAACATTTGGGTAGTTCATCATTTTATCATCATTTGATAGGTATTTTGAACTGTGGTGCAAAGTCTTCTGCATTGCTTTTGCTTTTTGGGAGGGTGACAGGAAGAAGAAGGAAATGAGAAAGAAACCTGAATTACCACATTGTGGTTGGATGCCAAAAAGTCAAGTTTCAGTTTACATCTAAACTGTCCAGTATTACATGTATTATCTAGTGAAGACTTTGAAGGAATTTAAAAAAAAAGTATTAAAGCAGTTCTTTCCTTTCTGGCATGTGGCATAGCCTCATGAGACCGTCCCGATCTTGCAAACAGACAGGAAATGGGGTGAGAGAGAGAGAGGGGGAGACATGCAAAGGGCAGCAGCTGCTTCGAGGACCTTCAGCCACTTTACACGGGGCGACCGCTCTAACCACTGTGCCACAAGCCGCCCTGCTCCATTGTATTTTACTCTCAGATCAGTCTGGAAACGTGAGGCAGAGAAAATTTGGAGAAGTTTGACCAGAGACCAAACCAATCAGAGTTGGTTTTGAGGTGGATTTAAGTGACGAAACTAGAAGAGACTGTTCAGTGTAAACAACATGGAGGCTTCCACAGATGAGATGAGCAGCTATGGATCAAGCTGCTCACTAACTCTTTTTTCTCTGGATCCTTCTGTTGAATATGGACCGGGCTCCTGAAATTGGGCCTTTGATCCGTAAATTCACGTTACACAAACGGAAAATATCCTTTACCCACAAGTTATCTACTTTCTGAGCTTTGCCTCCACGCTGTTAGACCGTCATACGCTTCAGTGATCTGATTGGTTGAATTGGCCTGTATGTTGGTGATAGACAGATAGTTTATCCAGTCAGCAACCAGTATTTTCAACCCTTCCCAAAAGATCTCCAAACCAGAGTTCCCAGATGGATCTGCTGAGACAATGAGAATCAATCCATCTGAAGGAGTCAGGTTAATGTGGCACAGCACTTTTTGAACATGAACATGAACATGAACAACTCCACCTCCCTCCAAAGTCCCACCCTCTTCCCCCTGCCTGACCTATGACGCCCCCTCCCCTCCCGACTGGCAAGCGGTGACAGTGGTAGGCAACTGGAAGGGACGCTGCAATGATTGCAGGAAGCTCAGCAAATACTTTTACTTAGACCGAATAAAATGATTGGTCGGACGTTTATCAGAAATATATGAGAATTGAATATTGATGAGTTTCAACACCTGGTGGATTTCTTTTACATTTTAGCGCGCCAAACGCTTATTAGGAGCATTTGAAGATTACAAAAGAAAAGTGTAAAAATGCCAGAAAGGTAAGAATTGCTTTAAGTGTATTTTTTTGGTGTAACGTGGATGCTTGACACACATCTTCAGATCTCTACAGTCAGCACAGTTTGAAGATCAGTGTCACCAGTTCAGTATCTGACCATCTGAGTTTTACAACATGATGATGTCACAGTGAAGTGGACTTTTGACCTTTTGGCTCATATGTCAAAGCCTTAGTTTTTGAGTTTTTGGTCAAGATGCTCTGAAATCGGAGTAGATCAGGTAGATTCTTTTTTTGGCCACTGAGCTCTTGATTGTGTTACTGTTCACTCCCGTTCAGTAAATATAATTTGTTCTTTCAACATTTGGTTCCCAGACTATGTTCAAACTACAATTGAACATGGGCTGGGCGATAATTGGATATGATGATTTATTGTCTTTCAATGGATAGGTATCCTGATTAAGTCATATATTGAATTATCGTTATACCCAATTACATCCTCTAAATTGATACTATTATAAGCACATATTAACCAAAAATTTGATGTGAATATTTTTGCACTGAAGTTCTTAAATATTTATATGTAAAGACTATGTATTTATTGAATTGCCAAAGAAAATGTTATATTGTGATATATTTTGTTATTGAGATATGAAATGACCTGTATCGCAATAGAACATTTTGGCCAAACTGTAAAATGTCTTAAAATGTCAAAACTTGACACTTTACAGTTGAGTTTTAAAACTTGAGCATTGACTGGAGAGTACATTCTGAATGATAACCCAGGAACAGGATGAATTCAGTTCTTTACTAAAAAATGACGGATCTACCAAAAATAATCTGACCCTAACGAAAGCAGAGACCACACGGGATGAGGGATATCTGTTGAGCGATACCTGATCCGGCAGCGGGCTGGAAGATTTTGGGAAGTGCAGGAGGGTGAGCACGTGTAAAGGCTGGCAGTGAGTAGGCATAGGGCGAGGGCCGAGCCTGCTGGGCATTGCTTGGTGGTCGTGTACGCAAAGAGGATGGAACAGAGGGGTCTGGGGGTTCAGGCAGAATAGGACGAGATGGGACCGAGATGGTGGAGGAAATGCCAGAGGACGTTTTCCAATCCATCTCTGAGGTTACTGGGTGAAAGACAAGAGATGGGTAGAATGGAAGCACCGGGTGAAGAGGCAGATTGAATGAAGGTTTGAAAGCAAAAGAAGTTTAAGTAGAGGGGAAGACGGGAACGGTAAAACACAGAACAAAGATGTAGAGATGGAGGAGCAAATGTGGGAGCTAGGTTTTGCAGCATATTGGAGGAAACACAATGAGGAGAGGAAGTGAAAAGAGGAAGAGGAATGAGATGAAAAGGTTGAACTTTGAAAAAAGTTTGTTATTTTTCATGTCATAGACTAAGCTAGGCTACTTTGGTGAATATGAGTAAAAAAATGTCAAATCCATGAGGGGGCAATCAGGAAGGTGGATGAGTGAATGGGGGGAACGGACTGTTTACCTGCGGGGCCTGAGTGAGCCACAGGCCTCCAAGCCAGATCATGTACTCTCGTGACAGAAGAGGCAGAGGCTGGTACAGAAAGAAAAAGGAACAGCAGACAGGGTTATGTGAAAAGGGAACAGAGTTTTAATTGTGGCAACAGAAGAGGAAGCAGCAGTTTGAGAAAGCAGTTCAAAGAGAAAGAGAAAGGTAAGAAGGGGGGCAGCCTTGCTTCACTCCTCACAGCTAATACAGAGTGAAGGCTGACAACATGGCGGGAGTTGGGAGTCTTTCCCAGAATGAATTAGACCCTGTCTGTGTGGCGCTGCGACACTGTATTTAGAACACATTTCTTTGGAAGCGTGTGCATGGTGTTGCTTTCGGTGCGCTTGTGGCTGTTTCAATGCTGCTGAAAACAGAACGGAAATCTTCTGGAGAGAAATCTTTACACAAACATTACATTATAATACTTACATTTACAACTACAGATGTCAATAACTAATATATAACTGACATACTTACCTCTTAGGTAACATAAAATATGTATAAAATATCGTCTCTGTCTGGCAGAATCCTCGTATGTCCATATTTTTTATTTATTTATTCATAAATCAGTGGCAGTGGTCAGTTTTTATATCTGTGTGTGGGTCTTATAAAGTTTAAACCAATGAAAATGATGGAAAAAGAGCATGTGACTAACTCTCGTAACACCATTGGATCCTCAAACTGTCAGCAAAACCTCCCATTCCTGAAAAATGACAGTTTTGAACATACAATGTTTCCGCCAGACACTAACGTTTTATTTTTTTATACAAAAGAAAGTAGAAAGTACACTAACAAAGTATTTACGGTAGGCTGCCAATACCGAATACAGTGCTTTCAACAGTATATATTATTATTTTTTTGTTATTTAAGGATGTAGAATGAATGCCATATAACTTTCTTTTAATGAAGTTTAACTGTCAGTCGTGGAAAAATACAGAAAAAGAATAAAAACTGAACTACTTTGAAGTAGTTTTTCTGTGGGGCTAAATTACGTGGTATCAGATCCATGTTGTGTATTTGCTGCTATGGATACCAGCATTTAAGGTAGTATCAGAGGCATTTCCAATACTGGTCTCTTTATCGGACCAACTCAGTTATAATGGCAGGTGTTTCCACTGGTAGATTAGACGGAACAAAATTAAAGGGGAACTACGTTCATTTTCAAAATTCAATGTTATACCTATGCTCTAAAACCGTCCAAAAATATTAGTAGGCGAGTGCTAAAACTCCAGTGTGTGATGTCATCAAGTAGAATCATCCCAGGGTCTTTTTTGGCAAATACACTCACAATTTTTTTGTGTAATAACTATTAACGGAGAAATCCCAGGTAGTCGCTAACAGCCGAATGCATCTAACACTGATTAAGTGAAGGTATTCAAAGGTCTTTTTTAACCACTAATACTGCTCAAAATAACAACAAACCTCTGCAGCAGCATGAGAAGAGTCCCTACACACAAAACAAAGCACCAATGGGCTCCTTCGTTTTGGATTGACTTTGCTAATCCACTTGAATGGACTTTACTATGAGAGGAGCTGGTACAGGGGCCAGTAGGTAAGTCTTTAAAACACTCTTTTAATGAACTCTGGGTTCTCTAACTACGTTGTTGGTGCTTTGTTTTTTGTGTAGGCACTCTTCTAATGCTGCTGCAGAGGTTTGCTGTTATTTTGAGCAGTATTAGTGGTTAACAGAGATGTTAGAATGCCTTCAAAGTACTGCCCCAAGCTAATCAGTATAAGCAACATTTGGCTATTAGCGACTGTTAGCGACTGTTAGCGTCTCTCCTCGATTTCTCCGTTAATAGTTTTTACACAAAAAATGATCTTGAGTGATAAACAGAAGATAAACCAATCTTGTTTATAGATCCATTAGAATTGGAAAGACACTATTGTCTATTATGATCTTCAACAGGACTTGATTTGCTTTCATTCAGCTCATATCAATAATTTAACTTTATAGTTTTGGATCAGCGCCTTTAGTAATTGGATTGGATTAGGATTTCTTCTCATATTGTTTTGCTATATTCATCCCGGTGATCCTCAAGTCTTACCAGTAACAGGAGTAGCTGGTCCAAAGCTGGTCCTCCTCTCCTCCCCGCATTCATCATCACTGTCAACAAAGTCATCCAGGTTTCCAATGTCACTCTGTTTCATACTCAGAAGACTGGCCAAACTCTGCATGTCCTCATCTCTGGAGAGCACAGAAAGAATCCTCTTAAATGAGATCTCAGATATCAGTATTGATTTCAATTCTTCTTCTTTGAGGATCTGTCAATAAATGATATTGATATGCTGCTGGGGTAGTGACTTACGTGGCCTTGCCCTCTTTGAGAAAGATACAAGACAAGTTGAGTTTGAGCGTGGCCTCCACCACTTTGACGGAAAGGGGTTTGAGCTTCAGTGTGACATCATACTGGGCCGGCGTGGCGCTGGCAAACTTCCTCATATTGACTTCTGCTGATGCCAACACCTTCCTACGGCCTTTTGTCTCCTAATGAATAAAACCAGTGCACATGGAGGTCAAGATTGAACACAGAAAAAAGCCTTCTTCCTGAGAACAAACTGTTCTACAATTAAAAGTCAGTGATGTGAAATCACAACTCACATTTTCAATGACAAAGGTCCAGTCCTTGTCTTCAAACTCCTCTGCAGTAGGGTCCTGTTGACAGACAAATACACCAAGTTATGCATTCCCATTTCTAGATGATTTATGGGAGCACGATGTTTTTTCACAATGAGAAACACTCACAGTAATTTGGTTGTGGTTGATTTCCATCATTAGGATAATCGTGAATACTCTCACAAGAGACTTGACCCACCAATTGACTGCAGTTTACTTCATCTTTTCCTGTAACGTTCATTTGGCCACAGCCAAGAAGTAAACTGAAAAACTGACTTTTTGGTATAGTAAAATGTATTAAATAAATCAAAGTAATTTATACACAGTAAAATTAAAATTCAGTGGGAACTGGAACATTTTAAGTTAACATTTGAATATTTACACATTTTATTCATGTAATAAATCCACTGAATAGCAAGAGTATATTTTATTATATATTCACAAATACAATTGAAATTTGAATCTGAAAATCGTTTTATCACGGGTGAGTCATTTCTAATAAATGTAAGCTTTCTTTCTCCTATTTGTGATAACTGACATTTCTCAGGAACAGAAGGTCACAGACTCTCAGGGGTGGCACCGTTGGAAAGCCCACACATGAAAACATATTCAACATATCAACTTCCATCTCTCTACGACCTTCTGTTACAGAGACACGGCAGAAAAGCCAAACCAGAAACTTCCATGATGCATTCGGGACATATTTTATCAATAAAATTGCATTTTCTCACCAATAGCACATCATGAACACCAAGTATGATATATCACTGTGTTGGTCTTAATATCAGGTATCATAATCATATAATTATATAAATATATATACATGTAAAATTACTAAAAACTTCCCACCGCGACAGATAAGTCTTGATGGAGAGAGTACATGATATTGGTACGGCACATTAAAACATGCTCCTGTGCTGACTGTGCTGAAAATACTCCTCTAAAGTATCATTACAGTGTTTTGGTTAATATTCATACAACTAATTACCTGAAAATGTCAAAATGTAAATGAAAATACTCAAATCTCCTTATTAACAACAATTTCCTTTCTATGAAAAAAAGTTTTAGACTTTACTTATTTCATTTAGATAAATATAACTTCTACGTTACATGTCACGTAGCATTTACTTCATTTATTCACATGTTACGCTTAAAGTCAAGTACATTACACTTAATATTGTTGAGTGACTTGTACTTGATATTCAGCGGTGAAAGTATTATTATTATTTTTATTTTTTTATTGGGTTATGCAGAGTTATACAGGTACACAAGAAAAAGTATAATCATTGTGCAGTGTGTCTGCTTTATGGTGAAAAGAAAGGAAAAAACAGAAAAACCCCAGCAGTAAAATGTACTTGAAAAATTGAGTTATTTTTTCAGTGTAACCTTTCAAATCAATTAAATTAAATTCAATTCAATTCAATTCAATTCAATTCAATTCAATTCAATTTTATTTATAGTGTCAAATCATAACAAAAGTTATCTCAGGACACTTTACAGAGTAGGTAAAGACCACACTCTATGACTTAATTGTGATTTACAGAGACCCAACAATTCAAGTAGATGTATATCATTTTACATAAATCCATCTTCTCATTTGATATAGCCTATTAAAAGAGAACATGAATGAATGAATTCTTTATTTCAAACATGTGAAAAACATATTACACTTGAAACACTAGTCATTAAAACCCTTTGTATGTTTGAAAAGGAGTAGGAAGAAGCATTAGCTTATTAATTCCTACCCCTTCTCCACGTAGTACCGAGAACTGTAGGTTTTCTTACTTCCTGTGTGTCCTGTTTTTTTGTTTTTAATACACTCAACAACAACAAACAATAACCAAAATAAGTATGGCAAAATGTGAGACCCCTAGTGTTTGTCATACCCCTCTTCCTCCCTGTGCCTTGTAAATAGCATCTGTTTGTACCGCTGTTTGAATCGTTGAACATGTATTTATCAACCACAACAACAAATGGAAGTTTTTGAGTTCCCGCTCTTGTCCAGGACATTTCCAGTGATGTTCGCAGCATGCACTGATATGTTCCTCTCTGTGGAAGTCCGATTCAAAACATGTACAGTCCGTGGCTATAACAGATCTATGAATTCATATCTTACATGCTTGGAAATGATCATTGAATATTAAAAACTAAAATCAACTACAGTTATTAGCCAGCAGTGACCAATAATTATATTATTTATTAATTTGAAGGACAATAACATTACTAACCTGCACGTGCTACAATCTGACGTTTTTCACAACATAACTGCCTTTTCAATATACTCTAGTCCATGTTTTACCATTTGAACATTAATATGAACATAACTCTATCACCCTCTCAGATGGCTATTTCTTTTGAGGCGCTCGGATAGATAGCATAGTAGTTTATTCTGAATTTGAAGGAAAATAGGAGAATGTTGAACTCATTTTCCAGGATTTTTCACGTTTTCTCTCATTTTCCATGTGTTTCCATGACTAGAAATCTGGTCAAGTGTTTTCCAGGTTTACCAGGCCACGTGGGGTCCCTGGTTTGATCATTCAATAGGCTGTATGCAGGGAGAAATGCTACATTTCCACTGGGCGTATCTGTGATCGCGAGTCCATTCTGCTGCTCTGCTTATAGCATACTATACTATGACTTTTTTATGACTTTTTTTCAATAAGGGGGAGCTTATGATTTATGATTACCTTATTTAAGATGTTTGATGTTCACTTAAAAAGATGTGTCCTCTCATGCAATAAAAACATTAGTTTCATAACAAGACAACATGATTATTTTGATGAATATATTGTGAATTATTTTGCCACGACATTTCCATATTGTCCCATGTCTATCTGCAACTACAAATACACACCTTGAAGAGTGTGACAGTGATGTCCAAGCTCTCTGGAACCTGCCAAAGCACCACGCCTCTGTAGGGGTTTTTGATCCCTGGCTGCCAGCCGTGGAGCTGCAAGAAAAGATACAGTCTCAATTGTTGCCAATGTTTCATGTGGACAGTATTATAGACACTGCACTCTGTGCCCATCCACACAAAGACGTGTTTTCCTGTAACCGCACAACTTTAGTATCGCTTTGGCCGACCATCCACACGCAGCCGGCGTTATTTGAGCCTGGAAATGGTCGAGTGTGAAGATTTGAAAACACCCAGCCCATGGCTGCGAGAGAGGAGAGAGACGGACCCATAGACTGTTTACTGAACTGGACTCTGAGCCACATGCATGGGAATGAATTATCTCTCCTTTTTCCCCGATGTGCTGAATAAGTCGCTAAATTGGTCGCTCGTAGCTTTTTACAAATAAAGTTGCTAAGAAGGTGTGAAAAGTCTCTAAATGTAGTGAGAAAGTGGCGCCTGTGAGTGCTTTGGGACGGTGAAGGGGCTCCCAGCAGCACCCTCTGCTCGTTGAGGACACTAACTGCAGAGTGATCGGTGCATCAGAGTCCAGAACAGCACAAAAGTCTCCACTAACACCAGAAACAGGGACACATTTCTCTCTAGGATGGAGGAGGATTTGGGAAGTCTCCAGATTTGGAGAGAAACTCTCTGGTGTTTGGATTCTCCACAGCGTCTCCCCGTCTATTCTTCTCCGTTGTTGGTGTATTTCTGTTGCAGTTACAGCTCCACATCCAGGCCTGGCATGTGAACTACAGCGTTTGGAGTCGGTTTCACTAGTTTCCTGTGGATGCAGATATTTCTTAATCCGAGGCCGAGTGGACGGAAAACGGACGGAAAAAAAGGTGTTTTCGATTGTGTGGACGTATACGAAAATTTATCCTAGAACATATTTCATAGAAAGGCAGGCTTTTCTGAATACTTCTCAATGAATCTCCTCTCATTCTTCTTTGCTCTTCTTCTCATTACCTTTGTGCTGTGACGTCTGTTTCTCCTGATCCACACCACTCTCAGTTTGTCTGGTTGCCTGCAATCAAAAAACATCTTAGTGTCTTCAGCGTTTCTTTCATCACTACCAGCATAAATGTAACATACAGACACACCCATGTAGGAATACTAACAACTTTCTGTTCTGTGTTTCACTTGCATTTTCAGTTTGACTGTTGACCTTTTGTGTGTGTAAATAAAGCTTAGTAAAAGTTCAGTAAGAAAGAGTCTCTTAACCCTTTCATTCATTCACAATCTCTTTCTCTCTTCCACCAACCAGATTCTGCCACAGCCTCCCTAAGCCAATCATATCATTGCTGCAAAACTTTAAAGCTGCGACCCTCCTCCACCCCTTCACCTCCACACATCATCACGTTCAACACAGCCCTGCTCCAGCCCCTGATCCCATCATCCAGATCTTCAGCCCACTCGCTTCACCAGCGCCAGTGTCTAGACCAGGATATTCTTAAGCTAATTACACTACTCCCCATAATATACTATATCACGATGGGGTCGTTGTGACGAAAAGAGAGCTGAGCCGGAAGGCAAAGCTATCAATCTACCGGACAATCTTCGTTCCTACCCTCACCTTTGGTCATGAAAGCTGGGTCATGACCGAAAGAACGAGGTCGCGGTTACAAGCGACCGAAATGGGTTTTCTCAGGAGGGGGGCTGGAGTCTCCCATAGAGATAGGGGGAGAAGTTCAGCCATCGAGGAACCGAGGAACTCTGAGTAGAGCCGCTGCTCCTTTACGTTGAAAGGAGCCAGTTGAGGTGGTTCAGGATCATTTAGTAAGGATGCGGATAAGGGGTTGAAGATGAGATGAGATGAGACGATGGGGTCTAATCACCGAAGACTCTTCACACTTCACTTTGTTGTGCCCAGAGTTTCTCCTGAATAAAAAATAAAGTTCTATGGTAAATAAAGTGACTAATGCTTGATCACAATTAATGTGATGACGGTAACAAGACTGGGCTTGTATCTGAAATCACTCCCTCTTTCACTCATGCACTGTTTAATAAACATTAAACAGTTTACTCTTTAGTGAGCAGAAAAATGTTTTTGTGTTGTCACTGACCCTTGCTTGTTAGTAAAAAGCAGTGCGCATGCCATGGATAGAATTTTTTTCATTGAACCGTGGCAGTTTGTGATGGTACTTCAAACTTTAAAACTTAAACTTATAAACCTCCCACTAAGAATTTGGACTTAACTGTCAAAAAGTAAATATAGTGTACTACATAGCAGAGATGTGGACTACATAGCAGACTTGAGACTGGTTCACAGTTTGGACGACTTTTAAACGGACTTCACAGAAAATTAAAGTCTTGAGACTCGACTTGGACTTGGACTGGATGTTAATGACTTGGCTCCAGACATGATGACTTGAATGACGTCTGTGTTCATTTTATGATTTCAGTTTAAATACTGAATATTTATTGTGTTATGCAAGTGCACACACGGAACAGCATCGTCGTGATTGGACGACAACCCTGTCATTCAACATACATGATGGTTTATGGATCAGATCATCATCATGATGCCTGTGTCCAAAGAGTCATCGCTCAGATTCAAGAGGTTCACATGTGAAGAAAAAAGGAAAACCTGATGGAGAGGGAGTATTTTTTTGAGAGGAAATTAAGAAATGCATAATCTTTTTTTTTTAAAGTGATTTGTGTTTTTTACAATAATATCTATTTCACGGAATACTTTTTGTACAGGTTTGATAAATTGGCCAATAATGTCATTAATAGATTAATAAAGTACTAATACCTTGTCTTTTCTCTCTCTCTGGATACTGTAGGTAAAACTGCAATACCTTGGGTGGGAGAAGTGATTTGACTTAAATTGCTCAAGAAAAAATCCCTTGGCACTTGCTTGAGACTTGAACCAAATGATTGGAGTCACATGTCTGCTAGGCAGCATAGTGAGTCATTTCAGATGCATCCAAGGAGTCCGAAGCCACACCTGCCTATGTGACTGAACAGGGACAGCTGGGCTTCGAGCTAAATGCTAATGTCAGCATGCTAACATGCTCGATGACAATGTTAACAGACTAGATGGAAATTCAGGGGGATCACTAAAGTGATTATAGTTCATGCTGTGGGAAACGTTACATTTCATGGCAATCTATTTGGCAGTTGAGATATTTCACATCATCTAATTTCATGTAATCTAATTATGTAGCCCGTGGAAGAGCACAGGCCCAGGAGAAGAGGGCTGATTGTCAAAAAAGCACACAGCGTGAGCACAAGCCCATCTGTGTGCTTTCAAAACACTGAGGTGAAGAGCTCAGCCAGGGGAGAAATGAAAATCTTGTGATTGTGTGAGCGAGAGTAAGTCTCCTCTGATTGGACGTGTGCCTGTGTGAAAGAGTAAGGAGGATACTGTAAACACTGCAAACATACTATATGAATAGTGTGAAAGCTCACATACGACACTGTACGCAGAACCAAGATGTGGATGAAGCCATTGCTGTGAAAACAATATCACGTTTACAATACTCAGCCTTTGAAAAGACGGTGAGCGCACACTGATGTGAGAAATAAAGAAACCTAGTACAAACTTATAAAGTACAAACGTAGTCCTGGCTTCTGCGGGTAGTAAATCCTACTAAACAGCAGCTTCTAGTCATTTTAGGCATTTTTCTGAGGCACCTTCACGCAATACAAAGTCAATGTAGAACAGTACATTTTTTCCCCTCAGGACGGGATTACAACATGGCAACATCGCTAAAGGTCCCCATACACTGTGCGCTGAGGCGGATTAATGCACAGGCTGGCCTAGGCTGCAGTCTAGGGGCCCCAGGTGTGCAAGGGCCCCGGATTGGCCAGACTATTTTAATGTTTTTAATTTACCTCAATGGGAAAAAAAAAACTTGGCTCATACTAGGGCCCTTTAATACATTACAAAAATGAAGTCACTGATTGGAAGGATATGGGACACGTTTACCCAATTAGCTGCCATCATGTGGCCGGGTTCATAAGCTCAGTTTTGTTGTCAATGGTACGTCACTCACTGTTACTACACACTACAGCTGCAAAAAGTCATAAAGGAAATATGATAGTGGAGCACGAAAAAGAGAAGCACAATGACTGAAAGAACAACAGGGCCAAGATCTGCTAAAGAAAATTCCTATGACAGGATTTTTCAAGGTTGTGGACTCTTCATCTGTTCTAGCTGGGTTTTTTCTGATAAAGCATGATTAATAATGTGGGGGCCCAAACAAACCGAGGGGCCCATGACTGCCTTAATCCGCCACTGACTGTGCAGTAACACAATCTTACAGATTCACTGGGTGTCACACACTTTGAGATAGGTCTAATAAAAATCCCAATCTGTGTCAGAGTTTACAATATCAATTTGGAAGTATGGCAGAGTGTGCACTGTATTATCTGATGACAATGCAAACAAACACATCAAAACTTTGACAAAGAGGTTTTCTGACTTTGTAACTGGAATGTGGTCAACTCGAGTGTGACGTTATTCCCAGTTCCCAGTTCTGATTTCTGAAGAGCTTAGAGTTGAGACAATGCTGACTACTGTCTAAGCTAAAAACCTTTGACTTTTTACCATTTATTTTAGTTCATGTTTAGTTACGTTTCTATTGTGAATGCATTTGATTGTTGTTTTTTTAATTGATTTATTCTGTGCTTTTTCCTGCTTTCTTTAAATGTTTTTATTCCATGTGCTGTTGCATTTGTTTATGGGGATTTAACCTGTGGAACCTGTAAAGAACTTTTCCTTTGGGTATGAATGAAATGTGCTATATGAATAAATTTGCCTTGCCTCGTTATTTTCAGTATTGGCCTTTAAAGAGCACTACTGCTCAGAGAGAAGACAGTGGGCCTCCTCGTGTTGCTGATTCTCATACTTAATGTGTGGACTGGTGAGAATGGTTGTGAAAGAGAGAGCAGTGAGAGTGAAAGAGAGGGAACAGAAATAGATATCTGCCCTGCTGAACTTCACAGAGGCTTAATAGCAATCCTCCACCTGCTGCTCTATTTATCACAGACATGTTCTTGTGGTGTTGCAACAGGCAGACTTATAAATGCACAATAGTGCTTTTAGCCCTGGTGGTTTGCAGAGAACAGCTTCTCAAGACAGAATACATGTCAGTGTTTGTTTTCCTCAGCTTGAAGTACGAGGTGTTTGAGCGTTACCATATGAGGGAATGCTGGAGGGCGGGAGGGAAGTTGTTGATCATATAACTTCTAAATAGTTTCCCCACACTGTCTATACACTCTTACTTCACTGTAGGTGGCTTTTTCTAATCAGTTCAGGGAGTCAGTCCGTCTGGCTCATCCACATTTTACACATTCTTGTCAGACTGCAGAAAACACAGCCGTACTGTCTGTGATGTCACACGTAGGTCACCTATGACTTTTATTTCTTGCTAAACTTAAAGTTAAAAAATATGCCTACCAACAGCTCTGACGCTCACTGATTATCATGTTGTATCTTGGTTGCTTTTGTGAGTTACATGCTGGAACTATTTTATGATTAACAGCCAGGGGCAGTGACTGGTGACGTCACAGTTAGGTTGGTTTGGTACCATCATGCCTTCACTGAGGGGAATAACAAAACCTGTGCTCACTAACTGTGTCTGGCAACACAGAGGCGTTGCAGAGAAGTATTGGGTGGATGGATACACTGCTGTTAAGAAATAGTTCCAGCATACGACTTCCCCTTAACAACAAATTGTCAATTTCGATTTTAGTTTCTGTAGAGAATAAAAAAAACATAGATAACATGTTAATTATTATGATATATCCACCTTTCTCACTGGTTGCCAGCTACAGTGAGTGAGCACAGGTTTTGGTCTCTGTACAAGCACCATGGTACCAAAGCTGCCACCCTCATTGTGATGCCTAGACTTCAAGGCATCGCTGTGTTGTTCGTTAAGAAACAGCTCCGGCCCACAACTCTTCCTAAAACCACAATCGCAAACTAACACTTTAGCAAAGCAGATACAACACATTAACCGCTAAGCATTACAGCTCTTAGAAAGGAAAGGCAAGTTGATTTGTTCAATGCACTTACTCAGTGCTTGTATTGGATCATAGTCCCCTGGTGATATGGTTATGTAAATGTATCTGTTGTCTGCATAATTATTAACTTAACATAACTTTTTTTGTTATTTTCCATAATCTGAGCCAGTGGAAGCATGTCGATGTTAAACAGAAAAGGCCCCAGAATGGAGCCTTGGGGAACTCCACATGTCGTATTTGTCCGCTCAGATGTGTAATTACATACTGACACAAAGTAGTCCCTGTTCTTTAAAGAAGGACTCAAACCACTTTAGTACTATGGCAGAAAGTCTAACCCAGATTTGTAATCTGTCTAGTGCTATGTAGGTGTATTCTTTCATTTTGGACAGAGCCAGGCTAGCTGTTTCTCTATGCTTCCAGTTGTTATGTTAAGCTAGGCTAACTACATCCTGACTCCAGTTCCATACTTGGAGTAGACATGAGATTAAGATTGATCTCCAATGAGGAAGCACATGAGAGTATTTCACATGTTGAACTACTCCTTCAAGGTGAGACAGAACGCAGCCTTACATCTTTATTACTGTAATCAGTGCAGTGAGTAAACATCCACCCAACCATTTACACGCACTGTAATGAAATGACACATGATATCTGGGTTCAGACAAGTGCTCATTCCTGTGTGTCCTGTGCTTTCAGAGCATCACGTGAAATCATGTAAAGTGTGCACATATACAGGCTCAGCTTAATAGGAGCTGATGTTGTTAATGTTGAAGAAATAAAGCAGGACTTTGTGTTTCAAACCACTGAACCTGAGAGTGTAAACACATACATCCAAACATTTATCAGTCAAATACAACAAGAGGGTCTTCTAGGTCTGGAGTAGTCCTTCAGACCTGGGACACTGTGTGAGCTATTCTATTAAAGGCAATCATTCCAAAATTATGGAAGCCCATTTCTGTCAATACAAAATGAAAACCTGATGAAAAGTAAGACTGATAGTGACCGATATATGACTCAGTTGTCATAATAAAATAAATTGAAACTTTTACTTCCTAAATCAAACATATGACTCAAATGATAATATACTGAGTAATAATTAGGAAATAGGAAATAAAACTTTAGACATAAAATGTCAAAATAAGAAACGATACAAGGTAATATGTATAGCCCAACTAATTTTTAATACCGATATATCGATATATTTGATACATACAGTATATTAGCCAATGCTATTTTGTTTTTATACAGGGCATAACATAAATGCTAGGGCTGGGACTTTAACGCTTTAATTACGATTAATTATTTACAGAAAAAATAACATGACAAAAAAATAACAGGACAAAAAAAAACGCAATTAATCGCAATTTATTTTTGTGTACGGAACATTACTCATTGGACGAGTTCCCGCCCGGCCCGTAAAACAGGAGAGAAATGAAACCGATGAGAAGCAGATGATGAGTTGTTGCTGGGTTCAGTGGGCGACATTTAAGTTCTAAGAAATGAACATGCTGCAGCTAACGTTAGCACAGACAACACTAAACATGCTGCAGCTAACGTTAGCACAGGAAATACTGAACATGCTGCAGCTAACATTAGCACAGACAACACTGAACATGCTGCAGCCAACGTTAGCACAGACAACACTGAACATGCTGCAGCCAACGTTAGCACAGACAATGCTCCTAGGGAGTGTCATTAGCTGATGGATCATTTTTGTTTCTGTGTTTTTGAAAACACAAATGGGAGAAACTGTTTATTGTTTATGTGTTAAACTGTTTATTTTATGACAAGGATATTATTCTAAATATTTTTGCAATGTTAGGTTTCCACTTTTCTTTAATATACCTTACTAAGTACTGTTTTATTTTTTATAAACCAAAACGAATGTGTTTAAGACGTAAAAGTTTACAAAATGTTAGTGCTCACTGATAAAAAAATAAACACATTTTATTGTTTAAACTCATTGTTGTGTGTATTCATTCATTAAGTCATATACCAAAATCATTTAAATTGAAAGATGTTGCTTCTTCAGTCAAATATCGATATGTGATTAATCATAATTAAATAATTACAAAGCCTCTGATTAATTAGATCCATTTTTTGAATCGTGTCCCACCACTAATAAATATACATCACTATTGTGATCAAGAAATGTGCTGTGCAGGGCATTTTAATGCCGGCTGACATATACTCTGATAAACAGTATTTATACTGTATCTGCAATGAGTTAATATCCACCGCAATGTAAGTCTGCACAATTCTGGAGTCTAAGTTCGAACTTTAAGTTATGTCAAGTTATCACTGTGATTTTGACTTAAAAAGACAACATGTTGACTCAGTATCTAATAATTATTGGTCAATTTTGAATTCCTGAGTCAAAACTGTAGAAAATATTATATACTGTGTCATTATTTTCGTATACTGAACCTAAATTATGTCCTCTGTAGTTAAAATCATAAAAAAAACTTACCATATAGACATCCAAGTTGTCAGTCAAAATTAGTAGTAATTATTAGTAGTATTGCACTTAGTATTGAAAAGTTAAAATGATCACAGTTTTGTAATTTTGACAATATGTTTCCTTAATTGCCTTTGCCTTTTGATTTACAAGCACATAGTTTTGATTACTATTTCATAGTGATGGGAATCGGGAACCGCTTCCAGTTGGTAACTGGTACCCCAATTGTATGCCTCTGAACTTGTCAATTCTTTTTTAGCAATGTCGACATGTTTTTCTCACAGTTGATCACTGCAAAACAATGACATCAAACTCATGCACTGCTGGAAACTCCAACTCCAACAAGAAGGAGACATGGGGGACAGGAAAGAAAGCGTCCAAAGCGTGGCATCGTCACATGACTTAAGATGACAACAATGCAGCTTGTAATGTCAGTAAAATCATCTTTTATGTAAGTGTGGAAACTGAACATGTGAAACATCTTTCTTTGGGCCAGGAATGCGATGCCTTTGACACACAAGAGGATAAATATCCTGTTATAATAACGTAACTAGCACTATGCAGGCGGACTAAGCAGATTCTTTCTTTGTCCGAGAAAACCTAAATGAAAATGTATGTTGTACAGATGTACCCTCATTTCATCTGCACTGTGTTCAGATAAAACAGTTACAGACACTGGAAATCTCTGCAGGCCTGCTTTTATTTGATCAGGAATCAATGAGGGAGTTGATAAAGAATCAGACTGATGAGCAGAATGGATACAGGCCTAATACCAATGAAATCAATTCCCATCCCCTTTTAGGTAACAATCTTGATGTCATAATATTGATTTACCGTGAGTATTTTCATTTTTGTCATTGCTAACATCGACCTTTGAAAAAACCTTAAGAAACCCCCAAAACATGACCCCTCCACAAACATCCTTCCAGACCCCATATGTATCTCACATGCACAGTGTGCTCCTGCTTCCCTATACGTCTTATGTGTAATATAATGTATTGTTGTGTCGCAATAGCACAGCTCAAGCAAAGCGTATCAATCCTCGCACCGTGTGGATAAACACCCTGTGCAGGATCTGGCAGGGACAGAGACGTGTTGATACTGGTCCCTGTGTGTGATACTTCTTGGGTAGTACAGAGCAGAGTGACAGGAAGCTAGGCCACTCTACAAGCCAGGGCTGGAGGATTGGAAACACATGCTGACTGCACCGTGAGTAATGATAATGGAATTAAAGGAGCTCTTTCCGTGCCAAGACTGAAGCAGACAGACCCACACCTCAAAGACTAACATCGAATGATTGTTCTTTATAACTCTCATCTACACCCTTAGCTCTACATTGGGTGGGGACGTTTTGCTCCAAACCCCAAAGGTTTCCATCAGTATGCTGCTGTTTAATCTGACTGTGAGCATGCTGAAAAGAACAAGGTGAAACATATTCAGTGTTCCCCCAAAACACTGAAAGACAGACTCTTTATGTCTCATCTCATCTTATCTTCAGCCTCTTATCCGGGGTCGGGTCGCAGGGGCAGCAGCTCTAGCAGGGGACCCCAAACTTCCCTTTCCACATTAACCAGCTCTAACTTGGGGATCCTGAGGCGTTCCCAGGCCAGTGTGGAGATCTAATCCCTCCACCTAGTCCTGGGTCTTCCCAGAGGCCTCCTCCCAGCTGGACGTGCCTGGAACACCTTCCTATGGAGGCGCCCAGGGAGCATCCTCTACTCCGAGTTCCTCACGGATGGCTGAACTTCTCACCCTATCTATAAGGGAGACTCCAGCCCCCCTCCTGAGAAAACCCAGACTCATTATGTACCTTGTATCCTATTAAATGGGAGAGGCATTCTTTAGACCAGGGCTACTGTAGGAATTAAACCTTTTGTTGCCAAATGCGAAGCTTTGTTTGTGTAGCTTGATTCTCAAGCTGGTGAAATGATCCAACAATGACTAATGTCAAGTATTTCTGGGATCATGGGACTACAGTAGCACAGTGTTTCTAACTAAAGCCTAGACAAGACTATAAAATGGCATGACAACGCCCCCCCCCCCCCCCCCCTTAGATACAGGTTGATCTAGCCATGGGTCAAGTCAAGTGAATTTTATTTGTATAGCACAATAACTACACAGGTCAACTCAGTGTGGTTAGACAGAGAACAGCAGCAAATCTGATTCCTCACATTTGACACAATTTAAAAATAAAATAAAAACAATTTCCCAGCCCCTGAGGTGACGTTAATGTACACCCATAGGCATAATGTGCAACTGCTGCAGGGGCCCAGATGTATCACTGTTTTTTTGTGATTTGTAGAGAAGCCCTGCGTTGAAGTAAAGTGAAGAACTTAATTACTTTAGTTTCAGTTTTGCTCAGATGGTGCATATGTGTAAATGCGTTTGTCAGAGAGAGTTAACAGAGGCCAAAAAACAAGGGTTCAATCCGGGCCCCCCAACAGATTAAATCTGACCATCAATGACACACACTGTTTGTTTTTTCCAACCAACAGTTAACCCTTAATTGCTTGGTAAATCACTTTAACTATTTACTATTATACTATATACTGTATACAGCATGTTGTGTGGACAGAGGAGAACTGGTCCAGAGTGACTTCAGTGATGAGAGGACCTTCACTTTATTTGTGTCTGATGGAAACATTATGTTCAGGATAAGACTGAGGAAAGACTGAACCCAAAGTGTGAAAGAAGTCAGTTCCATTTGGAGGAGGAAGTGTCATGGTTTGCGGGATGTTTTCTGCAGCAGGAGTTGGGCCTCTTTTACAGCTACAGGGCAGGGTGAATGCAAATGTTTATGTGAACCTCCTTCAGCAACATGCAACACCTTCACTGCAACTGTCTCCCAATCATCTGCAGTTTTCATGCAAGACAATGTCCCCTGTTGCACTGTAAAACAGGTGAAGCAGTTCCTTAAAGCTAAGACTGTTGAAACAATGAAATGTCCAGAGTCCAGATCTAAACCCCATAGATAATCTCTGGTAAGAAACCCACTCCAGTTAGTGAACTGTGTTAGAGAGTGAGTCAGAATGGACCCAGATCAAACCAGAGCAGTGTGAGAAACTAGTGATGTCCTGTGGGTGCAGATGTGCTGAAGTCATTCAAAGCTGTGGCCTCTACACTTCCTGTTCAGTTTTGAATCCTAGAGAAGAAAACATTGTTGAAATCTTCTCTTCTGACACAATCAACACTCTTCTCTCATTCTGATCACTGTTTTTTTTACGAAATAAAGGTTTTTGTTGAAGTGCCTTGGTTATTTAAAAAACATGCTAGTACAGCAGTGGTATAGACACAGAGGATATTCTATCAGATTATGAACACTAAAGAAATAACAGTATTTCAGAATAAATCAAGTATTTGTACTTTGTTCTCTAGTTTTGATCTCCAGTGTATATAATGTAAGTCTGGACACTTTGGATGTAAACAGCAAGTTAACTGGTTGGCCATACAACTGCAGGGCAGTGATACTACTTTTGTCTTGTTGAACCACTAAAGCAAATACAAATAAAAAAACATGGGTTGAGACAGTACTCCAGCACTGGGGGGACAGCTTCATTTGACCACAGGGACTAATCATAAAGAGTGGATGATGGTGGGGTGGTCCTGATGCTTCTGATGGTGTTGACACCATCCTTTCTCCACCTGACACTAACCCTTCTTCCAGAAACAACCGCTCTTTCATACAGCCAGGTTATTTATTTAGCATGACCCCTGGCTGCCATAGCTGACAGGATGTCACACCACATCTGTAACAACTAAGAAAGGCTCAATCTAAAGAAGCAGACGCGGAAGTGATTTGGACTGTTTTTTAACACCAGCTGCATTAACAACATGAGTCAATCTTCAGCTAAGAGAACGTCCTTCTAATAGCACAATGCACAGCTTGCCTGACGTTTATATTCAAAACCACAAGACACTATTTACTGTTTATATCGGCAACTTTTAGGAACAGCTGGTGTTCGCTTCCGCCCTTCATGTAAACAGTGGCGAGCTGTAATAATGAAGGCGTAACGAACCATTAATTAAAATAAAAGCGTCTGTTGTGAACGCGGAACAGGGTCTACTTTGTTGTGTGGCCTTCATGACTGAAAATAAAAATGTGAATATTTGGGAATAGAGTTTGGCATCACTTTCTCTCTCTCACACACACACACACACACACACACACATCACACACACGCATACACACACCCCGGCTGACAGTCCCTTTAACACTTGGACACACTACGGGGTGGCTTTGCTAAATGACAGGCAGCACATATGCCTGATATTAGCCAGTTAGACGCGCTGTAATAGTAACTTACCATTTCTTGGTACATTCTAGCATCAGTTCTTGAAATGAAGCGGCAAACTGGAACTTGGACGCCTTCTTCCCGGCCCGCTGTAGCCGCTTCCACACCGAAGTCATGGTCGCACTTGTTAAATAATAAATAATGCTCTGAAAAACACGGTGAACCGATATCAGCCCGAAGGAACCGTGTATCCCTCCTCCGTGCCACTCCGCTGGGACCTGACCGGACTGAGGCTCTCCCACCGGTGTGTGCGGCGGTGTGAGACCCACTCCTCACCGGCGTCACTCCACAGGCTCCGGAGCCAGCACACGCCTCGCGCTCGCGTCAGGCTAAACAAGCTGAAGCGGAAGAGTGGATGATTAGGACTTTCAAAATAAAACCTGAACGCGCAGCTTGACATAGGCACGGTCATAGCAAAGAGGTTGTAATCCTCTTTGGTTAGGTTTGTGCAGATTCTCTATAAGGCAGGATTTGTGTTTTTATTTACCAACACAAAGGTGTATGTTGTGTTCAATTTAATTCAATTGTATTTACAGTGCCAAATCATAACAAAGTTATCTCAGGACACTTTACAGAGTAGATAAAAACCACACACAGACTTATTTATGATTTACAGAGACCCAACAATTCCAAAGGTATCACCACCTGCATCGAATAAACTTCTGGGAAAAAAGCCTTTATTCATTTATTATTTAGTTGGTCTTAAAGTAGTCAATTAAAATATTGAGTTGGAAGCCACCTAAACACTGTAACTTATTAATGGAAGAGTGTTATTGCTAAGATAGCTTTTTTTAATTTCTATGTCATGGCAAACATTTGGCCCATATCAAACCCCAAAACTTCCCGTTAACATACAGAAGGCAGTGTTCTGGCCATGACCCTGTGGGACATTATGGTATAAACAGTGGCGTGCACAGAAAAGGACCAAAAAGGTCACATATAGTGCATCCTCGCCACTGAAGAGGGCACTTTAGCACGCGTTATAGCTGCCACTTTAGAACATGACCAGCGGGATGAGCCAAGTGTCCTCTTTTTATGATATTACTATAATAATTTCTCAAGAAGAAAAGAAAAACCTGAGACAAGGACAATTTTTTGAGATATGTGCAGGTCTGGCCAACTACGTAATAGGCCAACGGTGGGAAATTATTTTTTATTACTGTTAAAGATGATAACTGATGAACCAGGAGAATATTAAAACTGACCATTATTTAATTTGATAACTAAAATAATAATCAAATTTAAAATTTGACTTTTTTTTTCACTTTCACTTTCCACACTTCCTGTTTCACCACCGTTTATTGTGGCTGACTTGACAGAGCCAAGATGGTTATTGGGCAATTATCTTTTGCTTTACAAGGCACACCTACAATGACTTCATGTTCTGCAGGATAATGTAATAACGATGTTAATATTAATGGAGTGTTGTTGATATGGCATGCTTAAGCTAAAGTCACAGAAGCACAGAAGTAATGGCAGTAAATCTACAATACATATAAATAGGATGGCTACAGTAGAAATAACAACCATTGGAGATGAAATAATGTTCAGTGAGGTTACATAGAGCCACAGGCAGTATGTCCCTACACAATTATTACAGTCATTTTCATCAGGGCTAGCTTACTTGGTATACAGACATTATTTGATTTTATATATTGATGAATTATGGAAACAAACCATGTCTCTCCTGCCTGAATCAGACTAATGCTGGTGACTTACAAAGAGGGCTGTAAGATGTAACAGATTCAGGCCCACAAAAACAGTCCTAAGCGGAGCCAAACAGCGATTAGTGAGTTCCCATGAAGTTGTGTTCAGGGATATTATCAAGAACGGACCACAAAATAGGAATTACCTGTGTGCATGTCAGGGAAATTTCCCCTGTGTCATGAGTCCCCCTCAGCTTTGGGGACTTTTCCAGTTAAGCCCTGAGTCTATTTATAATCTGTCACTGACACATATAGAGCAGCTGGAAATATAATGCAGCCTCAGTCACACACACAGGGATAAACACTCTGTTCACACCCGGTGTGATGAAAGTTAAAGATCTAATATCAGGTATTTGATTTTATACAGCTTCCTTATAATGTTTTCCAGATATAAAGAGTGTTTATAGAATTACAAAACAAGGCCCTTCTCTGATGGAAATTATACTTCTTGGTTAGTTTAACGGCAGTTACAGTATATTAAGTAATTTCCAGAATTTTATAACACTAGCAAGTTAAAGTTAATTCACATGGTTTCAAAATCACATGTTTACACAGGTCATATGATTAGATTCACATAGTATTTTCTGGGTAAAGTTTACAGATTAGGAACTGGGCCAGTCTCTGAATGCATTCTTATCTAGTTCCAAACATTCAATACATTACAGGGATGACTGTTTACATTAGTCTTTCTAATCATGCATCACAGAAAAAGGACTTTTGTTTGCAGTTTTGAGTTGCATAAGGAAGCTGTCTGGGCCCCCTGCTTTTCTCACTAAACAATGATCATTCATTTCCAAAGCTACAGTGGTAGTATTCAACTACACTGTATGAATGCCAAGCCGCATGACACGCCTAGTCTGGCGTCTGCAACCATTTGGATGCATTAATTATGACTTCTTCTTTAATATGCTCAACACAGAAATACTTTTACCTGTCCCCTTGCCAGAAGACACATGCTGCAAAGGTCTCCTGGGTATATGTCCTGTGTTTGTTTGACACATCCATCCAACCTCCTCCCTACACTTTAGGTAGACTTTAGTGCTCTTTCTACATCATGTGACTGCCTCCTTTAATCCCATGGTAATTACTATGGCCACTAGTAGCCACCACTATAAATATAAATATGGGTCATTATAGGCTGCTCGCACAAACAACCTATGTGGTCTTTTTTTGTGTGTTTGTGTGTGTGTGGGGGGGGGGGGGCAGTTTCCAAAATACATGGACAAGGACAAAATCAAACCAAATTTGAATACATTTTTGTGTGCGCAATGGTCTGAGTTTGGTATTTGATATTGCTAATGACTGAACAAGAATCTAAATGTTCCGATTGAAATTGTGGTTAGGATCAGAAACTGTTGACTGAACTGATTGGCGGAACGTTGGAAGTTAGCTCTTGAGACATATAACTGGGTGTCATCTGCGTAAAAATGCAACCTTATCACAAGATAAGAATGATATCTGCAAACTCTGATTATGTTTAATTACGGGTTTTTACATCAAATGCCAATGTTTTTAAAATTCTTATTTGGTGCAGCATTTTGCATGACAACTTTGGCGTGTGTAAGGTCAGGGAAAGATCACTGTTAGGCATAAAGCTTTGGAAAAGGAAAGGTTAGGATTAGGCAACTATGAGGCTCTGGAAAGCCAGTCAGTCAGTTGTGTCCTGCAGAAAAGTCATACACACTACTTGTCACTCCACATTCTTACTTTCCACTTAACAACAGAAAGTACCAACTACTTATTGGATTGGTGCTGAACATTGGCAAGTCAATGTAAATAACAAAGTGTGTAATCATCCAGTGTAGACCTACGGAGACTTGGTCCAGCTTGGATCAAGTATAGGATGTGGACTGTTGGCTGGGGAAGTGTCAGTTCGCCCCCTGGTAGTGCCCAATTCACCTCACAACCTTGAGGGATTAAATAGTATGCCTTCTTCTTCTTCTGATATAGACAAGAGGTCACACATACAGACTAAATAAAGTCTGGCCAAGTATCATGCCTTGTGGGCCCCCCCATGACAAAGGACTAGAGGAAGAAACAAACCAACAACTACTATGTTGTATCATAGTATAAATGCCTTAGATGGACAACAGTGAATGGACCAGATGTACTGCTAATATAAACACATCATTTTCACATGCTTGCAGTCCCAAATGGGATTTGTCCGGCTCCCATCCTAGTCCCTGGTGTTTCTGTTAAGAGATATTCTGAACCTCCCTGTCAGGGCCCCTCAACCCTCCCTGTCTCCCAGCACTTAACTCTGCAGGCACGCTGGGAAACAGCTGCATTTGGGTGGGTAAAAATAAAGCAACAAAGAAGGAAGAATAGGGGGGAGCCTCCACATGTGGGAATAGCAGTTTTTTTTAAGTTAACGTTTTGCCAAAGCTCCGTCATGGTGAGGTTATGTTTACTTGAATAACTATTATGGGAATTGCATTTCCTGGTTCCTGTGGCTCAGTAACAGCTCTTAATTGGGAGACGAATGGCTTCTATGACAAAAACACGGGGTTTTCCCTGCATATAGGAATCTGACCATTAATAGACATTATAGACAAAGTATTTCCAGAATGACAACTTTTCAGGGACTACAAAGAAGCTTTTTTTTCAGCCTGATCTTTTTTGTTTATCAATGCAGGGATATGGGGATGGGGAGGCATGGTGGCAACTATGAGGTGAAGTCATTCCTAAACAATTCACTTCCTGTCTGCAGGCCAGCCACCAGTTGGTTGGCATCCTGTTTTGGAGTAAAGGGCATTGCAATGTGATTGACTGTACATTTTTACCAATATACAAGGCATATATAGACATAGGGCAATCAGGGTCATCCACCTATTATAACCCATTACATAAATAACTGAAACAACAGTGGTTACCAATATCTATTTCAGTTCAAGTAGGAATTAATTTCATCCTCTTTGTTTTCCCTGTTTTTTTGTTCTTTTTTGCTTTGAACTCGCTTGAGGGAATAATATATCAAGCACAAAATCTGTATTTCTTATGGATAAACATGTTCTTGTGATCTACCAATGGTGGAGTAATCAGATCCTCTTTGGTAACATGCCCTACAGTTCCATCTATGACCTTTGTAAATATAGCCTGGTGCAGCCAAACACCTGTGAGCTGTCTGTCAGTAGCACAGAGAGGGCGACGGGCAGCAGGAGCATGCGCCACAACATTGATAAGGTCAGAGAAGACAGGCAGCCATGATGCAACGGTGTAACGGTACAGTCCCATGTATGACCTTTGAGCAGACTCTACACACCATGACATACTATAATGCCATATGTCTTTAAAGGACATAGGACTCTGTTTTTCGACTTTGAGCAAATGTCAGCAACTGTCTTTGCTAGGGGTGGGTAAAAATATTGATTCATCAATGCATTGCAATATAATATTTTCCAATTCAATGTGATTTGCATTGTGCGACGGACCCCATTCTACCAAACAACGTTTATTCAAACACAATGGCAGCCGGCGTTTCACCTGTGTGAGCGGGGTTCATTTCCCGAGTGGTGGACATTCACGTCCCGGTGCCGTTCATGTCATGGATGCACTAAACCAAACCACAGCCTTTATTCTAATCCTACCCAAGTGGTTTTCATGTGTAATGCTACCCGTCATGTTACAAAATGACTTTATGAACAGGTTGGTAGGTCGTTGTACGGAAAGTTATGCACAGAAATTGGTAAAACGGTGAACGAAAGTCGGACAAAAGACGGTGACGGACTGGAAGTCGATCATTAAAAGCTGCCGGACCGGAAGTGGTCCACGACACAACACCGTTTTACCAATTTCTGTGTATAACTTTTCATTACAACCTACGAACCTGTTCATGAAGTAATTTTAATAGTAATAATAATACTACCTACTATCTTCTCTTTATTTCTGTTGGGCTCAGTTTGTTCTTAACCAGTACAAATATTGCACACATTATAATTTAACAATTATCAGAAGGTACTCTAATGAACTGATGTGTATTTCTTTCATCTACACTTATTACGTAATCAATATCGAAGCATTTACATCAATATCCAATTGAAATTGAAGCCTATAGAATCCAAACCAAATTTGTGATGTTCTTGACAGTACCCAGCCCTCGTCATTGCTTTGTTTCAGACCAACTGAACATTGTTTGGCCTGTCCTGTGGCGGATGTCACCATGGGACGGCGCATCTGAGATTTGTTGAAATCCAGCGGATGACACAAAACGCCATAGATTGTGTAAATAGGGGCTATAATGTTATATATGTATTTAGGATTTGATTTGCATATAGCCTCTTGTGGATCAGGATAAGAGCAATGTTCTAAATTATGTCTGCATAAAATGACATAGCATTCTAGCTGTTCAGCAGTCTGGTTATCCGCTATCTTTGCTATCTGTTTTGCAAGGGCACTGTCGCTGCATCCTGGGCATAGCGCCAATTGGTTTTAGAAAATACAAACAACCCAGAGAGTTTTTCCACCAACCAAAATGTTAAATCCAGCACTGACACAGCTCTGTTGGGATAGTCTGGCATTACAAGATTAGCTGCTCAGTAATACAGGAAACAGCATCAATACTGAATAGGTGTCCAGTTTAAATCCATGTTTAAAATACACTCACTACTTTGCATCTAAGCCCATGTGTGATTGCCATTAATAAAACAGCCCTTTGAGCCATTGTTAACATGTATTCTGTTGCAGGTAGCTGTTAGACCAACAGCTTGAAGCCAACGGTTCACTTTCCCTTAGGCAACATGGTGTTGATCACATGACCAGGGGACAAGAGTTGTCCGTGGTATTTGACAGATCGTTTGACCCAGCTCTGAGGAGGCTCATGTGTCTGGTGACTGGCCATCACAAGGCTGTCATGACCATCAGTCATCTCTCTGGAACACAGAGTCGGAGCACAGCGCTTACTGCTGAGTGGGGGAAGAGGACAATGAAGGCACTCAACAGTGACTCAGCTCAAAACACAACAGCAACAAAACAACTGATATTCCACCATTTCCTGCTTTCTGACTCAACAACCTAAATGCATATTTGTTGTTCCAAAAAAACTTTCCCCTACTTAGGGCCTGTCCGCACAAAGACAAGTTTCCCTGTAACCGCACAACTTTGTTATCGTATTTGCCGACCATCCACAGCAGCCGGCGTTATCGGAGCCTGAAAACGGTCTTTTTTGTAACCAGGTCCCAGAGTGGGAAGATTTAAA
Organism: Echiichthys vipera; assembly: GCF_963691815.1. Taxonomy (NCBI): domain Eukaryota; kingdom Metazoa; phylum Chordata; class Actinopteri; order Perciformes; family Trachinidae; genus Echiichthys; species Echiichthys vipera. The sequence goes on from NC_139847.1 coordinate 19,846,633, forward strand.
AAACGCCCCCCCATGGCGTTGTCGTCTGGACAGTGAAAGCTCAGACTTTATTAAACGATGCAGTCATCGCCCCAGCCCGACCTCTAACTCCGCGGCGTCACATAACAACAACAGTGCTGCTGCGTGAGAGGAGAGAGACGGACCCAGAGACTGTTTACTGAACTGGACTCTGAACAACATGCATGGGAATGAATTAGGCCTAGCACAGATCTCTCCCTTTTCCCTGATGCTCTGAATAAGGAGCTAAACTGGTCGCTAGCAGCTTTTTATAAATAAAGTTGCCAAGAAGGTTGCAAAATGTGGTGGGACAGTGCCGCCTGTGAGTGCTTTGGGATGGGGAAGGGGCTTCCAGCAGCACCCTCTGCTCGGTGTTGACACTAACTGCAGAGTGATTGGTACATCAGAGTCCAAAACAGCACCAAAGTCTCCACTAACACCAGAAACAGTGACACATTTCTCTCTAGGATGGAGGAGGATTTGGGAAGTCTCCAGATTTGGAGAGAAACTCTCGGGTGTTTGTAATCTCCACAGCGTCTGACTGTTTCTTCTTCTCTGTTGTTGGTGTATTTCTGTGGCAGTTACAGCGCCACATCCAGGCCTGGCATGTGTAGTACAGCGTTTGGAGTCAGTTTACCTGGTTTCCTGTGGATGCAGATATTTCTTGAGCCAAGGCAATGTGGACGGAAAACCTTTTAAGAACGACGGAGAAACAAAAGTTCGTTTTCGATCGTGTGGACTTACCATTAGCCAGTTGGATGGTTTTACTTCCAATTTTGTATATTTTTTTCAAATTGAGTTGAAGCTGGCAAGTTACTAGTTAAGGACATTTTGAGCACAAAGACAGAGCGGAATAACAGGAAAAAATACACTTTCAAGTCAAGGTCAAGAAATAGCTCGAGAGGATAAGCTAACTCATTCCTCTGCTCTGCTTTGAATCTAAGCTTTGCTAGAACAGCCTCAACCTAGCTCATTAAACCATGAGTAAGACAAAATGTCAGAGTTTCTTAGAATTGTGCAGCAATTGGAGACTAATTTATCTACCACTCATTTGCTCCAATGTAATGTAATGTAGGACTTTCGCTACAAAGCAAAGCCCCTCTCACCCGTCCACATACTTTGGCGTACTTTTGCATTGAGGCTGCTGAAGAAAATCTTACAGGGTACAATGATATTTTAGAAAACAGTTTCTTTAGTTCTTTCCTGTTTATTGCACAAAACCAGCTCCATAAAGAAATAGTCTTCCCAGTTTGTGACACCATTGAGTGGGATGAACTGAATAGCTAATTATAAGCCAGGCCTTTAGTTTTATGGAGAACCGAGAGCCCGAACAGCCCCAGTGTACCTGCATGTGGTTGTTGGGAGCATACCTGTGTTCCCCGGTTGTATAAGACTCTCCCTTAGCTGATTAAATTCAGCATTTTGTTAGGGGTTACTGTTAGGGTCAGGGTTAGGGGGTAATGTTAGGGTCAGGGTTAGGGGGTAATGTTAGGGTCTACATAGGACTATTTGCCGGGGAATTTGGCACTGATTTTGGAAAAAAAGAACAGACCGGGGGAACATAGGACCCTTCCTGTGAAAAGAGGATCCTAGAGGATTCGATGCCCGACTCCTCTGGTCCGCATGTCGAAGCTTCCTTGAGCAAGACACTGAACCCCAAATTGCTCCCTGTGCTGCGCATGGGTGTGTAAATGTGGTGTGAATGGTTAGATTAGATTAGATGGTACGCAGATGTCCATCAGTGTGAATGTCTATGTGAAGGGGTGAATGTGACAAATACTGTGAAAGCGCCTTGAGTAGTCAGAAGACTAGAAAGGCGCTATATAAGTACAAGTCTGTTTATCATGTTCCCTGAGCGGGGAACATAAGCCCTGGGGAACATAGGGATGATCCCTGGTTGTTGGTAACTTAGCTGAAGATTTGCAGGTATTTTCTACTATTAGAGTACTATGAGAACAGAGGTGGTTATACGCTGACCCTGTTTCCCTGTCTTGTGGCAGATTTAATACCTTTATTATTATTTTTCATCATATTATTATATTGTGCTCTATAAACTTCCTATAAAGTTGTGTGCTATCAAATTGCCACAAACTGACATACAGAAACCTTGGTAACAGATCAGGCTGTCCTTACTCATAATGCATACATATATCTATGAAAAGTAATGCACTGTTATTCCTTTGTAACTCACGTATTTATAACTGTAGAAATGATGTCCAGAGCACAGAGGGAAATCAGTGCAGAGAGGAGGGTCTGAGTGGTGGATGGGTCCAAAACACAAGCCTTTCACCTAGGGGACTAGGAGTACTAAGCCAAACCACAATCTTTTTTCTAATCTTAACCAATCATTTTGCTGTCTCATCTGATCCCGTCATATAATGGCAGTTTTGAAGCTTTAACTTAACACTCACCTTTTGTAGACTAAACATAACTGTTACAGACAAGTAACAGTCGCGTTAAATAAAATGTCATATTTGGTTAAGATGGCACCGAAATTGATGTGCATATGTTTTGACAATATGAGGTTAGATTTGATTGATATTCTTTCATATGGTTCATAATTATACACAACTACAAGGAAATATCATGTATAATCATATCATGTGAGAGAGAGAGGGAGTGTGTGTGTGTGTATGTGTGTGTGTGTGTGTGTGTGTGTGTGTGTGTGTGTGTGTGTGTGTGTGTGTGTGTGTGTGTGTGTGTGTGTGTGTGTGTGTGTGTGTGTGTGTGTGTGTGTGTGTGTGTGTGTGTGTGTGTGTGTGTGTGTGTGTGTGTGTGTGTGTGTGTGTGTAGGGAGGGGTGAGGGTTGGCAGTGCTGGGCACAAGCTCAGATTGATGGTGCCTCCCTCCCCCTGCCCTCTGTGCCTTGTACAAACACAGCCATAGTAGAAGAACAGGCCTCTGTTCCAGCTCCAAGTGAAGCCGTCTGCACCTTCACTTAGACTGTTCATTAAAGGAGCATTCACTCCGGATGGACTGATCCAAAGAAAAAGACCTGCGGGGAGGCGTGAGGGAGGAAGTTCATTAAAGTTTTTATGTAAATCCAAAGTGATGCTGGGACTTTTCGTCCATATTCAAAGCTAAATGGTATCGGTTCAGAGCGTAAAGGGGAATTCCACAGATTTTACACATTAAACCATGTTTCCAGTTGGAGAGTACAACTGTATATGTGAGAAGAGCCTTTTGTGTTTCCAGAGGGAGCTGTATGAAGACAGTTAAATGTCTGCAATGGTTAGGTCTGATGACTACAAGTTTGACAAACATCTGGAGGTGTGGAGACAGAAACTACCTGATTCTGCATATACATATAAAATCTGTAGGTAAGGGGACAACATTTGGGTTACAGAACCAGTCTGTTTTCCCTTTGTAGCCCGAGTGGTGAGCATGCTCCGGTTGCATCCAGATAAACACTCGGTGTGGAGAGCAAAAGACGCAGAACAATCGACTGTGTAAATATGGATATAGCTTCTCCTTCGAGGTCCGTTCTCTCAACTTGATCCAATCGTCCGCAGCTAAGGGAGTCTCCATCTTGTCAGACTTTGACTCGGCCTCATTTCCTCTTACCAAAAAGGGCATGCATGTGATGTTGGGGGGAGGGAGATACGTCCGTCTGGCTAACGTTTACCTCCGAGGTGAAGTGAGGGCCAGAGGCTAGCTGTCACTCAAGAGGCCACGCCCCTAATTATTCATAAACTTAAACCTCCAATAAAATAAAAACTAGCCTGGTACAAAAAACTTCACCCCCCCTCAGTGTTGTCATGGAGATATGACCTAAACATACAGACTAGAATGTTCTTTTGTCCTAGGCCTTAAACAGGTTTAATTGTGCTGTGAAAACGGCCTGTTTAACATGGGGGATAAACTGCTCTATTATGAAACCTACCTCTACTGGATACGCAGTTTTTGGCACTTCCTGATTGGATCAACCAGGAAGTCACTGTGGTGGGGGCTCCGGCAGAACACCATCTCTGAACCCCTCTGCTATCATCAGCTTTTTGTTTATTTATCTGCAGTCCCAGAGAATACATTGTCAGATGATGATGAGTTCCCAGATTGAAACCAAGTGATCCTAGCATTACACATTAGAATCTCCCACTCAGCTGTAGACGGTTGAGTTTTGGGATATGTAGGTTTAGACAAAGAAGAAGAAAGGGTGGATTAAAAAAAGACAATATCTCTCTTTCTGATTGTGATCCTTTTATGAAACAGTCTATAGTGAGTGCAATGCTAAATCAGTAGAGAAGTCTTTTGAAGAAGAACTATATTTCAACATCAGTTATGATAACACTGTTACTGTCTCTACATATTACTAGAAGGAAGTCTGATGGGGCGTGCACCGGGAGCAGTCATTAGTTAGAAACACTCAACACAACAGAAATGATCACACAACAATGCAAAGAAAATGTTACAGCAAGTATGTCTGTAAACTGTGACGGACGGGCATAAATCTACTCTTCCGTGTGTGTTTGGATGACCCGACTGTCTGTTTCCAACCTGTGCTGCTTGTGTTTCTTGACCCTTTGATGTCATTTTATTGAGTTGCATCATGGAGTACATTTGCAGACATTTACTGAGCTTGACCCACACAAAGGATAAAAAGTCTGGACATCTCTGTTGCTTCCATCTTTACCATTCTTGCTTTGATCGGTCTTGCCAGTCCTCCAACTTTATGAAGGTACAATAACAATTTCAAACACCTTGACTTAAGATACCCCTTAAAGAGTTAAGGTTTCCTAAAGAAAATCAGTTGTACCAAACACTCGTAAGTCATTTCCTTAAGATTTCTTTAAAATGTTCACTTCACGTCTTATACATTAAGTGTAATTCCGGTGCAAATCATCCCCTGGTCTTTTTCAACACTTACATTCATCAAATGAGCCATCGAGGCTGTTCTTTTCACGTATGAACTAATAACAGAGAAATTCCGTCGCTAACAGCCAGACCTGGCTAACACTGATTAGCTCAGAGCAGTACAGAGAAGGCATAGAAGGGGAAGTACGTCCATTTTCAAAATTTATGTTATACCTATGCTCTAAAACCGTCCAAAAATATTAGTAGGCGAGTGCTAAAACTCCAGTGTGCGATGTCATCAAGTAGAATCATCCCAGGGTCTTTTTTGGCAAATACACTCATCAAATAAGCCATCGGGACAATGTTTTTGTGTAATAACTATTAACGGAGAAAACCCAGAGAGTCGCTAACAGCCGAATGCAGCTAACACTGATTAAGTGAAGGCATTAAAAGGTCTTTTTTAACCACTAATACTGCTCAAAATAACGCCAAACCTCTGCAGCAGCATGAGAAGAGTCCCTACAGAGGAAACAAAGCACCAATGGGCTCCTTCCTTTGGGATTGACTTTGGTAATCGATTTGAATGGACTTTACTATGAGAGGAGCTGGTACAGGGGCCAGTAGGTAAGTCTTTAAAACACTCTTTTAATAAACTCTGGGTTCTCTAACTACGTTGTTAGTGTTTTGATTTCTGTGTAGAGACTCTTCTCATGCTGCTGCAGAGGTTTGGTGTTATTTTGTGCAGTATTAGTGGTTAAAAAAGACGTTTGAATGCCTTCACCGTACTGCTCTGAGCTAATCAGTGTTAGCTACGTCGGGCTGTTAGCGACTCTCTGGATTTCTCCGTTAATAGTTTATACACGGAAACAATTGTCTCGATGGCTTATTTGATGAATATACGTGCCGAAAAAAGACCCTGGGAATTACACTTTAAGGAGTCCCCTGTGAAATGTTGCACGAAATACTTTAGCAACCAAAGTAAGAAAAGAAAACGATCATAAAAGCAACAGGGCTGAGTTTATGGCAATAAATTAAGAAATGAATGCATCCTGAGAAGATTGTTCCATGACCAGGAGAACACACTACATTTACCTTTACATTGGACCGTCAGTCAATTCATGATTTGTCTGAGCGTCTTTGAATCACTCTACTTTCCACAGCTTTATGCAAAGGCTTATAACGATAGTTCTGTGGTTTCATTCTACGGGATCTTTCCACAGTGTGCTGCATCGTCCACCGAGCCCTTAAACTGCTGAACAATGTGGGGAAGTTCCTTTCAACAAGAGCAGGGTGAGTTAGAAGTGCATTTCTTCAATGTGTGCAGGTGACAGACAGGCCCCACATCGGGGTTAAAACGCCTGTAGCTACAATATGAAGACCAATCTGTTCATGGAAAAAAATCTTTACTGATCTGAAATAACTGAGGGAAATGAAAAGGCTGGGTTCTAAAGTTGTTTGAGAAGTCCCTGGTTGTACACACAGTATATGCTGGGATATTCCACACCCTTCTTATCTGTAAAAACCACACAGAGGCTCATGAGTCATTCAGTAGCGTTTACCTGCAGTTTAACCAACACAGCTGAGGGGCCAGGCTTGATCACATCAAGAATTATTGAGGAATTATGTGTGTTCATCAAACCCTGCTGTCTCTCAGTCTTCTCCTGCGACTGCACATTAGTTAGCTGCGACACCTTGTGGTCAGTCTTGTATCTGCCTTATTTCCTTTTGTCAAGCACTTTGTAACATTATGAAAAATGCTATATGAATACATTTATTATATTATTATAAGTACTTGTAGGGAATGCAGGCTCAATAAAACCCCAGTTTATCCAAGAAAGGAGGAAGCCTTATGGCTGACGCATGTTCTGGTTAGGTTGTCAAATAAAGAAAAAAAGAAAAACAAAAAAGGTCTTCAAAGTTGCTCCGTTTTGAACATTTTATTTTGAACTATTTATAGCACCAATCCACTTAGATACATACGCTTCTTGAGGCAAAAAATTAAAATAATAACAATGATCCAAAGGTCCACAAACTAGCATCCAAAGTACGTGTTAACACCTTTCCGAAGAGTATACCACTATCTCTCCTTCTACGCTGCACACCGGCGCTTTCGGCACATCAAAAAATGCAGTTCTTAAAGTGACAGGCCCATAGTAAGCATGCACCCAACTGTTATGTAGGAATGCAATAACAATACCAAAATCAAATATTAAATTAATAAGCACCAAAAAAATGTATCATAGGAAGCATTTGACCCCTACAGTACTCATCATTTGTTAATTTAAACTTCAATCAAACACTTTAAGGCCTTTTACCTATGAAAGAATAAGATTTAACACCTATCACCTTAGCTGTGCTTGTTTCTACTATTCTGCTGTATTAACTGCCTTAACATTTAAGTCATATTCACTTTGCTATAGATATTATTATAGTCACTGTTACGCTTTGGTTGCTTGCATCTCTGGAAGTGTGTCTGTCTCTCTTTCTCTCTCCTTTTCTTCCTCCCCAACCGGTGCAGACAGATGTCCGTCCTCCAGAGAGCTGGGTCTGTCTGACGTTCCTGTCTGTTATAGTGAAGGTTTTCGTTGCCACCGTACTCTACGGGGGAATTGTTGGGTCTATGTAAATCATAAATAAGTCATAGAGCGGGGTCTTTACCTACTCTGTAAAGTGTCCTGAGATAACTTTTGTTATGATTTGGCACTATAAATAAAATTGAATTGAAATTGAATTGAACACCAGAGGGAGAATTGTGCAAACTGTCAGTTACTATCTATCAATACTTTTCACAATACACAACTTTTAAAATCATCAGATCGTCGTTCTTTTCACATTACACAACTTTTAACATCATCAGATCGTCGTACTTTTCACAATATGCCACAAAACGGTTTTCTTCTGTACATAACCTCAAGGTAAATCCGGTTCCTGCCACTTTGATGATGCAGACATAGCTTGTTCTTGTCAGGTGTAGCTGAAGTTAGCTTCACTGTGATATAAAGCAACAGAGACTGTTAAGCACACAGCATTTAATACTGTTTTAATGGAGAATTGTTAAGGTAATGTGGTTGGAACAGCAGGCTGATTTGAAAAGTTTGCTCATGTACAGAGCCCCTGTCCCTCTCTACACCCTCGACCAGAGCAGGCGGCGCTGTTATCTGCTCCACCATGCAGGGAGTGGACTCAAGGGTGGAGGTAACCAAGAGGAGAACTTCAAATTTAAAGCAGCATTATTGTTTTTTATGAACAATAGCTCAAATGTCTATATGTAGGGTGGAAGAAGTCGCTCGTCGTAAGGAACCTTCTATCCCCACCTCTACAGCTCGCCTCGGCTCTACACCACTGTTTAGCCTCTTTTAGCTCACTGTACCTCTGAACTTTCTTTTTTTTTATTCTATCAGCTGTTTTCAGTGAAAAAGCTCAGATAAACCAACCATACACCACCTGCTCAGCAGCTAACAGCAGACAGACAGTTAGCTGTATGAAGACTAGATGGTGAACACAGTGGAGCATTTAGCAAACGCTTCGTTCACACTACGCAACTTTTAAAATCATCAGATCATCGTTCTTTTCACATTACACAACTTTTAAAACCGTCAGATCGTCGTACTTTTCACATTACACAACTTTTATAATCTTCAGATCGTCGTACTTTTCACATTACACAACTTTTATAATCGTCAGATCGTCGTACTTTTCACATTACACAACTTTTATAATCGTCAGATCGTCGTACTTTTCACATTACACAACCTTCTGTTTTGTAATGTTGAAGTTGTGGTTTTCACCCCACATGGCTGACATACGCTGACACTACAAGATCTTTCACTGGGCAAATAAAAACACATGAGAAATGACACAGGAAATGATGTAATACCCTGAACGACACTGGAATATTTCAGTTCCAAAAATGGATGCCTGCCAGAAACAAGCGCTCCGAGTTGTTAACCAGAATTAATAATCAGAATTGTCAAATGGAATGTGTACGAGCGCCAATGTGCGAGCACTGAGGCAACGCCAGTGTGCCTGGAGCTTTTGTCCGAGGCTAAAGTCGTTTAGGTTTATACTGAGCCAGATATTATTCTTAGGGGTTGTTGGAGACCAAAAACAGAGCAAAAAAATAAGAAATATTCATCAGATGAAACCAAGTCCAGTTGCTTTTGACTGAAATTGCTTTGGAGATAACGATGACCTGGACAAATGAGAACATTCACAGGCTCGTCAGATGGACACAAACATAACTGATCAATGTTGAATGCTGATCAACTTTATCGTGTTATAATATATAAATGTGGTGACTTAGTGCAGCTTTAGAGACCGGACACCTCCAGGAGTACAAACCAACAATGAAGATGAAAACACTTGTTGTTGTAACTCAGAAGCTGATTGGTTGTGGACGGTTTTGTGAAGGTCAGAGGGTTTCAGGGGGTGTCAGGGGGTCGGTCTGAACAGGGACTCATCAGCTCTAATGGAGTGGAGGAGATGGTACAGATGGACTGGGAGAACTGAGGCTCATCCTCACAGTTTTCTTCACTCAGTGTCAGTTCACTAAGGTGAATCCCTTCCAGCTCGGCATACTGTGGACCAGAGAAGAGCCTCATCACCACACAGACCTGGGGAACCTGCAGGACAGTATCCTTGAAGGTGATGATGACCACCAGGCCAAACAGCAGGTAACCTGTGGAGAGAGCAGAGTATAAACAGTACCAGTCAATAGTTTGGACACGTTTTCCCATTCACGTGAATGAGGAAGTGTGTACTGTATATACTTTACTGTATATATTCCATTTTAAAATGAATGCCCAACATGCAATTACATGCAGCGTTTTAAGTGGTACTATTTTGATTCTAGATTTTTAAATTTGAAAAAAACAATGAAGTGTGGAATGTGCAGAAGAAAAATAACTGACTTAATCATGTAGTTAGAAAAAATCCCAGTCTATATGAGTGAACATTTAAACTCTAATTCCGGTGCAAAAATCCTCCCATGGTCCTTTTCAACACTTACATACATCAAATAAGCCATGGAGAAGATTTGTTTCATGTATAAACTATTAACGGAGAAATACGGTAGAGTCGCTAACAGTGATTAGTTTGGGGCATTCAAACGTCTTTTTTAACCACTAATACTGCTCAAAAATTACACCAAACCTCTGCAGCAGCATGAGAAGAGTCCTTACACAGAAAACAAAGCACCAATGGGCTTCTTCCTTTTGGATTGACTTTGGTAATCCACTTGAATGGACTTTACTATGAGAGGAGCTGGTAAAGGGGCCAGTAGGTAAGTCTTTAAAATACTTAATTCTGGGTTCACTAACTACGTTGTTGGTGCTTTTTTTTCTGTGTAGGGACTCTTCTCATGCTGCTGCAGAGGTTTGCTGTTATTTTGAGCAGTATTAGTGGTTAAAAAAGACGTTTTAATGCCTTCACCGTGCTGCCCCGAGCTAATCAGTGTAGGCCACATTCGGCTGTTAGCGACTCTCCCAGATTTTTCCGTTAATAGTTGATCAACGAAAAAAACCGTCTTGATGGCTTATTTGATGTATGTAAGTGTCTAAAATGACGAGGGGATGATTTAGAGCCGGAATTTCACTTTATTTGAAAGAAAATACTTTCTTTTTTGAAAGTTATGGCCTTGAAAGTGCCTTTCATGTAATCCATGCCATGTAGCGAGACACCGTTTTATGTGTTGCTGTGTTTCTTCCTTTGTTAAAGTGTTATGTGTAAATATGCTAACATGACAGCTAACTGTGATTCAAAGTTTAGCACTGTTCTAAGTGGCATTCTTCTTAGTTAAGTTTAGTTTTAGTTTAAACCCTAACGAGCTGACAATCTCACATGTTTGTTTGATATAACAGTTTTAGAAAGTTGACATATGTTGGCTAGTGCATTAGCATACTGTCCATTTACACATCCAGCAGACAGGTGTCCTGATGTTAAATATAAAAGACATATATCAGACTGTCCTTATAGCTGTTAAATGCTCCACTGATCACTAGCTAGTGTCTAACTGTGTGTGTCTTCTGTTTGCTGCAGAGCAGGTAGAGGACAGTGGCTTTATCACAGCTTTTTTCACTTAAAACACCATTGGCTGATGAGAGCTGAGTTCACAGGGCGGAAAAGCTAAAAGAGGCTAAAAACAGGAAACAGGAAACTGTAGTGTTGTGAATTCTTGAATTGATACAGTATGTCACAGTTCAATTCTTTACAGTTCTACCGCACAAAAAGAGAGCTGAGCCGGAAGGCAAAGCTCTCGATCTACCGGTCAATCTTTGTTCCTACCCTCACCTATGGTCATGAAAGCTGGGTCATGACCGAAAGAACGTGGTCGCGGGTACAAGCGGCCGAAATGGGTTTTCTCAGGAGAGGGGCTGGAGTCTCCCTTGGGGAGAGGGGGGAAAGTTCAGCCATCCGTGAGGAACTCGGAGTAGAGCCGCTGCTCCTTTGCGTTGAAAGGAGCCAGTTGAGGTGGTTCAGGATCATCTAGTAAGGATGCCTCTTGGGCGCCTCCCTAGGGAGGTGTTCAAGGCACGTCCAGCTGGAAGGAGGCCTTGGGAAAGACCCAGGACCAGGTGGAGAGATTATGTCTCCACACTGGCCTGGGAACGCCTCAGGATCCCCCAGTTAGAGCTGGTTAATGTGGCCCGGGAAAGGGAAGTTTGGGGTCCCCTGCTGGAGCTGCTACCCCCGCGACCCGACCCCAGATGAGGTTGAAGATGAGATGAGGTACGATGTCACAGTTCAATACATTTTGTGCATTATAATGAAACTCTTATAATACAATAATATAAGGCAATAAAGGACTTACATGTGGTGAGGAGTTGGAGTGTCTCCTTGGCCGCTGGGCCCCAGCTTCTCCCCAGAGAGTTTCCTCCCTGGCCGACAGTGCTCAGGATTACAAAGCAGAAGAAAAGAGCATCCAAGAAGCTCCAGTCGGGCTCCACCACACAGACCAGGAGGGCGGGGAGGCAGAAAAGGGAGGAGAGGACGAGCACAGAGAGGAGGCTCGCGTGGACAAAGGAGGCCTGACTGAAGGACAAACCCCAGTAAGTGCGCAGGAGGTGGACAGGAGTGTGGGTGAGGACGGGGAGGAGGAGGTCGGAGAGCAGGTTGAGGAGGAGCAGGGTGAGGGGGATCCCCAGCGTGCAGTAGAAGATACAGAAGAGCTTGGCTTCATCAGATTTGGGGGTGTACGAGTCAGAACCTGAGGAAGAAGAGAGGGTAGAGGTCTACAAGGAAGACGATACCACTGAGGAGTTCAGCTAATACATGAAACATGTTGGCAATTAAAGGTGAAACCTCAAGCTTTTCAATGAAGGGATCGCTTCAGTGTCTATAACAGTGGATCCCAACTTTCTTGGTGTGAGGTAACCCCACAGCCCTGGCAGATAAACACACGACGCACCCCTTCATCAGTTACCAGTGTATGTGTCCAATGTAGAACATTGTTTATTACATAAAAGTGGATATACTCTGTACTCGGGCTCAGGCTGGAGTCTTTTGAGTCCGTGGTGGAGAGGAGAACGCTGAACAAACTCTGATCCATCATAGACAATGATCAGCACCCTCTCATCACACAGTGGTCAGACAGCGGAGCACCTTCTCACACAGACTGGGACTGATCCAGGAAATCTGTCCTGCCACACGCATCACACTGTACAATAACAGTTCAAGTGTTCACAACAATACAATTGGAAGCACCTTGTGTTTTTCTCATAATCTGTCCACTGCACCTTAGATTATTATGTTTACATTTGCACTACAATTAGTCTGCTTATTTATACATTTTATTTTTAGGTGTCTTTTATGTTGTATTTTTATATCACTGCTTTGATGTGTCTGTGTGTAATGCTGCTGTTACACTGCAATTTCCCAGCTTGGGATCAATAAAGTATTTCTATTCTATTCTATTCTATTCTATTCTATTTATACAATTGAACTCAGTATTTCAGTTGGATTGGCCTGCAATTGTACTACTGTGAGCTACTACATTGAGTGAAGGGGGACATCCCAAAAGGGTCCGATGTTCCCCGGTTGCATAAGCCTCTACCTTTCGCTGATTTAATCCAGCATTTTGTCAGGGTTAGAGGTTACGGTTAGGGTCAGGAACAGCCCGATGTTCCCAGTCACAAACAAAGCGGGGACATAGGTACGGTCCCCAGTGAAGCTGAATGTTTTTGTTTTGCTAACTAAAACTGTGTTTAATCAGTAGGGCTATTTTTTAGCTAACCATCGTTGCTTTTAGCTAACTGTTTCAACTGTTCATCCATTAATGTTACTTTTAGCTAATTGTATCAACCGTTACTTTAGCTAGTTAAGCAAATTATTTTAATTGCTAAGTCTACTTTTAGTGAACTATCATTACTTTTGGCTAACTATTTCAACTGTATAGTAGAGTATAAGACTGGAAGTGAGAAGTTCTGGGTTTTTTTTTGTCTTATCTCTGAATAATCCCATGAGGGAAATGGTCTTTGAAAGGACCAGACACAAAGATACATTCATCTTTTATTCATTTATTCATATAGCTCACGGTTTCAACTTCTGTGCTAACTTGCTAACTAGTTTTCACATACTCTTATATAACGGCAACATGTTGCTAATGTTCAGTTATCACAGCTGATAAAGGCTATACTTTTATTCAAGTCAGTTTTTTTTACAAATGAGTTGAGCTGTTCCACATTTTTTCCAAGTGTCCCCTGGGTGGGGAATCCCTGGTCTGTAAAGTTTCAGGACGTGGTAAGGAAGTCGGGGACAAACTCAAAGTGTACGGGGCTAACTTTGATCTATCTTATAAATCTGCCATGTACTGTATCCCCACAGTAAAACACAAGGAGCTGATGCAGCTGATCATCTGCATCGTGTGTATGAAACTGTGGAAGACCCGATGCATTATGATCCTCCATCAGACTGTAACAGACAGTAACTCTGTGTGCAAACAGGTGCTCACTGAGCTCCAGAGGAGACGAACCCAGGATAAAAACAGCTCCTTCTATTGAGCAACTTCAACTTATAAACACAGCACTTTGTAAAAACCTCAGACTTTATATGCACTTTTACTGACTTTGCACATGAATTAAAAAGAAAAAAAAGTGAAGACATATCCATCACAATTCCCCATGGCCCAAAGAAACAACCAACCAACCAAAATGTAACAATATTCAGTCCACTATCAGAGAAGACTGAGAAATGAAATGCAATCGGTGCTCACGTAGTCAGGATGACACCCAAAACAAATGACAAAAGTCCAAGTAGGTCACATATCTGGATATACAGTAATAAAGACCAAATTTAGTCACAGAGTCACAAATTAAAATTAAGAAAATGGTAATGTATGTAGCTACACGGTGGTGTACTGGTTAGCACTGTTGCCTCGCAGCGAGAAGGTTCCAGGTTCGCATCCCTACTGGGGGCCTTTCTGTGTGGAGTTTGCATGTTCTCCCCGTGTCTGTGTGTTGTGTGTGCCCCGTGTTTACTCCGGGTACTCCGGTTTCCTCCCACCATCCAAAGACATGTACGTGTTAGGTTAATTGATGACTCTAAAATTGCCCTTAGGTGTGAATGGTTGTCTGTCTCTGTTTGTCTCTATGTGCCCTGTGATGGACTGGCGTCCTGTCCAGGGTGGACCCCGCCTCATGCCCAGTGTCAGCTGGGATCGGCTCAAGCCCCCCGCGACCCCGACAGGGACAAGCGGTTGAAGATGAATGAATGAATGGTAATGTGTGCTACAGTGAACCATGATCACCAGTTTACTACTGTATGCTATGTAACCTTTTCAAATGCATCACAATTCCCAACGGCCCAAAGAAACAACCACCCCACCAAAATATAACGATATTCAGTCCACTATCAGAGAAGACTGAGAAAGGGAAAGCAATCGCTGCTGACGTAGTTGGGATGACACCTAAAACAAAAGTGTGACAAAAGTCCAAGTAGGTCACATATTTGGGTATACCAGGGAAAGGCAATTCTGGTCCTGGTATCCACATCATTAGAATCAGGCGTGTTAGGGTAGGGAGAAACCTAAAACATGCAGGACAGTGGCTCTCCAGGACCGGAATTGCCTACCCCTGGAGTATATACAGTAATATATATATAGTATTATATATATTATTACATTATATTATAATACATATTAGGCCCACTATCTCTACAGATCTCTTAACTGCATCCTACCCATGGTGGTCAGAGTGACAATGACAAAGTAGAGTGATGATGTGAAATCATAGCCTCTCTTGTCAGCGTCAGCCTCCAGAACAGCGACGTCGCTCCGGTAAGCAGAGAGAGCTTTCCCCAGCAGCTCTCTCAGCCCGCTCTCCCGCACACAGGGGTTCTCCTGCAGGAAGGAGCGACGCAGCTCCTCCACCTCCGCTCTCAGCTCCCGCTCCACCGGCTGCTCCACACCTGCGAACACCAGACCGCCCAGCAGAACGAAGAGCAGGTAGCCGAGAACGAGGAAGCCAAATGCATTGGAGTGGCAGAACAGTCCCAGTGAAGACACAAACCGGGCCATTGTTGGTACTGACTGCAACCAAGGACTGCAACCAGATACTTTAGGATACGTTAGGCTTTAAATATTTAAAAAGGTAGAGCGGGTCACAGACACAGGCCCGATCAGAGGGATAGA
Organism: Echiichthys vipera; assembly: GCF_963691815.1. NCBI lineage: Eukaryota > Metazoa > Chordata > Actinopteri > Perciformes > Trachinidae > Echiichthys > Echiichthys vipera. Next base: position 19,862,045 of record NC_139847.1, read on the forward strand.
TCAGCTGAAAACAATGAGACATACAGATAAAAAGGTTGGAAACTAAGCCAGTGTTTATTTAGTGGAAACAGCAGCTATACACAAGATGTCCAACTCCCAAATACACAGCCAGCCTAATGCTGTCAATCTGCCCCAACGCTGTCCTCTGGAAGTATTCCTCTGCAGTGTTTCAGAGAGAAATAATACCTTTCTGTCATTACATGAAAACAGTACAATGGTTACAGATAAGCCCTAAGTCTCATTTTAATCTGATTTGTATGGTGCTCAAATTATTGGTTGACTATTCATCAATACAAACAAAAAAAACTTACATTTTAATCACACTACAGAAATGCCCAAAACATTCCCTGGTTCTGGTTCTCCTGTATGCAGATTTTCTGCTGCTCTCCATTGCTTTCTATCCTTGTACAATGAACATGTGGCCATTCGACTTTGAGTCGAACAAGAAAAAAAATGCTTGAATGTTGCGATTTATTATTTTCTGAACGATTCATTTCACAAATCTCATAAAAAAAATAACCAAATAATGACAGTTACGTTGTTGCAGCCATTGAAGATGATTTGGCTTCATCAACTGACTGACCAGATTTATCACTTAAGCAAAAAACAATTTTGTGTTTGCAGTGAAGTTTTTTATTTTTTAAAGCTGCCTAAAGCCCCTTTCACACAGCCTGTTCCCTGCGGGGCTGTTCCGCCTTTGTTCCATCCCACCGTCTGTGTGAAAGGCCCGGATACAGAATGTGGGGACAGATCTGTTGCATCTCTGAGCCAGAAGTGAAGAAGGTAGTTAAAGAGCAGCACCAGCACCAAACAGACGTCTTTGTGAATAGGAAAGCTGGCAGGGCGGAACAACACACTTCTCTTCCTCTCTCTCTTTTCTCTTAAACACACACAACATGCAGCGTCTCTGTCTGTCTCTCTAACAGTTTTGCTTCTATAATATATAAAGTTGGCAGTTTGTGAGTCGGGTTCGAGTGGTTGATTAACGGTGCCGATCGGCAAGCGCACACACGCACAAAACTGGGGCTGTTTGATGGAACAAAGCGAGCGCTGCAGCGATTCTTCATTATGGCGCTGTTGCAGAATTTCTGTGTGAAAGGGGCTTAAATTATTTCAAAGTGGGAAACTTTCTCTTGATTTGTTTGTGTTTTCTTGATTTGCAGTACATCCCAGCCCTGAACCAAGATAAATCAAAACTGTATTGTTGTTCCCTTGATATTAACACTTGTTACTTTTATGTAATAATAGCATCTTTTACATTTCTTTCAATTTGTAAAAACAATGAAACACTCCTGGTGAAAGCTGCTGCAGTAGTCTGTGTCCGTTCATCTCCCAGTCCCTCATCGGTATCAACCATAAAGACTTTTGTTGCCTCAGTGAATTACAGTCAAAATGTTGTTTACAATCTTGATAATAAGGATAAAAAATCCTTTCAATATTCAACTATGAAAATATCATCACAAAAGAATTAAAGACGGCTTAAGTTGAGAACTAAGTATGGGCCTGTTAATGTCTGTAGCTGTGTAGAAGTGCAGTCTGGAGCTCATTTCAGAGTCTGTTCTCTAGAGAGGCAGATGAAGGGAGTAATGGGAACACGCCCAGCGGCGCACAGGTTTGCCCACCCTGCCAATGACAGGTAGTTTGTGGGCGTAGGCACGTGGTGGGATGGCAGGGAGAGCTGGAGTCGGGGTAAAAGTGGTCTGGAAGGGACGGCGCCCTTGGCAACGGCGACCCATTTGCCGCCCGCCGATGAGGAAGGTGAACACTGGGAGTCCTGTCTGAGGAGAGGTGAAGCGAGCTTTGGGGAAAACGTCCCGAGATAGACCTGCTGTACGCTGGCCTGAACGAGACGAGGAAGATCTGGAGCGCTGCACAGAGGAGGATGAGGAGGAGGAGGAGGAGCGGGCCAGGGACCTGAAGAGAAAAAGCATTCAGTACAGCAAACACCCAGCCTAATCATTTGGTTTTCAGAAAGGGTTAGATGTGTTTGTTTTACCTTCCTGATCCGGTAGCTGCCAGGCTGGGCGGGGGTGGATCTGTGCGAGGACTCCCATCCTGCCTGGGGCTGATGTTAAGGTTGGCAGTCAGCTGAGGCATCTTTCGGGTGGTGTCAGGGTTGGAGGCGGGGCCGGAGGCTTCCTTCCTGGTATCACTGAGCGTTGACGGGGTGCAGGGAGGGTAGCTGCCAAACCCGGGCCCTGTACTGAACCGGACAGCCAGGCTGTCTCCAAAGAAAGAGTAGAGCTCGCAGTACATGGCAGGCAGAGGGACCGGGGTCCACTCCTCCCAGGGACAGCCGGCCCCACCTGCCTGAAGGTGGCTGGCGATTCCCAGCGCGGCCTCTGATAGTGGCTCTGGAGGGGGACTGAGGCCAGGGGAGCTCACCCTGTAACCCATCACACCGACCACAGAGCCCAGCTGACCACTGGAGCCCCCCTCTGCTGGCTGAGACAGAGACAGAGCCTTCATCTTCAGCAGACGCTCCACTGCCACCTGCAGGACACACAGGAGGACTTACAGACAAGGCATGGAACTGCAATGTGACCAGGCAACAGTCTGTAGGGTCTGCTGCTACAAGATTTTGCCCCTGACCATGAGGTTTGTTATGAACATCGATGGTGCCAAAAACATTATTCTGGGGACCATTTCTCTAGGACAGAATGTCAACATAGCACACGAGAAACAGTATTTCATAGCAAGTAAACACCATTCATCGATACTGCCACCCTGAATACACACTTTAGATTGTTAGCTCCTAAGAATATAGCAACAATAAGCAGTGCAGCTTTGACTACGTCCCAGCATGGATGAACAAATAAACATTTGTATATCAACCATGGATGACATGGCTATGTGTAAGGTGTTGCCATAACAACTTGTGAAACTCAATGTTTAGCTTGTTCCACTGACCCCAAGTGGCAAAATGAAAAGGAATTATTAAATATTAATAAATTAGTTTTAACACTGCAGTGTTGTCCAACAGATTAACAGTACAGACCAGCAAAAACAAAACTAAACGCATTTATGTTCATTTATAAATTCTATTACAAAATTAGATTTATTTTCTGGTGTTGCTGTAATCTTTGTTTTCTTGTTTTGTTTAGCACAATATAGCTAAGGGTCTCTAAAATGATTTGGCATTAACCCAGAGACATTCAGAACTGCAGAGCATGGGTCACAAGCCAAGTAGGTTTGGAAGCAGTGCTCAGGAGTCCGGTTACTGAGCAACACTTACCACTAATACTGTTCAAAATAAGAGTCCCTACACAGAAAACAAAGCACCAACAACGTAGTTTGTGAACCCAGAGTTTATTAAAAGAGTGTTTTAAAGACTTACCTACTGGCCCCTGTACCAGCTCCTCTCATACTAAAGTCCATTCAAGTGGATTACCAAAGTCGATCCCAAAGGAAGGAGCCCATTGATGGTTTCTTCCAGTAAAACACGTAAACGTTGTGGTTTTTAGCTGTTTGGTGAAATATCTTTACCTCCGGTCTATCCGTAGCCAGTAGCTACACTCATGGAATGGCGTTCTTCTTCAAACACAACTTCTTTGGTTACTTTGGGTCAGAAGCTCTTCTAGGAATTCTGAAGTTGTCCTTTTCCAAATGTTTGCTGCAGACAAAGTGTCTCAATGTCCAGATTCAGAACAATAAGCCACTGGTTTCATCAGAGCACGCTCATCGTAGCACAATGGCAGCCTATGAAAAGTTCCTGGGTTGTAAGCTTTCATTTTTGTTTTACAGCCGGGAAAGATACAATCACGAACCAGTCTGTCTCTCTTCACTTCAAGTTGAAGGCGAGTCCTCTTTACCTGTGGGTCTTCCAGCAACAGACGCTCACTGAGATCTGCGTAATGTTTTGGTGCTGCAGGGAAAGCTGTGGGACTTTGACCACTATTATTAACTTATATTTCACCAAACAGCCACAAACCACAACATTTACGTGTTTTGCTGGAATAAATCACCAATGGGCTCCTTCCTTTTGGATTGACTTTGGTAATCCACTTGAATGGACTTTACTATGAGAGGAGCTGGTACAGGGGCCAGTAGGTAAGTCTTTAAAACACTCTTTCAATAAACTCTGTGTTCACTAACTACGTTGTTGGTGTTCTGATGAGATGAGACAAGAGTTTGTGTGATTAAAATGAAGACTGACAGGAGCTGAAATAAGACTGGGAATGACAGGAGTTTGTCTGAAGAGCTGAGGGGTGATAGAGGTGTGTTTGAAGAAAACGGGGAGTGATAAACAGCGCGTGTGTGTGTTCTGTGTGTAGGACAGACGGAGGCTCACAGTTTTGTACGGTGTTGTCAGAGTGATGGGGTGTTTTCATGAGATGGTACAGGAGATACATATTAGCATTGGTGGCTATTGCAACAACAAAGCAATGATAACTTTTAATCAGTCAGGGTGTCGCCTTGTATCTGATGACAGTATGAAAGCACTTTAGTTGCTGCAGTACTGACCAGGATGGCTCCGTACACCTTATGTCCGTCTGCTTTCACCTGGGCGTTTGAAACAGAGTAGTCATCCAACACAGCCTGCAGGTTGGCCCAGTAGGCAGGGAGATGTGGAAAGAGCACTCTCTCCACAGCCTGCACACAAAAACACACGTTACTACCCTGAGAGGAGAGAGTTTCAACAACAGGAGAGCATATAGTGGAAACAAAACTGATTTACAGCAACGAGATGAACCCTGCAGATGGAGCCAGTCTCTAGTGTAGAGCTCAAGATTCCCAAAGATGCTAAATAGCCGACTTTGGATTTTGCAGGACTAGATGTAAAACGTTTGTATTGAAATTTGTAATATAACACTCCCTGAATGACTCACACACAGGCAGCCACCCACACACTAACACACACCCACACAGTGGTGGAACATACCTTCCATCCCAGAGCGTGGAGCCCCACCACGGCTCCATAGTGGGAGCAGAGTGGTCTCACTGGGTCAGACAGAACCTTCTGGAGTGACAGCAGGATCTGATGGTAGAGACCACTCACCAGGTCACCGTGAGTCCTGGAGAGGAAACACAATAATAAAATTAGAATAAATATTGGCCATTCATTAATTGGACTGAGACAGGACTCAAATGGGTGTTAGTGTTGCTCTGTCAGCTGGATGTGAGAATCACAACAGCCTGATAATGTGTTTGCTGTTACAACTTTAAAAGGGGTGATAGTGTCAGATGTTGTATTCTCAATTTACTCAACATGTGGCCAAACATGAGGCAGCTATTCAATTACAAAACATAGTATATATATTTTTCTATTATTATCTTTTTGGCAGTTTTCAAGCCTTTTATTATAGAGGTTCGAGTCAAACCTACGGCCGCTGCCTCGAGGACCTTCAGCCTCTTTACATGGGGCGACTGCTCTAACCACAGAGCCACCGGCCGCCCCAGGAGTGGAAATCTTAATAACGCTCCATCTTTACCCGTGTAAAGGGGTAAAAACATTCAAGTGTGCTCTGATCTGGTCAAGCTGGCTCACATCGCGTAAGCGTTTACGTAACATCCATGTGCAGAGTACAGGTAAACAACAACAAACATGTGGGACTGTTTCCATCAGTGGGACATTCAAGTGTCCTGGGTGGAGCCGAGGCGGTGGGAGGCCGCAGACCGTGCTGCATATCCTTGTCTCACTGAATTGCGTCCTGCTTCTCCGCTGTTAGGGAGAGGAGAATGAAGTTTCGACGCATGCACCAGCTCTGGGTGCTGTTGTGTGGCAGTGCTTCACAGCTCCACCCAGTCACCCCCATCGGATTTCACACACTTTTCCGTCACCGTATGCACGCAGATTTCCCCCCAAAAACGCTTGTCTAAACGTGGAATAAAAAGTGGGAATGAAACGCCACTTTTGCGTTTCCTTTCTAGATCGTCCCTGTCTTAACATAGCCTAATTGTTCCTCCTATGAACACTCACCAGAAAATGTGGCTCAGGAGCAGGGCGGCGTAGTCCCTGAGGGTCCAGTGGTCGTTGAGCGGGTTGATGGAGGCGGCCAGCGGCTCCAGGATGCAGTACATGACGCTGGAGACCAGGCTGCGCACGTATGAGCCCAGGTACAGGTAGGGGTTCTGAACCAGGCTCTTCACCATGTGGAGGAGCCTGTTGAGCTGCTCCAGATCGTGACTCACAGACTTCACCTGCACAGAAACAACTGCACAATCAACACCTGGGAAAACACATCACTCTGTTGCCTTCATATTTACCTACTTGTTTATATAGTTACTGTAAAATATGTGGCAGTAAAAAGCTGCCTGTTTAAATTTAAGACAATCAAAAACATTTTTAAACACAACTGTGAAACCTGGGAACGTTTTTTGCAACTTTGAGATTTAAAATGGAATAAATAGGACGGTTTGTAGTCAGTGTGGGTTTGGGATCTAACTTTGTTTCAAAGTCTGCAGGATGGGACAAACCTACCCCACTGATGACATAAACAAAGTATGGCAGGAGGGCAGCGATCTTGGAGTTGGATTGGAGGTCCAGCAGAGCCACCTGAAACACGAAAGAAAAGACGTTAGAAGCAACAGTGTTTTGACTGAACGTTCCACTGTGTTCAGCAGCAGCATACCTTCATGAGGTGGGGGTCCTCTCCCAGGATGGCCCGTGTGATCTGCTGGTAGTACTTCAACAGGTCATCTGACAGAGACTGCACTGCTGTGGGAACTGGGACAATTCAACAGTCAGGTCCAACTTAAACCCTCCATCAGCGTTCAATTGATCAACACTCAGTGACAGTGACAAAAGTCTCTCATTTAAACAACATTATATTCTTTGGAAACAAAAAGATATAATGTGTCTTAACTGCACGGATTCCTAACATAATAGGTGGAAAACAATGAACATGACTCGCTGTCAGTGCAGATTTAGCTGTTAGCATGTAGCAGTCTGGTCAGCGCCCGGGGTTTTAATAAAGGAGGTGGATAGTTGTGCAAATGTGAAGGGTGCTGTGTGTGTGGAAGAGAAACTCTGGAGCTGATTCTCCTGACACTGCTCACAGTTGTGGTCTAGTCTCACCTGTCCCCTGAGGCTCCAGATTGCCTTTCCCATCCAGGTAAGACACGTTTACTGACAGGAAAAGAAAACAAGAGAAAATACTAGTAAGAGATGCTGAACTTTCAGCATCAATGATACTTCTGTTAATAGTTTATGACAGTGTGTGGGTCATACCTCGCACCATGGTCTCAGCACAGCCCTTGGGAATGTTGGTGGCCAGAGCCAACTCGACCAGGTTGATGTCCCGATCCTCGATGAAGAAGAGCTCTCCTTCTTTGGCTGAGCGGAAAGGAAGGGCGTCCTGGGCCCCGTAGCCACATATGGCCTGATAACACACAGAGATGAAGAAGCTGAAGGGAGTGATCCCTGTGACGTGTTGATGTCACATATGCCTCTAAGGGCGCACTCACACTGTCCATCCGTACCGTGCCAAAGTACGTTTCACTGCTAAAGTTCCTTTGACCAGTGTGAGTGCAGAGGTGGGCTTTTGTAAAGCATGTTTGCACATGCACGAGCACAAGCGTGCGCACGTGTAGGAGCACGAGGACTACGGCGGTTCTGACGTCATTTTCTATGCGCCTGTTGGGACATAGAAAAAAGAAGGAGGGACCATGCGCGGACATTTAAAACAATGGCGGCGAAAGGTTCACGTTGGTGTGATGCGGAGGTGGAGTGTTTACTGCAGATTTGGTCGATGAAAAGATTCAAAAACAGTCGACAAGACGCACAAAAACTCTGAGGTCTACGGAAAGATTTGTAAACAAAGCGACGCATCGCAATGACGTCATCAATGCGTGTGGCGTGTTACGGCGTGGTGACGTATAGGCAGCAAGAAGCATTCACTGAGGCCCAGGTAGTGTGAGTACAAACGGGCCTGGGGAGCGGGGGGAGAGGGAGGGGAGGACAAGTACCCTAAAGCACGGGGCACGGTACGGACGGACAGTGTGAGTGCGCCCTGAGTGGAATGGGAGAGAACACCGAGGTGAGCACTACAACTTCCTCACCTCCACGTTGCTCCAGCGCAGCGCTCTGTTGAAGTCCTCCACTGTCAGCTTCCTCCTCTTGGCATGTCTCATGAACTGAGAGCTGCTCTGTGTGGGTCCAGAACAACACAGATCGACACAGCCTGTTAGGAACATTTGTTCATGTGTGTGCACTTCCTAATGTAATCAGTTGATGAAGCTCCACCCAAAATGACTCTTCTAGTATGAAACAAGCACGCATTTTGAATCTCCTGAAGAAATGTTTCAGTCCTCTTTCCAAGCACCGGGCGACACTGACCTGCGTAGCTTCCCTGAGGCGGTAACACACGTCCTCGGCCAACAGAGCGGCCACATCGTCGCCGAGCTCCACGCCTGCACTCTCGGCCATGAGTTTGACAGACTCCCGGGAGACCTCGGCGAAGCGGCGCTCTTCCCGGTCCGCCATGCTCAAGGCCACCCACCAGGAAACTGGCAAGAAAAAGCACCTTACGTTAACATCTGTTACCTGTGGCCGTTCATAAGGCCTTTTACACCGAAGACAAAGGGCCAGTATTGAGTCAGTTTGATATTCAAATAAAAACTGTTCTGCATTTAAACCATTGGAGCCGATCCCAGCTGACACTGGGCGTGAGGCGGGGTCCACCCTGGACAGGACGCCACTCTATCACAGGACAGAGACAGACAACCATTCACACTCACGGGCAATTTAGAGTCATCAATTAACCGAACACCTGCACGTCTTTGGACTGTGGAGGTGGAGAACCCGGAGAAAACCCACGCAGACACGGGGAGAACACGCAAACTCCACACAGAAGGGCCCCAGCCAGGATTCGAACCAGCAACCCTCTTGCTGTGACCATTTCATTGAATTATGTCAAACCACTTGTGCAAGGTCTAATAAGACTAATATTCCTCATGCATCACAACACATGTTTTTGAATAATATATTTTCAATTATATTTTTTAAGATTTGTTTTTAGCTCTTTAGCGTTACAACCATGCTACCGCTGCTGCTTTAAAGTTTACATTTAGAAGACGGTATTGAAATTGAGTGGTTTTGGTGGATCAGACATATCCCGAATTCACAAAAGCATGTATGTGATTGGCTGCAGGTCTTCACTTTGGGTGGATCTGTTGTATATTAACGGCAATAAGACAAACTGTTAAATAACCACATTTTTCAATGGGAAATGGTACACGGTGTCCGGAGTGCTAACACGATCAAGGTCCCATCTATCAGATGTAACTAACTATTTAAAAGTAACTACTGGGGGAAATATTATTTAAGTTAACGTGACACAAACACAACTACCATTCGTTATTGTTTCAAACTAAAATCCAGGTAAAATATAGCGCGAGGAAACCAGTTATGGGTACTAGCCCGGGACATCACCGGTGGCAGCTAACGTGAAGTTAGCCACAGTAAGCACATGCTAACAGCTAAAGTTAGCTGTCTCAGCGCAGAGACAATGCGACGTGAACACGTTCATATTTGAACCAGACTTTACCTTCTTCACTGGAACGGCTGAATGCTGAGTTTCATCACACGGAGGGAAGGTTTACATCAGTGGAGCTGCTGCTCTCAACACAAGGCGCTGCAATAACACAGTCAAGCTAGCAAGCAGGAGGAACGCACACTTCCGGCAAAGCCTTCAAAATAAAGGCAAGCTATTGTTGAACTGTATTTTTTATTTATTTATTTATTTATTTAATTTTTTATTGTGACCCTGTCTGACGTGGGTTGTTGGGAGAGTCCTGGGCGCTGGCGAGGTGCTGTTGAGCAGGGCACCGAACCCCCAACTGCACGGGGCGCTGAGCCATTGGCAGCCCCCTCACTCTGACATCTCTCCTTAATTGCATGTATAGGTCCTGTTTGTGCGTGTGTGTGTGTAACATGAATAACAGATTGAAAAAATTGAATTTCACTTGCGGGATAAATAAAAGGAATTCTTCTTCTTCTTCTTCTTCATCTTCTTCTTATCTTCCTCTTCCTCTTCCTCTTCTTCTTCTTCTTCTTCTTCTTCTTCGTCTCTTCTTCGTCTGTTCTTCGTCTCTTCTTCTTCTTCTTCTTCTTCTTCTTCGTCTCTTCTTCCTCTTCTTCTTCTTCGTCTCTTCTTCCTCTTCTTCTTCCTCTTCTTCTTCTTCTTCTTCTTCTTCTTCCTCTTCTTCTTCTTCTTCTTCTTCTTCATCTTCTTCTTCTTCTTCTTCTTCTTCTTCCTCTTCGTCTCTTCTTCGTCTGTTCTTCGTCTCTTCTTCTTCTTCTTCTTCTTCTTCTTCGTCTCTTCTTCCTCTTCTTGTTCTTCTTCTTCTTCGTCTCTTCTTCCTCTTCTTCTTCTTCGTCTCTTCTTCCTCTTCTTCTTCCTCTTCTTCTTCTTCTTCTTCTTCTTCTTCTTTTTCTTATTTCCATCTTAAAGCAGACATACTGTACATGTACTACACATGTTTCTGTGTTCTTGTCTGCAAAATCCAATAAAAAACTTTTGAAAAAGAATTTAAAATAAATAAACAAATAAAATAGAATATCAAAAATAGATAAAATAAAAAGAATACATCCATGGGTATGTCCCATTGTTGATACAATAAGTTAAAATATGCAGTCTGTAAAACGGAAATATGTAATTGATGTATTTTCAAAAGTTTCTTAATCGAAGTTAATACATTTGACTAAAAACACACATACGGTTTAGTTCTGGCTAACTTCACTCCGTTCGGTTCTTTTTGCTCTTTATTTGAATATTCAGAGTTTACAGAAAGTGTTAAAGTAACATAGAACACAACACAGGAGAGCGTCTTCACATTCAAAAGTACATACAGCAAGGATGTCATATAAAAGAAAATAAATGAATAAATAAACATTGTCATGTCAATACATAGATGTATGTAATAAACCCTGTCGTCATACATGTCATTAAATGCCACCGGGTATATCAAATACATTTTCACAGTTGTCTAAAAACGTTGCATCCTCGTTGTTTTTGACTGAGGCTAGGGATTTATAAAGGGAATCGCATCCAATACAAAAATGAGAAAAGCTTGAACATTTTCGTTTGTGGATAAAATATTTACCAAATAAAATTAAAAATGATATACTGAAGACACGTGTTTTGATTTTCATACTAAAATATAACATCTTGAAGGGAAAAATTGACCAAATTTGCATTGTGACTATATATGGCTGCTAATGTTTCACAGACACTACTCTTTCACAGTAATCTGCTGGAACATCAGTGTGTTTACATCCATATCATATCATATATCATATATCATATATCATATATATATATATATATATATATATATATATATATATATATATATATATTATTCTTTCAAAGCCTGTAAGAGTATTATGCCACCATCTGCACTTTATATTATTATTTTTTCATTATTGAATTGTTTTGTTGTTACTATAGCAGTTAGATCATTCATGTTGTGTCACTTACCATTGTGTCTTGCCACTTTACCTATTGTGTCTTGTCTTGTCTAGTCTACGCATGGGAGAGGGAGAAACCAAATTAAGATTCCTTGTTTGTCTAGTTCGTGTAAAGAATTGACAATAAAGCTGACTTTGACTTTGACTTTGATATTCAGAAAACAAATGGTTGAAAGTTTCATCAGCACGGCCACAAAAAAAACCCAAGAGCGGTACACACCCATGCCTTTGAAATGAGTGATTTAACGGGATGTATTCTGTGAGTGTGTTTGAAATGAGCTTCTTTTACTTTGTTATGAATACAGTATCTGGGAGGTAAAGGCCATGCTTTCTCCCAGTCTGTGTCTTCTGAATGACAGTGCCAATCAAGCTTTCCTCATGGAGAAAAGCTCTTTTTATCTTCATGTTGATGTGTGCTGTGAAGCGCCAAGAGGTGAAGGCTGGTGATTGGTGGATTGAAGAGCATGTGGAGGTACAGATTGGTTAATTGGATAGCAGTCAGACACAGGTGGCTGCTCTGGAATTGAGGGATGTTATCGGTCTGCTGAGAACTTCACACACAGATATTGCCAGGAAATGAAGTGCTTCTATTTTGAACGGCCTCACTCTTCTGGTTCCAGATTTCAGCCTGATGTTGGAACCCTGCTCCAGGCAGTTGCTCCCAATCCGGTGTAGGGGGGGGGGGGGGGGGGGGGGGGTGGATAGATCAGTTTATCAAGTCAGTGGGCTTTATTTGGATGCAAGTTTCCATAACAATGTTGCCAAAGCATCAATAAACAATTAGTCCAAATATTCGGACAGTACACAAAAAAGAGTATTAGGCTATAACAATTAACATATTATTAATATACAGTATACAAATATATATATATATATATATATATACACACACACACACAATATGATATTATGATATGCATGCTGTATGTATTTTTGGCACTACTACATTCATTTATATATATATATCTATATATATATATATATATATATATATATAGATACAGTAAAATGTATTCCAGAGCTGTATATACAGTATACATACAGTATATATATATATATATATATATATATATATATATATATATACTGTATGTATACTGTGTGATGACTTGTGAGCATCCATCTTCCCCTTGATCACATTCCAGAGGTTTTCAAGGGGGTTCAGGTCTGGAGAGTGCTCTGGCCATGATAGGGTCTTGATCTGATGGTCCTTCATACACAGCTCGGTTGACTTAGCTGCATGGCATGGAGCATTGTCCTGGGAGTTGGGGAACATTGTCAGAGCAGAAGAAAGTTTTCTTCCAGGATAACCTTGTACGTGGCTTGATTCATTCAACCGGTGCAGACAGATGTGCGTCCTCCACAGAGCTGGGTCGGTCTGACGTTTCTGTCTGTTATAGTGAAGGTTTTCGTTGCCACCGTACTCTAGGGGGGAATTGTTGGGTCTCTGTAAATCATAAATAAGTCATAGAGTGTGGTCTTTACCTACTCTGTAAAGTGTCCTGAGATAACTTTTGTTATGATTTGGCACTTTAAATAAAATTGAACTCATGCGTCCTTCGTAAAGCCGAATCTGCCTGATTCCAGCCTTGCTGCAGTACCCCCAGATCATCACCGAGCCTCCAAACTTCACAGTGGGGGTGAGACACTGGCTTAGGCCTCTCTCCAGGTTTCTGTCTAACCAGGTGTCGGGTTAGACACCTGGTTAGACAGAAGGTGAACTCAGATGACCTTACTCCAGTCCTCTAGGGTCCAATCCTCATTTCCTCACTCAAAACATTTTTGGCATAGTCCATAGTTATGTTTAGAGTGTGATTACTTTTAAAAAAGGTACTACCAGCACTTTTTTGCCATTCAATTGGTCCTATTGCAAGATAGTGATGACCAAAATAGTTTCTTTACTTTTCCTCATCAATTTAGGTAGAATTCTCATATTTGGGTTCAGGTGATGACTTAATCAGCACCTCATTAAGAAGAAATGAGGTGCGCTTGTGTTGGAATTTAACAGACACCGGAACAGAAGGGCTGGCATACATGTTGGGATGCTGATTTCAGAAAAAAATATATACATATTCAGTGGTCTTATTTTAATTTTTTTTAGTCAATGCTATGAGACGTGCAACAGTCGCTGAACTGAGGGCAGCCACTGAACGTGAACGCACACAAATACCAACGGAATCGTTTGGTGATGTGTGCGATTCCATTGCTTGGCATTGTCAGCAGTGTCTGAATCAGACGGACGTCAGTTTGAGAACAGGCAGTGACAAAGCGAGGTTTTTAAAGGCTATTACATTTTGAAAACGAAATTAAGTAATTAAGTAGGAGTATTAAAATGTGTAGACTTTTTTGGGGGAAACCCCTGTGTTTGTTTCAATTTAAAGTCATGAAAGACTTTTTAAACTGCGTTTTGTGTGCACCGTGCCCCCAGGGCACTGAGGCCCGTGTTCTCCCACATTAAACAGGACCTTCCAAACACAACATTGAAAGAGAAATCAGTGTATGCTGTAGCATTCATATTTCCTGTCATTGAACTAACCATATTCAATACACACTACACTTCATATTCACTTCTGTGTGGCATTGACCTGTGTAAAAACCAATAGATACAAAGCTTAGGTTAAAATTAGTTTATTCATGATTCTGAGGTCAGACCTTTCATTTACTCAGTTCATTAATAAGTATTTACAATAGTTAAAAAATATTACACTCATAAGCAGCAACAGTAGTGATTCCAGAGACTGACCACCTGTACCAGACTGCTTGATCTGCAAATGAACAGTTCAAGGCCTGCTTGACCTGCTGACACAAGCAACCAAATTAAAAAATATATATTTAAAAAAATGCCCTAGGGAAAGGGGAGGGTTAAAAAATAAAAATAAAAGAAAAGATTGAATTGGGGTGTGGTGTTCAGTGCTGATTCTGGAGTCTAATCCCATCCAGTTAGAGTGCCCGGTTGTCCCAGATCCCCTGGGCCTTGCTGCTCTCAAGCTGCTGCAGGTGGAGGGCCAGCGGCAGCAGCAGGTCACTCAGGTGCTGACTGGAGAAGGTGAAGGCGTTGTGGGCCGTGCCCTCTGCAGGCGGGGTGGGGAAAGGGGAGGCCGGTGGGGGAGAAGAGGAGGTGGAAGAAATTGGCGAGGTGGAAGGGAAGAGGGACGTGGGGGAAGGTAAGCCAGAACTGCCAAGGGAAGGCTGAGGGAAGAAGGACCCTCCTGGGCTCTGGTCAGAGGCTCTGATCTTGCTGGGGAGGCCGTGCTGGAAGCGGCAGCGTGTGCCGTACAGGCAGAACCCAAAGGAGCTGAAGGTGCGGCACAGAGCTCCTCGTGGCTTCCACTCCTTGGCCTGTGGTTGGAGCTGGGGACTGGAAACGGGCAAGGGCTTCTCCTCGCCAACATCAGGAGAGTCTGGACTGCCGCCGACGTCTCCACCATCGACATGAAGGAAGTTGCAGCGGGTACCGAAGGGGCAAACGCCAAAGGAGCGGAAGGTGCGGCAGGGGACATTCCTGCGGTAGCGCTGGGCCGGGCGCTGCTCAGTGGGGCTGTGGACGAACAGGCAGCGGCTGCCGTAGTAGCAGTAGCCCGTTGTGTGGAAGCTGCGACACAACTCAGTCTTGTACTTTGGGTGGCGGAAGGGGACATGGAGCTCATGGAGGCCGTGGGCGAACTGGCAGCGCTCGGCATACTTGCAGAAACCGGTAGTTGAGTAGCTGGTGCACAGCTCAGTCTTGTAGCGGGTGGAGCAGACCCAGGGGATGAGCGGAGGGGAGGAGGACTCCACCAGGGGGAGCAGGGCCCTCGCTAGGGAGAGCCCTTCACCCTCTCCAGAGTCCTCACTGGCCAGCAGGTTGTCCACCAGCTCCTCATCTTGGTAGGAAGGCAGGAACAAGTCATCACTACTGGTCTGAGAGAAAAAAAAAAAAAAGAGAGTCCAGAGGTTAAGATGAGCATGATAGAACAGTGCTAGAAGATTCACTTTAGTCTCAATAGCTGAAGTGTCAGGCAGACAATACAATTAGGATAGTCATTTAGAACTCATCAGTATCCACTACAGGATCTGCCTCACTCCTGTTTTTCTCCTTATAGCCACCTACATCTAATGATCAACACAGGTTATTTTATTCAGTTACCTATAAATGAAAATGCACATCACAAATTTCCAGATTTGAGTATGACTGTAGGGGAGAGGGGGATTTGAGCCTGTGGGAAAGTTCAGCCACCCCTTAGTTTGAGGAAACTGTAGAAAATCGCTCATGTGACCACACAGTTTAAGAGTTAGCCGTTTTACTCACCCTGTGACAGATTGACCTATCGAATAAGTGGGAAGAAAAATGAAGATCAAATTTGTCATTCATACAAGTTAGTGCTTCAGAAAGTTACACGTTAGCTCTGAGCTGCTGCAGACACCCTTAGTGTTAAAATGGCAGGGCAAGTTGAGATAGCAGCTTCGTTTATTGTTAGATTAATTAAAGTATTATTTTACATTACTTTACCAAAATGACAACATTTTGAGTTATAGAACAAAAAGATGAGCTGGATTAAGGAGGAAAAACGTAAAATGTATTAATAAAACCAGGGAATCATTTTCCCAGGAAATGCTTATCAAGTTTATACACATATGCCTTGTTGGGGGCACATTGAGTTTTTTTGGAAAGTCATAAATTGAAAGCCATTTATTTTAGATCCACAGTGATGGTTGTCACGGATTCACCACATCCTGAAACACATGTAGATATTTCAGTTGGAGGAATTTGTCAGGCCTCCACTTTAAAAAGACACCAAGTAAGACTGGCACAGCTCACCCCGCTCTCCCCTAACGCTGTTAGTTAACCAACCAAGTGGTTCATACACACACACACACACACACACACACACCAGGTGCAGGTACAAGAACCCACAGTGAGTCATGGCACTTCTGTTTGTCTGAACCATGTTGTAATGATGTTACCTTGACAATACCTCACTAATACCGTCACCAAAACAAAAAGTCATATCTAACACAAATGTAAAAGTACAGCACGGTCCAAGTGGACTCACCTCAAACATGGCTGCAGACAGATGGAGTTGCGAGGATTCTGGAGGTTGAAGTGCGGCAGAAAAGAGCCTCCCGTGCCCCGCTGTGTATGTGTGTGTCCCGGTGTGTGTGAGTTGGTGAAGCGGCTGGACCCTCACCCTCCTGCTGCTACAGAGTCACAAGCAAAGAGCCAGAGCTCCCGTGTGTCTTTTAAACCGGCTCTCGCCTCCCGCCTTCACTTCAAACGAGCTTCAGGTGCGCTCGAGCTCCACGTCACAAGCGTGTCTGGAGCGACCAATCACGTCCACGTGCGGGGAACGCGCTCAGTGACGCGGCAGTTAGCGGTGAACGTAAGCGTCACAGTAGTTCCGTTAATATCCGCGTTAGTCTGAATGAATTATCATCGCGTTCAACTTTCCGTGTGTGGTATGAAGCTTTAATGGTGTGACTGATTTGTGTTGTTTGTTTTTTATCGTGTTTTACAGAGAAACACGGAGCAGGTCGCGAGCCGGCGGATGTTTATCTCGGCTCAATCCACATCCGCAGTGTTAAAGGTGAGCCTCGCACTCTGCTATCATGTCGAGGTTAACACCTCCGTCGGAAGTAGTCCCAACAAACGTTCTAATTAAAAGGCGTCTGATAGGAACGCAGCTGAGTACAAATAGACCAACATTTCCTTTAGCTAGGCTAATGTTTTCTTTAGCAGGAACCCTTCTCATATCACGGCCCTCCACGACTAATCACATTCATCCCGGATTCATTTAAAAAAGTATTTACCCCCCCTTCAAATGTTTTTGTTTGAATAGTTTGGGCCATTTTAAACCACGACGGATGGAGTTTAATTAAAATATTCAATGTAAGGCTGAAAATGATTCTCTTCATATTAATAAAATCAGCATGAGAGGACATGTGTAGTATGGAAAATGATACAAAACTAATAAGAATGAAAAGTTTTTATTTAAGTTAAAGACACAATTACTCATTAAATACACAGATCCTTCCATTTCCCCATTTACAATCTTTCTTATTAAAAGCAGTAAACAGTGGTAGTCAATAGGCTCTATACAGCCACACAGATAAACTAACTGGTATGAGCTCATCCTTAACATCTTTATAATACTTTTTGATAACTGAATAACCACACAGGCTACACCAGTGGTTCTTAAACTGTGTCCATGACGAACCACCTCAGAAAATATCAGGCTCTCTCCAGTCCCACCACTAAGACCAATGTTCAAATACAGCAGCTACGGACAGGAAGGTTTATTCCTAATCTGAAGATCATTTATTGAAGGTTTATTCCTAATCAGAAGATCATTTATTGAAGGTTTATTCCTAATCAGAAGATCATGTATTGAAGGTTTATTCCTAATCTGAAGATCATTTATTGAAGGTTTATTCCTAATCAGAAGATCATTTATTGAAGGTTTATTCCTAATCTGAAGATCATTTATTGAAGGTTTATTCCTAATCAGAAGATTATTTATTGAAGGTTTATTCCTAATCAGAAGATCATTTATTGAAGGTTTATTCCTAATCAGAAGATAATTTATTGAAGGTTTATTCCTAATCAGAAGATCATTTATTGAAGGTTTATTCCTAATCAGAAGATCATTTATTGAAGGTTTATTCCTAATCAGAAGATTATTCATTGAAGGTTTATTCCTAATTAGATTATTTATTGAAGGTTTATTCCTAATCAGATTATTTATTGAAGGTTTATTCCTAATCAGAAGATAATTTATTGAAGGTTTATTCCTAATCAGAAGATTATTTATTGAAGGTTTATTCCTAATCAGAAGATAATTTATTGAAGGTTTATTCCTAATCAGAAGATTATTTATTGAAGGTTTATTCCTAATCAGAAGATCATTTATTGAAGGTTTATTCCTAATCAGAAGATCATTTATTGAAGGTTTATTCCTAATCAGAAGATCATTTATTGAAGATTTATTCCTAATCAGAAGATCATTTATTGAAGATTTATTCCTAATCAGAAGATTATTTATTGAAGGTTTATTCCTAATCAGAAGATCATTTATTGAAGGTTTATTCCTAATCAGAAGATCATTTATTGAAGATTTATTCCTAATCAGAAGATCATTTATTGAAGGTTTATTCCTAATCAGAAGATCATTTATTGAAGGTTTATTCCTAATCTGAAGATTATTTATGAAGGTTTATTCCTAATCAGAAGATTATTTATTGAAGGTTTATTCCTAATCAGATTATTTATTGAAGGTTTATTCCTAATCAGAAGATTATTTATTGAAGGTTTATTCCTAATCAGATTATTTATTGAAGGTTTATTCCTAATCAGAAGATCATTTATTGAAGGCTTAATCCTAATCAGAAGATTATTTATTGAAGGTTTATTCATAATCAGAAGATCATTTATTGAAGGTTTATTCCTAATCAGAAGATTATTCATTGAAGGTTTATTCCTAATTAGATTATTTATTGAAGGTTTATTCCTAATCAGAAGATAATTTATTGAAGGTTTATTCCTAATCAGAAGATCATTTTTTTGAAGGTTTATTCCTAATCTGAAGATTATTCATTGAAGGTTTATTCCTAATCTGAAGATTATTTATTGAAGGTTTATTCCTAATCAGAAGATTATTTATTGAAGGTTTATTCCTAATCAGAATATCATTTATTGAAGGTTTATTCCTAATCAGAAGATTATTTATTGAAGGTTTATTCCTAATCAGATTATTTATTGAAGGTTTATTCCTAATCAGAAGATTATTTATTGAAGGTTTATTCCTAATCAGAAGATAATTTATTGAAGGTTTATTCCTATCAGAAGATTATTCATTGAAGGTTTATTCCTAATTAGATTATTTATTGAAGGTTTATTCCTAATCAGAAGATCATTTATTGAAGGTTTATTCCTAATCAGAAGATTATTTATTGAAGGTTTATTCCTAATCAGAAGATCATTTATTGAAGGTTTATTCCTAATCTGAAGATTAATTATTGAAGGTTTATTCCTAATCAGAAGATTATTTATTGAAGGTTTATTCCTAATCAGAAGATGATTTATTGAAGGTTTATTCCTAATTAGATTATTTATTGAAGGTGTATTCCTAATCAGAAGATCATTTATTGAAGGTTTATTCCTATTCTGAAGATTAATTATTGAAGGTTTATTCCTAATCAGAAGATCATTTATTGAAGGTTTATTCCTAATCAGATCATTTATTGAAGGTGTATTCCTAATCAGAAGATTATTTATTGAAGGTTTATTCCTAATCAGAAGATTATTTATTGAAGGTTTATTCCTTATAAGATTATTTATTGAAGGTTTATTCCTAATCAGAAGATCATTTATTGAAGGTTTATTCCTAATTAGAAGATTATTTATTGAAGGTTTATTCCTAATCAGATTATTTATTGAAGGTTTATTCCTAATCAGAAGATAATTTATTGAAGGTTTATTCCTAATCTGAAGATTAATTATTGAAGGTTTATTCCTAATCAGAAGATTATTTATTAAAGGTTTATTCCTAATCAGAAGATCATTTATTAAAGGTTTATTCCTAATCAGATTATTTATTGAAGGTTTATTCCTAATCAGATTATTTATTGAAGGTTTATTCCTAATCAGATTATTTATTGAAGGTTTATTCCTAATCAGAAGATCATTTATTGAAGGTTTATTCCTAATCAGAAGATTATTTATTGAAGGTTTATTCCTAATCAGAAGATTATTTATTGAAGGTTTATTCCTAATCAGAAGATTATTTATTGAAGGTTTATTCCTAATCAGAAGATTATTTATTGAAGGTTTATTCCTAATCAGAAGATCATTTATTGAAGGTTTATTCCTAATCTGAAGATCATTTATTGAAGGTTTATTCCTAATCTGAAGATTAATTATTGAAGGTTTATTCCTAATCAGAAGATTATTTATTAAAGGTTTATTCCTAATCAGAAGATCATTTAATAAAGGTTTATTCCTAATTAGATTATTTATTAAAGGTTTATTCCTAATCTGAAGATCATTTATTGAAGGTTTATTCCTAATCAGAAGATCATTTATTAAAGGTTTATTCCTAATCAGATTATTTATTGAAGGTTTATTCCTAATCAGATTATTTATTAAAGGTTTATTCCTAATCAGATTATTTATTGAAGGTTTATTCCTAATCAGATTATTTATTGAAGTTTTATTCCTAATCAGATTATTTATTGAAGGTTTATTCCTAATCAGAAGATTATTTATTGAAGGTTTATTCCTAATCAGATTATTTATTGAAGGTTTATTCCTAATCAGAAGATTATTTATTGAAGGTTTATTCCTAATCAGAAGATTATTTATTGAAGGTTTATTCCTAATCAGAAGATTATTTATTGAAGGTTTATTCCTAATCAGAAGATTATTTGTTGAAGGTTTATTCCTAATTAGATTATTTATTGAAGGTTTATTCCTAATTAGATTATTTATTGAAGGTTTATTCCTAATCAGAAGATTATTTATTGAAGGTTTATTCCTAATCAGAAGATTATTTATTGAAGGTTTATTCCTAATCAGAAGATCATTAATTGAGGGTTTAAAAGGGTTAAAGACATTGGATTTAATAAATCCAGAGGAAACGGATCAGAAGCCACAGCAGTGAGACCTCCTTCTAGAATGAAACCCAACCCTTTTTAGTTTTGCGTTTCCTGACGTATGTGTGTGTGTGTGTGCGTGTGTGTTGGATGGCTGGTTGCAGGTTAAATGGAAAGGCTGATTTCAAATGAGTGTGAAAAAGATTTTATCTGGAGCAAATAAAGAACGATGGCTCAGTGAGTGGGACACTGCTCCATCTCTAAGGACTGACAAGAGGAAACAATTCAAAATACTGTCAAATCATTTAGTGACGGTCCAATGCACCTGGGCGCCATTTTGGATCATTACAAATCTGTCCGGCTTGTTTGTGAGGACACACTTTGGTGTCAGTTGAACAAAAAAAGTTGGAGGTTAAATTAGTTAAATTGGTGTGGTGGTTAGCACTGTCGCCTCACAGCAAGAGGGTTGCTGGTTTGAATCCCGGCTTGGGCCCTTCTGTGTGGAGTTTGCATGTTCTCCCTGTGTCTGCGTGGGTTTTCTCCGGGTTCTCCGGTTTCCTCCCACAGTCCAAAGACGTGCAGGTGTTCGGTTCATTGATGACTCTAAATTGTCCATAGGTGTGAATGTGAGTGTGAGTGGTTGTTTGTCCCTGTCCCTGTGATAGACTGGCGTCCTGTCCAGGGTGGACCCCGCCTCACGCCTGATGTCAGCTGGGATCGGCTCCAGCCCCCCGTGACCATGTTAGGGACAAAAGGCTGAAGATGGAAGAATATTTAGAAAAACACGAGGGGTGGGGGCAGCTCTCCTGCAATATTAAATCAAGAACACGAATGATTTGGTAGCGTTGTGTAAAGAGCGAGAGAAAGACAGCGGAGAAAGAGTCCATGACTGACCACGAAGAAAAAAAAAATCTTTATTTCTTTTCTTATCAAGATACATTAAAGGATACAGAGACATTGGAATAAAAAACACTTGAGAAAAAGTTTTCAGTTGTAGCATGTTTGTCTCTCCATCATACAAAAATCAGCACCCCGTCCCTTTTGAATGTGGCCCCTGGTTCAAAGGACCACCCCCCGACCCCCCCGCCCTATGAAGGAGAGCAACGTTTCCCATGTACAGCAGCCTGTCAGAGCCACCTCCACAACAATGGAGCAGAATTACACACTTTAGATGTAAAAAAAGGTTTAAAAGATGCCCGTTTCCCACTCGGCTTTACACAGATTAGTATTTGCTACAAACTGGACACTTCAAATTTCTTTTTTGGGAGAAATATTACAAAGCCCACATTGGGACCAAACTTGCTTATAAAACCCGTGGGAGGCCTCGCTGCTGCCAGGCTTTCCCAGGAATTATAATCATCCAATTGACAACTTGATTTAAGTACTCACCATTTTATAACGGTACGAACGTGGGGGAACCAAAATAAAGGAAGGGAAGGAAAGCACGTGGAGACAGCTGAAGGTTCCTTCCACATGATTGCCCCCAAACACAATCCAACACATCACTCTGCTCCGCATCGTCACACATTTACAGAAGAGCACCAGCGCCTCATGAAAACACTTCGGATGGATCCACATGTGGAGACTTTCTGCAACTTCTAACATGATTTCAGAAGCTCATTTCTGGCCCTAAGTGTCTTCTGTAAATTTACATACTGCTGCCTTTTTTTTTTAACAGACTTCTCAACTGATCAGTAACATCATTGCATCAGTTTCCTTCAAACCAACCAAACAGCACGTCGTCAGAAATGCCGTGGCTTTAATCTAATACTACCCCAGGAGCAAGTGTCCCCTCACAAAGAGGTCAGCTTCTTTTGTTTTTTTGCACATTATGGCTTCATTTTGGACTCTTGCAAACATAGTACCTCAAAGCCAAATGTGTTCTCTCGTCATGGCAAGTCACACAGGGACTTGTGCAAATCCATGGTCTCCGTTCATTGGATTTTCCTCAAACACTACATACGATGCGTCCTACACTGTAAACCTACAGACTCCTGAGCGCTCATCCTCTCACCGCTGACTCAGCACAGCCTGTTCCAACGGATTGGGGAGGGTCAGAGAACAGAAGCCGGGGAACTTCTGTCTTTCAAAGCGGCTAAAAGTGTCTATAAAAGCATGGCGATCAAGTGACGGGAGGCTGAAGATGAAATGTGGCCTGACCGCAAAAGAAACCCTCATTTCATTTTTTATAAAAATGGCCGCTGTGATGCCTGGGGACCGTAGAGACACTACAGGGGTAATTAATAACAAAACCAGTGAGCACAAAACAAAAGGGAGCAGTCGGGCTGTACAAGCGCGTGTTTGGGGATCTAACTAAACAGCAAGAAGTCTGTCTGCCCATAACCTCTGAACCAGAAGTCTCAAACTCAATCAGACTCATTTTCTGCCATTTTGAATTATGTCCAAATGTGGATTTTCCTTACTTCTCCGACAAATTTCAAAGACAACTTTGGAGAACAGGGGTCACGCAATCGACCCCCTCTTAACGGGCGTCGCATTACTTTTCAACAATATACGGTAAACATGACGTGTGAGGCTCACACACACACACACACGCACACACACACCCCTCATGTTTTGTGCTCACTGTGTTTTTGACAGTGAGGGACAGAGGTGGAAGAAGGTGTAGGGACGAACTTGGCCGGTCAGGATTTCTGAGTTTCTGAACAGGTGTGTGTGTGTGTGTGTGTGTTTGTCTCCCGGCTGATGGGAGGAGCTGACATGGTGCCGTCTGTGAGAGAAAAGCAGGACCAAACACTGAGTGTGTGATCCCACTGACTGAGGGAACGGAGTAACGGAGCGTATCAGTGAAACCTTCTAATCAAATGAGACCTTCGGCCAGATGCAGCTGTCCCACAGCCCCCGCCCACCCGACCCCACCCCATTCTCCTCACACACTGGGGGTGTCACCACTTAAACGGTGCATATATTTACACAAAGATAGAGACGTGGAGAAAAAACAAAGTGTGCTTTATCACCATTGTTTCAGGATGAGAAATATCTTGATTTAAATTACACATTTAAAAACAGGCTGCATTGAAAAGGGAGCAAAAATAATTCAGGGTCTGGAATAAAATACTACAAAGCCCAAGGTGTTGTGTGTATTACAATGGAAGTGTACAGTCATCTAAGTGTGTGTGCGTGTGTGGGTGGTGTTTGTGTGTGTGCGCGTGTGTTGGACACATCAACGTTTGGGAATTAACAGAGGACTAAAGAAAGATGACACTGGAAAGAGGGGAAATAAAAGACTACTGGTATGGCGTACTGTGCTCCCACCCGACCCCCATGTCCTGTTAAAAGACCCCGTCCGTCATTCCCCTTCAGTCCTCCAGGACGATGGGTTCACTGGTGCTGGAGGGGAGCAGGGGCATGGCCAGGGAGCGGGGGGGCGGCGGCGGCAGTTTGATCCGGACGAGGAGATGAGGTTTCCTGGCCGCCCGACGCATCTCTGACTGGGTCAGGTGTTTCCTCAGAGCCCTGGATCAAAGAGAGCAGCAAAAGATCAGTCAACGTTCACTGGGGTTCAGTCAAACCGTCGGCTGATGAAGGCAGTGAGCTGCAGCCGAAACCAAACTGATGCGCTCACATGTTCTGTCGTGGTAACAAAAGAAATCTATCAATGTTGAAAAATATTCTAACAGTGACAGGAAAATGTGAAGACCGTCCTTTTGACAGATTAAAACACTGAAGACCGTCTGCCCTAACTTTAATTCACACCCCGTCCATGTCCACTTCAACTGAAAGTGTATGCAGCAGCAGGAGTCAGAAGAGTTTGCCGATGGAGGCCATGCTGGAGGATTTGGTGTCAAAGTGAAAGCAAAAGTTCCTATTTATCAATATTTCAGGTTTAAACCCAGCTCTAATATGGAACCTGATAACGTTACTGAGGCGACCTTTAAACTGTAAACTGCAGCTCCAGCAGAGAGGCCACAGCTGCACGGCAGGTGAATGCAAATGTTTATGTGAACCCCCGTCCTACTGCAAAACAGGTGAAGCAGTTCACTGAAGCTGAGAATATTGAAACAATGAAATGTTCAGCCCAGAGTCCAGAACTAAACCCCATAGAGAATCTCTGGAAAATCCTTGGTGACAAAGTAATGTGTAAGAAACCCACTCCAGTTAGTGAACTGTGTTAGAGAGTGAGTCAGAATGGACCCAGATCAAACCAGAGCAGTGTGAGAAACTAGTGATGTCCTGTGGGAGCAGATGTGCTGAAGTCATTCAAAGCTGTGGCCTCTACACTTCCTGTTCAGTTTTAAATCCTAGAGAAGAAAACATTGTTGAAATCTTCTCTTCTGACACAATCAACACTGTTCTCTCATTCTGATCACTGTTTTTTCACTAAATAAAGGTTTTTGTTGAAGTGCCTTGGTTATTTAAAAAACATGCTAGTGTTCTATCAAATAATGAATAAGTAATAATATATATAATTTTGTTTTTATTAATTATTAAAAATACGAGAATATATTAAATGAAATGCTTTTAAATATGTCTAACGCAGCCTCTGTCTCTGAGCAGCAGAAAAAATCCACCATCAGTTAAACTTCAGAGGACATGCTGGTGGACTGTTCTTCTCCTCCCGTCCTGCTGCCTCAGCTGTCAGAGCACAGGGCTGCAGTGACACCAGTAAAACAGTCACATGTACCTACCTGGTGTCCTTTGTAGCCACAAACACCACCGGGTTGGGGGCCTCCCCCTGGCTGACCTTCTGCCGCTTGATGACCGACTGAGAGGTGGTCCTCATACCTGAAGTATACGGCCTGCCATTGGCTGGGTAGGGCACACCTGTAGCCTGTGAACCAATGACAAACCAGGAGAGCGAATCAACCATTTACCTCAAAGGCAAACAGCCGGGGATCAGACTGATGTTGCTGAAGATGCCAAGTCTCTGTGTTAGAGGGACATTCTCACATGTAGACAGAGTGCTGCAAACTTCAGCTTTGTGTATGCACTGGTGAGGGGGGGGCAGTAGCTCACTCCATGGGTGACTTGGCTGGGAACCGTAGGGTCACTGGTTGAAGTCTCGGTGTGGAGCGTGGACTGGTGGCTGGAGAGGTGCCAGTTCATCTCCTGGGCACTGCCGAGGTGCTGTTAAGCAAGGCACCGAACCCCCAACTGCTCGGGACACCGGTCACTGGCAGCCCCCTCGCTCTAACATCTCTCCTTAATTGCATGTATATAGGTCCTGTCTGTGCATGTGTGTGTATTTCGGACCTGTGTGTGTAACATGATTAATAATAAGAGTGAAAAAATTAAATTTCCCCGTTGCGGGATCAATAAAGTAATTCTTCTTCTTCTTTCTGCTCATATTTTTATGTAACACTGGGAGGCTTCACATGAAGGTGTCCAAAAAAAGAGATGTTTACAAAGTCCCTCTTGTTTGAATTCTATGGCCAGTCATGCAAGTTGATTGGTTGATTGCTTTTGTCTCAACAGAGACAAAAAGAGGAAGTGTTGGACGTGTAACTCCAGTGTATGTGCGCATAAACCAGTAGTGCATGTGTGTGTGTGTGTGTGTGTGTGTGTGTGTGTGTGTGTGTGTGTGTGTGTGTGTGTGTGTGTGTGTGTGTGTGTGTGTGTGTGTGTGTGTGTGTGTGTGTGTGTGTGTGTGTGTGTAATACTAACGCTGTCAAAGCCTCTCTTCCCCAGCAGGCTTTGGCCCACTCGGGGCTGGCTGGCCTGATTCCTGTTGATGGGGGTTGGGGGTCCTCTAGACGCCTTGAGTTTCAGAGGAGCTGAGATGGCTGAGACACAACAACACTCGTCAAAAACCAGTAAGACGGGGAAAGGTGGAGACTTGCTGCTAAGTGGTGCTCCCACCACATGCTCTTACCTAAATCCTTCACTATGTTAGCCAGCGACGGTCGAGGCACCAGCTTGGTCTTCAGAGGGGTTTTTGTGGCTTTAGGCAGCCTGATTATACCTGAAGACACAACCAATGAAACTGGTTAATCCAAAGGATGTGACACCAACTAACCTCTCCTTGTTAGCATTTTCAAAATAAGCTTTTCACACTGAATGCATTTTTTTTACACATGATGGCTGCACATAAACCCTCATAAACCTTATCAATAACATTATCCAGGAGACTTAGTGAGAGCAGTGTGTGTGTGTGTGTGTGTGGACCTACACTCAGCCTTGACGGCGTTGGCGTTGATGGAAGCATAGGGCCGGCGTGCAGCGCGGCGAGGCTGCAGGATGTCCTCACACACCCGTCGGGCGATGCGGGTCAGCTTGGTGGTCTGCAGGATGAACGTCTGGCGGTTCTTGGCCAGCAGTTTGGCTCGACCCTCGTTGCGGGTGAACGGCGACATGCCCTGGACCTCCTGGCGTGTCATGTGACCGCGGGGGCCTGACTCCTGGACGCAGAGGCAGAAGAGTCAATGAGGCTGCACCATGTCATTGTGAGAGGTCAACTCTTGGGAACAATGTCTGAGCAGCTGTGCTCTTCTGACTGAACTGAAACACGCGACCTAACGTTCCGAGAGACTGAGAGGAAGGGGACTCACAGAGCCAGCTCGAGCAGCGCCCTCCAGCTGTGTGGGGGTCTTCAGGCCTCCGTACTTCTTCCAGTAGATCCAGCAGGAGGCGCACAGCCTGCACTGCATGTTGGGGGGACCCCAGGCATACCACTGAGGAGACTGGGCCGCTGGGTTGGTGAAGGGACAGTCAGTGTTAGGAGAGGGCATCTCTATAGGCAGACAACCAACGATTCATGTTCACTTCATGGACACAATGACATGACAAAGTGTGCAGGGGCATTTTCTACATGACAGCTTATATTCTCTACTTCTTCTGATGTTAGTCTTGTAAAATGTGCCTCATTTAATCTTCTATCATACATGTTTTCTTGTAATAAGTGTTATTTGATCTCATTCTTGTAAGAATCATTTTATATATATTATTCTTGTAATAAGTGTTCCTTATATTAAGTACTTTCTTCTGTAACTTAAATACTGTACTTTAGTCTTGTGACATACTCTTACTGACTCCACTCTCAATTAAAAAATTATTGAATGGCCAGTCTTTAGTGTTGTTAAACAATAAAACAAGAAATATTCACATCACTTCATCTTATTCAGGACATTATCCCCTGGACTTAAACTGTAAACTCCCGTCTGACGGTTGTTAAATGACCTGAACGTGCTGACAGTCAGCTGTCCTTTGAGCGGTGACTGTGGTGATCAGTGGTGTTCTCCTGCAGCTGTGTGTACTTACTGTGGCAGCTCTCGCAGCTGAGTCCTTTCTGAAAGCCTGCTGCCCCGTTCATCCCAGGCTTGCTGCCAGGCACCATGATCTGGTTGGGGTTGGGTTTGGTGCTGGTGAGGGGTGGAGAGGAACCAGTTATTCTGTCGGCAGTTCTAACCAAAGGTACTACAGGATGGAGCAGTTCACAGCAATACTCACTAGGTGGGGATGTACACCTGCTTCAGCTTGCTGTCGGCCTCTGCTGCCTTTAGTCGTTTCTGACGGAGAAAACAGTGAATGGGGTTGTTAAAAAAGGGCAGTCACAGCCAAATGTCATTGCTTTTGGTGATTTTGACTTACTGCAGACCTACCTGCTGGATGTAGCGGTCGGTAGTTTTCCACATGTAGTAGAACTGGACCACACTGGCTAGAGACTTCCAGGGCAGCTGAGAGACACAAACAGGACAGTTCAGCTCCACCTCATACTAAAGTTTAGAATGTGTCTCAACAGTCAGACATCAGTATCACCGCCAGTCAACACGCAGTATATACAACGCAGAGGAGATGAGCTTACAAAGTCCTGGCGGATGTCGTTGAAGTCTTTTCCGTATTTCTCCAGAGCCTCCTCAAACAGCATGGCCTCTGAGGCGCTCCACTCCTCCATCTCGTCGCGGCAGAGCACCGGACCCCCCTGAGGAACCAGGGTGGACATGGCTTTGGCCAGGTCATAGCTGTTCTTCTGCAACGTGTCCATAGCGTGGAACTGAGAGCAGAGAGGAGGTCGAGACATTAGAGACATGGCTGCTCTGAGAAACGATACGCTCCACAGATATTACCACAGAGTGACGCAGACGTGTCTCTCATGTAGTTGAATGGACGTAGCACTGTGCCTGCTCTTAATGTGACGGCCCATTAACCAGCTGCAGACATAAAAAGGTCTCATATTTTCAAAATGCACACATTCTCTAGGTAAAGCATTTTACCTTAGGTGTATATTAGTGATAGACCGACACACTGGCTCATATTATCGGCTGATATTTGTGTTTTTTAGGTGCATCATTATCAGCCCATGCAGGTTTCTGTGTTTTTCCTGTCATCATTTACAGACAGGCGTCCACAGGCAGCTCTGTGTTGCTGGAGATGCATTTAAGTTCAATAAATGTGCCTTTTTGTTTTATTTTATTGAGAGTCGTAACATTTGTTTTCATCATTGTGTCATTTTTATGATGTAGACTGAGGGAGAAAAAGTAGTATTGGCTCCAAATATCGGCTCAAAGAAATCATCAGTGCGTGTCAGTCATCGGCTAAGGCTGATGAAGAAGAAAATCCATATGGGTCTTTCCCTGGGTAAATGCCACATTTATTTTTATGTTAATGTTACATTTTCAGATAAAACTGTGAAACTCATCACACAAACGATGAGGGCAGACATGAATTTAAAATTTTGCTTTTCAACATTATCATTAGTTAAAATCATTTAAAGCGACCTTTAATAAAATACCGTACGAATAATAAGACAATCGATTAATCATCAAGATCTTTATTAAAATGAATGTGAAATATTAGAGACTAGAGGCAAATAGTGAGGTAACAGTGGTGTGCTTCTCCAGAAAATGTGGTTTCTGCAACGGGCCCCAAAAGCTAGAAGCGGCCCTGCTAAAGCTAGAAGCGGTCCTGCTAAAGCTAGAAGCGGCCCTGATAAAGCTAGAAGCGGTCCTGCTAAAGCTAGAAGCGGTCCTGCTAAAGCTGGAAGCGGCCCTGCTAAAGCTAGAAGCTGTCCTGCTATAGCTAGAAGCGGACCTGCTAAAGCTAGAAGCGGCCCTGCTAAACTAGAAGCGGCCCTGCTAAAGCTAGAAGCGGCCCTGCTAAAGCTAGAAGCGGCCCTGCTAAAG
This sequence comes from Echiichthys vipera, assembly GCF_963691815.1. Classification (NCBI taxonomy): domain Eukaryota; kingdom Metazoa; phylum Chordata; class Actinopteri; order Perciformes; family Trachinidae; genus Echiichthys; species Echiichthys vipera. The sequence goes on from NC_139847.1 coordinate 19,892,105, forward strand.
CTAGAAGCGGTCCTGCTAAAGCTAGAAGCGGCCCTGCTAAAGCTAGAAGCGGCCCTGCTAAAGCTAGAAGCAGTCTTGCTAAAGCTAGAAGCGGTTCTGCTAAAGCTAGAAGCGGCCCTGCTAAAGCTAGAAGCGGTCCTGCTAAAGCTAGAAGCGGTCCTGCTAAAGCTAGAAGCGGTCCTGCTAAAGCTAGAAGCGGTTCTGCTAAAGCTAGAAGCGGTTCTGCTAAAGCTAGAAGCAGCCCTGCTAAAGCTAGAAGCAGCCCTGCTAAAGCTAGAAGCAGCCCTGCTAAAGCTAGAAGCAGCCCTGCTAAAGCTAGAAGCAGCCCTGCTAAAGCTAGAGGCAGTCCTGCTAAAGCTAGAAGCGGTCCTGCTAAAGCTAGAAGCAGCCCTGCTAAAGCTAGAGGCAGTCCTGCTAAAGCTAGAAGCGGTCCTGCTAAAGCTAGAGGCAGTCCTGCTAAAGCTAGAAGCGGTCCTGCTAAAGCTAGAAGCAGCCCTGCTAAAGCTAGAAGCGGACCTGCTAAAGCTAGAAGCAGCCCTGCTAAAGCTAGAAGCAGCCCTGCTAAAGCTAGAGGCAGTCCTGCTAAAGCTAGAAGCAGTCCTGCTAAAGCTAGAAGCAGCCCTGCTAAAGCTAGAAGCGGTCCTGCTAAAGCTAGAAGCGGACCTGCTAGCTGGTGGTAGAAGTGTGGAGCTCGGCTGGACAACATGCACCTGTCATGTTCCCAAAGACACCATGAGATGGAGGGATCTGATTGCAGCCTCATGTCCCATGAAGAGGAGGAGTAAGTGAGTGGGTAATATTAGTAACATGATTTGAGCTGTCGCAGGGTTCCGACTCCTCATACTGTAGTTAATGGAACGTTCTCTGGAGCTCATTCACTCTACATGCAAAAGTCAGCTGCTGACTTTAGTCAAGTGTGAGCCAACCGTTAACTTGAACAATAATAATAACAAGCGAGCTTAACGGTCCCCTGCAGCTGAGGCTGTCATCAGGCCAGAGGCTGGTGGCTCAGGGTGCCTCTGCTGAAACCTTTCCTGAGCTTTGTTTCCTAATGTGTCGTTAACAACTACAGCATCCCTCCACAGGGACGGACAGTCAAAACCGGCAGTGATAGGCGTCTGATTCTGCGGATCTATCTATGTGCTGTGTGTGTGTTTATGTTAGGTCTAATATGAAAAGTGTGTGTGTTTATTTTTCATCGCTGCTCATTGTAACATCATCAGGGGTTTCTTCTTTCAACTCTTGTCCCAAATTCATCCCAAAATTAATTTACATCCTTCAAAATCATATTTTTTCCAGCTACAGGATGAGGGGACATGGTTAAGCTCTGGCCTCATCTTCACAGTCCGTCACATGGGCACAAACGCTCACGAAGGGCTGATACGACGTCATTTTAAAGCCATTATTGGCTAATACCACTGAAGTGCCGATGTCATAGTGCAGTCATATTGGTAATCCAACCTTGATATGTTTATTCACATAGTAAACTGTTCTGTTTTGTACGAACAATAAATGATACAGAAGACATTTGCCATGGGAATTCAAAGAAACACACACACACGCACACACACGCCTCACCAGTGTGATGTCTCTGGAGGCTGCGGCTGCACTCATGTGGAGGCTGGGCTGGCGGATGGAGCTGCTGCAGTCCAGGGCCCGAGCAAAGGTCCCCACAGCTCTGAAAAACAGACACTGGTTAGTCTTATTGTCTGGAGATAGTGCAGTAGTACTGTTTATGAGCAAACAGTGAAGTGCTGACCGTTCACTAAATGAACACTAGGTGGAGCATTGGACCAATTCATGAGCAGCAGGAGGATTCCCTCCAAAAATACCACTTATTGTGTAGATCCTTACAAAAACTGTGCTGGACCTCCAAACACTGGTGTGGGACACTCTCTCCCAAAGTCAGGGCCCACCCATTTTTATTGGGCTGCCAGTCAGCACAGTAACAATGCTGTGATATATGTTCTGTTTTCGCTCTCTGGCTGAGCATCCTCACTCTCCATTAACAATATTTCTGTAAGTCTGGGTCTGGATGAGACACCAAGTTTCTGTTTTGGGTCTCAAGCTGAAAAAGTCTGGGAACTCCTGGTGTATTAACATCGTTCCATTGCTAAACCACAGTGTTAAAGGCATACTTGTATGCATCTCTGGTATATGCTGTATATGGTAGCCCAAATATGTACTGTATATACCCTGAGTAGTAACAAATACGTCCAGGCAGTGATATTCTGACCTCAGTCTCAGAACATTTTACAGTGTGAAGCTCCTGCAAACATGATGTTACATGCATCGACCATGAAAAGAGGTTTATGTTCCCATGAGATTATCAAACTTGTTGCCAATTCACACATTCCCTGTAGAAAAGCTGTCCTGTGGAAGGCAGAGTCAGAAGTCGTCATGGAAACAGGATTTAGTGATGATGATGCAACTGAGTGACAGATGGCAGGGGAGCGTTACCTTGCCACCACCAGAAACTGGTCGATCTGAGGGTCCTTGAGCTGGTTGTTGGGGTCCCACACCTTGGTCTCCAGCTTCTCCTGGATGCGTGTGTCTGATTCACCTGAGACGAGGAGGAACCGGGTTACACTTTGCTGCTTCTGCTCGGTTTCTTCTTCGTTTTATACATATATAGGTTGAAATAGCTCAGGCAGTGAGTGAATCCAGGAAACATTTGCTTGCCTGGTATTTCTGACCGTAAATGTTGTGCTCACCTTCAGCTAGCTTGTCAGGGATCTCTGCCTGGTACTTAGAGCCCACCCGGATTTCGCCCTGGTCCGCCAGCAGGGTCTTCTGGACGGGGTCGAACACCAACGAGTAGAAGAAACAGTCCTGGACACACAGTAAGAGGTTACAGCTGCTTGCAAAATGCACATTGTTCCAATGATTCATTCATTCAGGTGAAAACTAATCATGGAATCTAAATGGTAATCTCTTCTAATAATGTGCTGATGACGGATGAACAGATGGTGTGTTACCTCTTTCTCCAGGTAGCCGGCCAAGACGTCTGTTTCGTTGAGGAGGGTGACGTTACATTTCCCCCTGAGGAGACAGAGAGGAGCGTGAACCTCCCTTGTGGAGCACAAGCAGACTTTCTATTTCACTTAAGCAATTTCTTCAGTCAGACCGGTCTTATGATTGACATTCACAGGAGAGGACAGAAAAGAGCTCGTCTCAACTTTTCTCTTCGGGTTCAAAGGGTTTCAAAGGTTTGATGCAAAGACGTGCATACTAGAAAATCAGGCCCAGAATAAGCCAATCATGGCTAAAGACGGGTTTCTTATCACAAACAATCATGTATGTGTAAAACGCACTGACTGTATATTTGGAAAATACAGGAGCCAATTAAATGACTGTTACGAAGCAAATGTGGAATATTTGATGGAATAAATGGAGATAAATGATGTGGGGAATGAAACTGACGGCCGTCCTCTGCACTGATCCAAAGCCATTTCTTTTCTCTTGATATGTGATTTCTTTATTCTGTGTGAACGGCACATCTAAATTTGTGTTTTTGATCTATCCATCCACAATAGTGAAATAACTTGGGCCAACTATTGATCGTTTGGGTTGGTTTTCTTGTGCTTCTGTTTGTTTTGTAGTCTTTCACCTAAGTGTTGCTCTGTGTTATCTCGTAAATACCTGACTTGTAAAGAAGGACAGTTTATCTGCGGGACAATCATTTAGTTCTCCCCGACATGAGAGCACTCTTATTTCTGTATATATATGTATTTTTGAAAACATTGTGAAAACTCAATAAAGATCATGTTGAAGAAGAGGCAAGTGTGTTTGAGCGACTCCACTTTTCCAAAACCGTTTTACGAATTTAACAACAAACAAAACACTGGAGCCAGAGCGTTTTATCAGTCTGCTCATATCATCACAGGCATATTGGATCTATGGGCATCAGAGAAAATGTTTTCTGATATGCTGCAATATGAAAACGTTCTGACACTATAATCTGTTTGCATGTAATCAGGGTTCGTACGCCTTTTCCCAGGTCAAATCAAGCACTTCTAAGGTCCATTATCAAGCTTTTCCAGCACCTTAGGGCTGTGATAAATGACATGTTCCTACAAATACATATTGAAAAGGATTATTTCACATTTTTATCCCATCAAAAGAGATGGTATTGTTCTATAAACAACTAAACTTGTGTTTTGTAACACCAGAAGGATGAGAAATTAAATTTCTGTTCAATAGCTATTGGCTGTGAAAGAAATGCAACACAGATACAATTTCAAGCATTCTTCAAACCTTGAAATCCTTGAAAATGCTTGAATTTTATTGTGTTTTCAAGCACCGTACGAACCCTGTTTAATGCAACAATAATGCAACTGTGAGCATTAATTGTACCAATACTGCATTTACTGCACAAAAGTTCATTTCATAGTTCAGTTCTGAAATTTCTGCACAGCATTATTAGTTCAATCTTTTCATATATTGTATTCTAATAGACATATTTCACATATTCCCTTCTTCCTGATATAGTAAAAATAATGCACACATTTTATTTCATTAACAATACCCGTTTGTGGCTCATGTTTAAACGTACATATTCTATTCCATTGTATTTATTATTCTTATTGAGTGTTATTGTTCATTCTTTATATATCAAGTGTAACAAACTAAATTTCCCTCTGGGGATCAATCAAGTATTCATATTCTATTCTATTCTACCATTAGCTGACGTTGTCATATATTGTATGTACAATGTATTATAATGTTAAATATCCTTTAATTATTCTGTTATGAAAGCAGCCTTCTGAGCACCTGTACATTGGTGCAAACTCTTTTAATCAGCTGCCACATTGTTCATTTTCCCCTCTAATCTGTATCAGTGTGTCTCTTAAAAAGCCGATCTGAAGATAAATCATTACTCTTCTGTCTTGTTCTAATCATCAATATGAAAGGAATAATGTAACAACTTGTACATGTGTTGCTGGTGCAGCTGCTTTTGCGATAAGAACACAGAGTGGCCACCATACATGGATACTGATGTAACACGCCTGCGTGACTAAGTCCAGCATGTGGTCTACACGTGTCCCTTGAGAACCCCTTCATCAGCAGCTGGAGAGGATGCTCCAGTGCAGGGACACGACGTATCTCAGCCTGAGCAGTTGGGCACAGGGCTCCGACGAGGAGCGTTTCCTCAGCTGTTCAGTCCCAACTGAGCGTGGCAGGTGTCTGGAGTCTAACGTGACCGCAGCTCTGTCAGTCTCTCCTGTTAGTAAACACATACCTTATGTGAGTGGCAGGTAGAGATTCAAACTGTCGGGACAGGAAGAGTTCTCTGTGTTTGAGCTGGTGTTTCTGTTGTTCAGACGGCGTCGGCTGCTTCGACTCCTCCTCGAATTCTCCTGCAACACAAATCGGCATGAGTGCGCCTTTTCTCCTGACGTGATACACACCATACACTGACACAGGTACACACTTCCAACACGTCCTGCTGGCTTAAAGGTCTGAAACACTGATCTGCAACCTTTGGATCGGCGCCCCACAGGTTTCAGGGTTTTCAGACCTGGGGGAGAAAAAAGATTTTGCCCCCTGGTGGCCGCCGGGCCCTGAGCAGTCACAAAGTAGTCCTGAGTGTGAGCATGAAATGTGGATCCTGTCATGGTTTGTTTCTTTCTCACATGGGGTGGGAAGAGGACAATTTCATCAGAGCCAAAAGTTTATCATGAGTTGTTGTCAATGTCAGCCCTGTGTGTTGCTTCAGGTGCAGGTGAGAGAACTAAATAGTTTCCATGAAGTCCAGTTGGAGTAATAGATCCAGGATTCTGAAGGCTTCTCACAATCCAAACTACTAACAGACTGGATTTTCAAACTCTGGAAAGTGTTTCCAGTGCCATCATCTATGTCCATCTATCTATGTCATCATCTATGTCCAACAGTTGAATGAAGGGTCACTGCCTGCCACTGAGGCAGGAAGCAGGCGGACATAACAGTTCTGTCCTTTATTGACAGGCCCATACGTCAGCCAGCTAATATTTGTGTTTTTTTAAGGGTACCGGTATCGGCCGATGCGGGCTGCTGCATTCGCTGATACGTTTCACAGATATTACCACACAGAGTGACGCAGACACGTCTCTCATGGAGTTGAATGGATGTAGCACTGTGCCTGCTCTTAATGTGACGGCCCATTAACCAGCTGCAGACATAAAAAGGTCTCATATTTTCAAAATGCACACATTCTCTAGGTAAAACATTTTACCTGAGGTGTAGATTAGTGATAGACCGACACACTGGCTCATATTCTCGGCCCATATTTGTGTTTTTTAGGTGTATTGTATCGGGCTGCTGTGTTTTTCCTGTCATTATTCACAGACAGGCGTCCACAGGCAGCTCTGTGTTGCTGGAGACGTCTTTAAATTCAATAAATGTTCCTTTTTAAAAAAAAAAAAAAAAGTTGAGACTCGTAACATTTGTTTTAATCATTTTGTAATTTTGATGATGTAAACTGTGGGAGCAAAAGTAGTATCGGATCCAAAAATCAGCAGTCCGTATCAGTCTTCAGCTACCTAAAAAATTCCTATCGGTTGATGCCTACTGTTGTTTCTCAGTCATCTCCCACTCCAGCACAGGCCATGGGGTCTAGTAAGCGAACGTTACGCTGTATCTTTAGCTGGATGCTATCGCCGGTATATGTGTTGTTTTTCATTCCTTGGATGCCCGCAAGTAGATGGGGTGGAGGGTCACTGTTTATTGTGTATTTCATACTTTGCTTTTATTGTATTTCCTTCCTAATCCTTCGTAAAAAGCACTTAATAAAAGGTTCAAAGATCATCAAACTATCAGGTTCGAGAGAATCGGTCCTGCTGATCAACGGTGTGCTTTCTTGAATCGAGGCTTCTAAAAGAAATGGAAGAATTTAAACAGTTCTTGATCTTTACCCTCCACTACAATGCACAGGCCCACAGACACAGTTATTAATGGACTTGGAGTAAAACAATGCCGCTGTTTCAAATGACCAAACCCATGTGACACAGCCAGTAAGATACATCAAAAAAAAAAAATGAAGCCATAAGCAGCTGTGTGTGTGTGTGTGTGTGTGTGTGTGTGTGTGTGTGTGTGTGTGTGTGTGTGTGTGGCCACTAGATTGCGCATTCCTAATTTCAGGCGGGTGAGTAATTTGTTTCAAGCTTGAGGGGAGGGACTATATCGCTCCATCTCCGTGGACTCCGCCCCTGCACTCAGCCACAGGAAACCCTGTCAGTGAGGGCAAGGGGGGGAGAGAGAGAGAGAGAGAGGGACGTACCTTAAGCCACACCCCTTTTCTGTTAACCTCTCAACCCCCCTCCCCCCTCCTGTCCGGTTAGTCCCTGCCAGACAAAGTAGGAAACCCTGTGTACCAAACCTGAGGCGCCCATCCCCCAAACATATGACACACACACACACACACACACACACACACACACACACACACACACACACACACACACACACACACACACACACACACACACACACACACACACACACACACACACACACACACACACACACACACACACACACACACACACACACACACACACACACACACACACACACACACACACACACACACACACACACACACACACACACACACACACACACACACACACACACACACACACACACACACACACAGAGAGCTAGGAACACACTCTTGCAGACACACACATTTTCTTTGCTCTGACAAAGACACAAGGCAAGTCAGAATTAACCCGTTGCAGGCTGTGGCCCTCGGGGACAGATCAAGGGCCCTTTGTTCTGCACAAAGAATTGGTGTGTGTGTGTGTGTGTGTGTGTGTGTGTGTGTGTGTGTGTGTGTGTGTGTGTGTGTGTGTGTGTGTGTGTGTGTGTGTCTAATGACGAGGAAGAGGAGGGAAGCAGTGATGGAAAAAAAAGTGAGGCAGATAAAGCGAGGCTTAGTAGAAATGAGCCGCAGCAGCAGCGGCAGCAGTAAGGAGGAGCGGACACACACTTCTTCGTTAGGCACATACATCACTCTGTGACAGGTAAGGTTGTCCCCCTACCTGTCTCACCTGCTCTTAGGGCGCACTTACACTGTCCATCCGTACCGTGCCTCGTGTTTTAGGGTACTTGTCCCCTCCTCCCTCTCCCCCCGCGGCCCAGGCCCGTTTGTACTCATGCTACCTGGGCCTCGTGCAAATGCTTCTTGCGTGTATACGCTTTGTTTACAAATCTTTCCATAGACCTCGGCATTTTTGTGCGTCTTGTCGACTGTTTTTGAATCTTTTCATCGACCAAATCTGCAGTAAACACTCCACCTCCGCATCACACCAACGTGAACCTTTTGCCGCCATTGTTTTAAATGTCCGCGCATGGTCCCTCCTTCTTTTTTCTATGTCCCAACAGGCGCACAGAAAATGACAACAGAACTGCCGTAGGCCTCGTGCGCGTGCTCGTACACGTGCGCACGCTTGTGCTGTTACATTTGCAAACGTCCTTTACAAAAGCTCACCTCTCCCAAACGGGCCGTGGACGGCAAGCGTGCCGAAATAGACTTTATCCGTTAAACGTGCTTGGGCATGATATGGATGGACAGTGGGAGTGCGCCCTTAGTCTAAATGCATTTTAGTGATGGCAGTAACTGGACAGGTAAGGTTGGCGCAACAGTACTGTTCATCCCTGGGACATCTGAGCAGCTGGGCTAACGGTAGCTACGTTACAAACACACTAGTCGTGGACTGATTTTACAGACACGTCATGTCAGTGGTTAAAGCTGTTTTCGAATAGAAAAAAACGTCTTAACTCATTTCCTCAATTATTAATGAATCGTCAAACATGGATTGTTAAGGCGGACTATGGATTAAAGATATTGCTTCAAATTTGCGTTCCTTATCTGAACCTTAAAGAACACGCCCCAACTTCAGGTGGTAACATCTTACTAGAAGCAATCCAGTTTTTAAGTCTGGACGCAACGCCCTTTCAAAATACAATTTCCGGGTCCAAGCCTTGCATTTCTACAGTGCAGTGGTCCTTGTTTGAACAGACCTGAGTAAAAAGACACAGCATCATTTTATTTAACCTCAGCGTTACCGATGAAGAGGTGTCTCTCAAAGAACAGGGCTCCAGACTAACTTTTGTCACTGGGAGCACTGTGGCCCCAAGTGAAGATTTTAGGGGCGCACACGTTAAATCAATAATAGATGAAGACATTACAATGTTGGTACTTTCAGAATAAGGGCTGTGACGAGACGATACACAAGAACGAGACGCAACGAGATTTTAACGCTAAAAAGGTGTCTTTGCATAGTACTTGGTGTAGCCTACAGTACTCACGAAGGTGCACCCTGTTGCCGTTTGGCCTCTTACATATTGATATGGAGAGACATCTGGTCGCGCATGTGCAGCTAGATGTAAAATTCAGTCGCAAACTCTCAAATTTTGGTCGCAGTCTGGAGTTCTGAAGAAGTGATTGTAATTGTTCACAGGTTCAGCCGTTGTTGTTTGATGGAGCGTTTGGACCCGGAAATAGTATTTTGTGTTACCAAAGACTTAAAGAGCGGATATTTCCAAAGGAGTGGACAAATGCAACATGTCAAGTCCAAACTACCATGAGATTAACGATATGGCTTGAAAACTACTATTATATTGATGATGCAGACACCAAGATCAGAAATGCCTCAGATACTATAGTATGCAAGTCTATGCAAGTGCAGGTATCGGAATCCTGAAAGAAAATCCATCTCTAACTCCACCAGAAACCGCTCCCACTGTCGGCGAGAGTGTGAGTGTGTGTGAAACTCTTACACAGGCAGAGAGAAGACTGTTTGGCAGTGATGACCGCAAAACATATTCCAGCATAGTTGTTTCTCTTTCTTACGTTACGCACAACTTATAGAGATATACCTTCAAAGGAGTTTGCCACTTCTTAAACACTTTTATGTCAAAATCATGTTAAAAACACATAAGAAAAAATCTCCCATGCTTAAACCAGGCCTGTAATATACTGGCGCACTGTGTTTTCCGCAGGGATTATTATTATGGTTGCACAAAGGGGTGTGGAAACCACGTCCATAGTGGACACATAGCGTGAAGAGTGGGTTACAAAGTGGAGGAAGAGATAGAAAATGGTGAGGGTCGAAGAGAAGAGACAAGTTGACAGGGCTCTCAAGTGTCATGCATTGAGCGTGACAGTCACGCATTTGGGTCTATATCACGCACTCCCGCCACACATTGGATTTCTCACACAGAAAAACATTTTATAATAAGCTGCAGCAGCGCTGCTCTCACTATGGAACCGGCAGGAATCAAGCGTGCCTCCTCTGGCACTCACCAGCCAATCAAAAAAACAACAGGGGCTACACAATGGCCAATCAGAAAATAGCACTTTCGTATCTGGGTAAGATTTAACGCAACAACCAATGGGGAAGAGGCATAGTTTTATTCACGCAAATCTTTGTTTTTTTCGTTTCGTAACACCTATGGTCATGAAAGTTTGGTCATGACGGAAAGAACGTGGTCGCGGGTACAAGCGGCCGAAACAGGTTTTCTCAGGAGGGTGGCTGGAGTCTCCCTTAGAGACAGGGGGAGAAGTTCAGCATCCGTGAGGAACTCGGAGTAGAGCCGCTGCTCCTTTGCGTTGAAAGGAGCCAGTTGAGGTGGTTCAGGATCATCTGGTAAGGATGAACCCTGGGCGCCTCCCTAGGGAGGTGTTCCAGGCACGTCCAGCTGGGAGGAGGCCTCGGGGAAGACCCAGGACCAGGTGGAGAGATTAGATCTCCACACTGGCCTGGGAACGCCTGAGGATCCCCCAGTTAGAGCTGGTTAACGTGGCCCGGGAAAGGGAAGTTTGGGGTCCCCTGCTAAAGCTGCTGCCCCCGCGACCCGACCCTGGATAAGCGGATGAAGATGAAATGAGAGGAACTTTTTTTCACACAAATAGACTTACAACAGTGATTACTGTTCAATCTTCAAACAATATAACAATAGTTACAATAATATCGCTCGAGGTAGTGCATATATCATAAATAAAACAAAACACTGAAGTACATAAATCATTACAGATCAAATTCATTACACGTCTTTGGTTTTCACAGTTTGCAGTTGCTACAGTAAGTAGTCCAGGTAGGAGTTAAAGTAAGAAATAAAAACAATACAATTAGGTTTCTGCTTTGCAAATTTACTAGTGTGTGTATAGAATTTAACTGATAAGATTAAAAACATACAACAATGCAAATTTCTAATCAGCCAATTACACGGCAGCAGCTCAGTGCATTTAGGCATGTAGACATGGTGAAGAGGTGCTGTAGTTCAAAGCAGCATCAGAACGGGGAAGAAAGGTGACTGAAGTGACTTTGGACGTGGCGTGGTTGTTGGTGCCAGACGGGCTGCTCTGAGGATTTCACAAACTGCTGATCTACTGGGATTTTGCCTTGTTTTAGCCAGAGGTCAGAGGAGAATGGCCAGACTGGTTGGAGCTGATAGGAAGGCAACAGTAACTCAAATATCCACTGGTTATAACAGAGGAATGCAGGAGAGCATCTGTGAACACACAACACCACCTACTTTCTAGCAGAGAGGGAACAGCAGCAGAAGACCACACTGACACTTTATCAAGCACCAGGTGTGCCTAATAAAGTGGCCGCTGAGTGTATGTCTTGGTTATTCCAAATGTAACATTTGTGAGGAGAAAAAATATGTTTATACATTAGGGACCAGCTTGGAAGCAGCTTTATGGGAATCAGAGACTTTTATGGGAAGCTTTTCTATCTTATAATTACATCTTAATAAAAAACTTCAATCCTCCTAAAGCTTCAAAAACATATGTTGAAATAAAATTCCGTAATTTTTTAACCACTCAATTTTAAGAGTGGAATGAAGAGTATGAAAATCTAAAATCCACCATTGCTTAGTTTGTAAATCATAACATCAGAACTTGTTTTGGTCAAGATTTTAAATTTGTTTGTAAATTAAGACATTTAATTAAACCAGTTAACTTGTGAGATTGTTTCTAAAGAAAGGAGATATATTTCATGTATTTTGTTATTTAGGATGACCATTTAAGTTGCACTTTGCACTGCAACAGAGTTTTCGGAAGAAAAAAAAAGCACCTCTAAAAATGTTTTCCTGTGAATATAAGATCATTTTATTATTATTATTATTTTTTTTTATCTTTATTTAAACAATCTTGAGAAAATCGTATTGTGAACAAAAAAATTGTGAAGCGTATCGACTTGTGAGTGGAGTGTATCGCTACATCCCTATACAGGCCACGCGGAGCCCAGCCCAGCAAAAGTCACACAGGACGGACTGAAAGTGGCACTTGTATCAGACCCCCTGTATTGTAATGTGACACCTAAACGCACTCAGTGGCTTTCGTTTTTTTATATTAAAGCATTATATTATTATATTATTATTATATTATAGCAGTATGCAATTTGAACATTTTTCAAAAAAAGGATGTTCATTCCTTGTTCATTTAAAGAAAGCCGTCATATTTTCTCTTTTGTATATTGACTATTGCTCTTTCAATAAGAAAAAGTATTTTGTATCCAGTTACTCAGATGGAATTAGCGATAGAGTATTTGATTACTGAAATAACTGATAGCTGCAGCTCTAGACTGAATACGGCAGTGGAAAATCTCAAGATAGTGAATGCTCATCAGTGTATGATGATAAGGTAGTCAATAATAACCAAAGCACCACCTTTCAAGTTGGTTAAAATGTTTAGAACAGGGCATTTATTTCACCATCATTGGAGACTTAACGCTTTGCTATTGAGGAAAGCTGCATGAAACCAAAGACACACACTGCTGTACGTGTCCATTAAGTTCATAATGTGCTGTCGTGGTTTGGCTCTGTCACCGCATCACCTATAGAATCTAAACAGACAAAGCCATGTGAGGCCGGTAAACGGCTCGGCCTCTTCAAAATAATAAGAACCTTTAAAGAGCGCAGGCGGCTAGCAGGCACGACGCATGATGAAATTACCATCACCGCATTTAGTCACATCTCAGACTCACAGTCCACACAGGACCAAACACCTAGCATCTGCGTGTGGGGCTGAGTACAATAAAAAAAAGCAGCATCAACGCATCCATTTTGAGGTGTGTGTGTGTGTGTGTGTGTGTGTGTGTGTGTGTGTGTGTGTGTGTGTGTGTGTGTGTGTGTGTGTGTGTGTGTGTGTGTGTGTGTGTGTGTGTGTGTGTGTGTATGTCTTTGTCTGGAGCACTGCGGCCCAGGAGGAGGGAGGGAGGAAGGGGGCTGGTGCTGATGTCGGGGTGGGGGTAATGAGTGAATGTGATCAGGCTTCAGTAGTCTGCATGCCATTAGCACCACCCCACTACCTCCACCCTCCCACCTCCTAGGATCCCTGATCACACACACAAGACGGAGGCTGGGCTCATAGGCTGGATCAGTGGCAGTGGGAGTTACACGTTAATGGCCGGTTAGTGCAACGTCCTGTGATGCGTTTTAACCCCCCAGTGTAGCACAAGTAGACTTCATATTTCACAATTGCTGTTTCCCGTCATATCATTTATAAGATCTTGACTTGCGAGCGCAACTGAGGGCAGCTTCAGTGCACGAGGGACTGAGCTTTGTGCTGTTGCAAGAAGCGTCGGCGTTCTGGAGGCAAAAGAAGCCCCAGTGTCCAGTGTGTCAGGGCCGAGCCGCACCGTTTATCAACCAGTCGAACACGACAAGGAGCCACTGCCCACTTTATACATTTAAGCACCCCAGCTGTCAGAAGAGAGGAGGACAGAGGCTAGGGTTGGGTACTGTTCACATTTTTTTAGAGATTATTTTTTTTGGCAGTTTTTCAAGCCTTTATTATGTAGAACAGACAGGAAATTGGGTTGAGAGAGGGGGTGACATGCAGCAAAGTCTCGCAGGTCGGAGTTGAACCCGCGGCCGCTGCCTCGAAGACCTTCAGCCTCTGGGGGCGACTGCTCGCCCCAGCCACGCGCAGCCCCACCGTTCACATTTGAAGTGATACCGGTGCCTGGAATTCAGTCCTTTAGTCTCTCTATTGTAACAAAACAATAAAGTAATTTCAGTTGTAAAAGTGAGTCAAAAAGTTATTTATCCAATTTACTTACAACAAATGATTTCTTTTGGATATTTTACACAAAATAAAAACCCCTCTCACCTCCCAAACCAACCTTACAACCTCCAGCCTGTCAGTCTGTGACCAGGGCACAGAGAACGCAGTTGTGGGTTCAGTGTAAATACCCACGACCACTTTGACTCGCCATTGCCCTGACTCACTGTAACTTAAACAAGATGCAGGTCGACCGTGTCTCACTCCGTGTGTGTGTGTGTCTCGGAGCTGAGCTGCACTCGGTCAAACACAGGAGGAGAGGGCAGAGAAGCTACGACTTAAATCAACCGGTAATGGTAAGTAGTGACAGCAGAAATGCCGCTGGAGATGTTTGTCATTTGAACCTATGGAAGTGACGGTCAGTGCCAGGTAAAATGGAATCTGAATGTTTTGAACACGGCTCTCTGCCAACGGCTAAGACAAAGTAGGGAAAAAAAGAGTCTTCAGCTTTTGAGTTTAGAGAATCAGTGCATTTCCCAACCTGGCTGTGAAAGTTTTTTTCATATTCTAATTCCCACTCATATATGTATGCAGCGTAACACTCGCACTAGGAGAGCTGCTCTGAAACACTAACAGGTGGACAAAAGTACAGAATCAGAGGACATTTACCTCCTACTACTCTCATCTACCCCCAGGTCACACTGCTGGAATGGATGATTTTTGAGGTTTGGGAACCAGCAGCATGAGAAGAGTCCCTTCACATAAAACGAAGCACCAACAATGTAGTTAGAGAACCCAGAGTTTATTAAAAGAGTCTTTTAGGTCGCACTCACACTATCCATCCGTACCGTGCCCAAACAGGTTTTATGGGTAAAGTCTAGTTTCTTTGATCAGTGTGAGTGCAACCACGTCCACGGCCCGTTTGGGAGAGGTGGGCTTTTGTAAAGCACGTCTGCACATCTACGAGCACGAGCGTGCACACGTGTATGAGCACGAGCACGAGGCCTACGGTGGTTCTGAGGTCATTTTCTGTGCGCCTGTTGGGACATAGAAAAAAGAAGGAGGGACCATGCGCGGACATTTAAATCAATGGCGGCGAAAGGTTCATGTTGGTGTGATGCGGAGTGTTTACTGCAGATTTGGTCGATGGTCGGACAAGATGCATAATAAATCTGAGGTCTATGGAAAGATTTGTAAACAAAGCGACGCATCGCGATGACGTCAATCAATGCGTGTGACGTGTTACGGCGTGATGACGTATAGGCAGCAAGAAGCATTCGCAGAGGCCCAGGTAGTGTGAGTACCAACGGGCCTGGCCCGTGGGGGGAGAGGGAGGGGGGACAAGTACCCTAAAGCCCGGGGCACGGTACCGATGGACAGCGTGAGTGCGCCCTTAAATACTTACCTACTGGCCCCTGTACCAGCTCCTCTCATAGTAAAGTCCATTCAAGTGGATTACCAAAGTCAATCCCAAAGGAAGGAGCCCATTGGTGCTTTGTTTCCTGTGTAGGGACTCTTCTCATGCTGCTGCAGAGGTTTGCTGTTATTTTGAGCAGTATTAGTGGTTAAAAAAGATGCTTTAATGCCTTCACTGTACTGCCCCAAGCTAATCACTGTTAGCCACATCCGTCTCTTAGCGACTATCCAGGATTTCTCCGTTAATAGTTGTTATACGAAAAAACTGCCTCGATGGTGTATTCGATGTATGCAGGTGTCGAAAAAGACCTTGGGATGATTTTGCACCAGAATTACACTTTAACTTAAGCAACCCAAGTTACAGTGCCGAATGCCAACTATGTTAAAGCATGCACAATATGATGGCTACATAACATTGACGGGCAGGTATTTTAGGTCTGGAACGGCTCCATGCAGCTTAATGTCTATTTAGATCTGCTGGTTATTAAACACACAGCATTGTAGCTAGTTCAACTGGTTTTGGGCTTGAATCAAATATTCTGGGCATTAGTCAGCTGTGTAGTAAGTAACTTGCATTGTATGCCGAGATGTAACAAATGTTTTTATTTTCAAATGTATGTAAATGCTACAAACTACTATAGTGTAGTTCAACACTACCACTAAGGCCATGTTGTTGAGGCCATGTTGTTTACAGTCGCTGTCAACTGTAAAGACAGCTTGTTCCATACATCCGAGGCTCTTATTGGTTCAACTGTGTTGGTTCAGAATAAAAACGCAAATAACAACATGATTCATGCCTGGACATGTTGCTGAAAATTGGTAACATCTGATCAGATGCGCTCTCAGCAGAGACTTAAGGTTTGGTCACCTAACAAAGCATGAGGTTATCTACGTATAACCAAAACTAACATCAACTTTTGATTTTAGCACTTTAAAGTAGCCCTTTTTCAATACACTGATTTATAGGAAACATGCGCTGATCATAATTTCATAGCCAACACATTTGAAATAAAACGGATAAACACTTTTCAGCACTGAGCCGTACACAAAAGTGATGGGCTTTCTTTAACCCCAGAAGCAGGCCTTGGTGCAGTTTAGAACATAAAAGCTGAAGAGGTGCTTTGAGGCTTTTATGTGAAACACAATGGGGAAGAGGTTCATTAAAGGCAGCGAGCCATATCATACCTGCTCTCACGCTGATGAGAACAAAGGGGGGAGCTGAGAGGAGCTGTGGGCTCTGTGGATGCTACTCACTTGCATTGCTGTCAGCCAGGGTGTTGAGGTTTCCTGAGATGTCTCGCCTCCTGAACAGACACACCACCTTCGCCTCCACATTCCCATTGGCCGTCTGTAAGGGGAGAGTCAGAGGTTACAGGATGCATTAAGAATCAAAGATGCTACAGATGATCCTAATAAAACAAACAAATACAGCACTGGTATAACTAGAGACGGACTGATATATCACCTGGATGATATCATTGGCAGATATCCTTTTTTGATATTCATTGTGTTAAGATCTTTTTTACATCTCATCTCATCTTCAACCTCTTATCCGGGGTCGGGTCGCGGGGGCAGCAGCTTTAGCAAGGGACCCTAAACTTCCCTTTCCATATAATGCAGAAAACTACCGTATTTTTCGATTATAAGTCGCAGTTTTTTTCATAGTTTGGGGGGTGCGACTTATACTCTGGAGCGACTTATGTGTGAAATTATTAACACATTACCGTAAAATATCAAATAATAGCCCGGGCTATTATTTACCTCAGTCACGTAAGAGACTAGGCGTATATCAGCAATCGTCACACACACAAGTCAACCAATCAAAATTTGACGGGGGCGGGACATGGCAGAAGAGCATTGTGAAAAAAAGATGCTACCTGCTACTTGGAGTTGTTCAGAAGTGACACCGAGGAAGAAGAGTTCAGTGGATTTAGTGATTAGGAGTGACAGATTGTTTGGTAAACGTATAGTATGTTCTCTATGTTATAGTTCTGTGAATGACTCTTACCGTAATATGTTACGTTAACACACCAGGCACGTTCTCAGTTCGTTGTTTATGCGTCATATAACGTACACTTATTCAGCCTGTTGTTCTCTGTTCTAGTTTTATTTTAAATTGCCTTTCAAGATGAAATGTCGTTTCTTGGTGTTGGATTTTATCAAATACATTTCCCCCAAAAATGCGACTTATACTCGAGTGCGACTTATATATGTTTTTTTCCTTCTTTATTCTGCATTTTAGGCCGGTGCGATTTATACTCCGGAGCGACTTTTAATCCGAAAAAATGCTGACATTAAGCTATTCATTATACATCAATATATATCAATTGACTGAATCTGAGTGAGCAAACAGTACTGTTTAGTTGTGTATTTTATTTTGATTTATTCTTTATGAAAATGGTCAGCAACAGACGGATACTGAACGTACCGTACTATTATTTACAGACAGGCATCCACAGGCAGCTCTGTGTTGCTGGAGACGCCTTTTTTAAGTTCAATTAAAGAAAATTTAAAATTGAGACTCGTGACATTCGTTTTCATCATTGTGTAATTTTTATGATGTAAACTGAGGGAGCAAAAATAGTATCGGCTCAAGAAAATCAGCAGCCTGTGTCAGTCTTCGGATAAGGCGGATGAAAAAAAAATCTGTATGGCTCTAAAAAAAATCCATATCAGTTGATCCCCACTATTTAGTTATTTATTTTATTTCTTATTTATCTAAATGGTCAGTGATTGACTGATGCTGAACATAATATTAAGCCATTTAAATGAGTTTCATTTCTTTATTTTGTAAGTGTTCACTTCTAGAATAAGGTGACAGTGGTAAATACATTTCATAACGTATGATAAATGTTAAATGCTCTGTAAGTAAGTTATTTGTTTTAGAAAGCAGTCTTCTGGAAACCTTTGAAGAGGCATATCGGTGCACAATCCACATAGAATAGGTCTAAATTCATTCCAGCTCAGGAACTCACCGTACTGGCAGCTGATAGGTAAACGTGAACTGTTCCCATCTAAAATCAGCATCGTTCTCAAACATCCCATATCGGTCGGGAACTAGTTAGAACTCCTGTCATGAGTCTAAGCCTTTGTAGCTGCCACTCATTTCTCTCAGTCTTGAGCCACACATGATATGTCAAAGCCAGAAACTAGGGCTCAGAATCACTGACGTTTGAGCCATACGGTTTCCCAATTCAGCTTTACTTTTCAGTTCTGGTTATCATAACGTCTGATTATGGTCATGTTGTTTGAGCGAGGCGAAAAGAAATTGCAGGTAAAACCACTTTAATTATGGGCAGCTGTAGGCTGCCACAGGGCGTTTTGCCAATCCTATCTATGCCAACCACTCACTAATCACAACCAACAATTCCCACAAGGAATCTGTGTTCTCATCGGCTCTGTGATCAAGTGGCATCCACGAGTAGAGCCGCACTGCTGAGCCGTCCCACACAGCAGCGACAATATAAACACATGTCGCATAGGTGATGACACAAGAAGGCTACTTTGGTGTGGAATAGCAGAGTGATTGTCTGCACCATGTTGTTGACTTGAAGGTTTTGGTGATTTGGTCATTTTTCCTTGACATTTGTGCCACTGGAGCTAACAGCTAACACAGCTAAACACGCCGAACTGCTGTGATAGCAGCAATGAGTTTAATATTCAGAAGAACATGAACTGCTGTTTAATGTGACACAACAGAAATGTACAGTTTGAATGGAGAAAATGACCATTTCCTCAACCTTTTAACCCTGAGGAGTCTGCTGTTTTCATTATGCCAGGGTATTACGTATGTTATTATTTGAATGATTATGCAAACACAAAGTGCACAGTGCTGTTATTTTATGTGTGATTTTCAATATAGAACTTGGTGAAATGACCAGAATGTATATTTGTATTGTATTATAGTCATGTATTTTGTATTGGCTGCTCATTAAGTTTGTCAGAAATGTGTTCGGTCGTGCTGCTGAGAGATAAAAAAAAAAAAGAGATGTTTAATGTCAGCGAGCTGTTCATGTGAAATCAATAAAAAATCCTCCAGCCTCTCAAACACAGTGTAATGGTTAAAGCTAATAACGCAGAAACATTAAAATGATGTGGTCAACAATAAAGCTGTATTGTAAACTTGCCTTTACTTGCTGACATTAATAATTAACGAGTATTGCTCACGGTTTAACGGCGTTAGTCAGCAGATGGAGGCACCGGCAAGAAAACCCTTTTCAAAAATATGTTATTTAATGAAAGCTAATCTAAAAGTTAACCTCTAACAAAGCTAACATTAATAGCAAGCTAAAGTTGATAGTTTATGCAGCTGAGCTGTGATTCTGTTGTTTGGGCTGTGCCTGAAGTTATTAAAGGCAAACAATATGACAAACTGTAATGTAACTGCAGCAGCAGAGCGGGGTGAAGTTAGTTTGAAGTTGGATATTTGGAGAGACTGGGACCAGGGTGGGTCTGTTGAATAGCCAACCTAAAACTAACTTTGCCCCAGCAGCAGCAGCAGCAGCAGCAGCAGCAGCAGCAGCAGCAGCAGCAGGTGACGTGTCATCTCTCCGTGTCATCCGTCAGTGTTGCCGCTCGTGCATCTCTGTGGGACAGAGGGACTTTCTGCTCCTGATGTTAATGCTCCAAAAAGGAAAAAAATAAAAAGATTGTGCACGAGTCTCAAAACTCAAGTCCCCATCTCTGCTGGACAGACAGCTAGAAATGCTCTACAGTGACACTGGTGGCTGGCAGACCTAATAGCTCTTCCTGCAAAGCCAACGGGGAGGAAATGGGCAGCCAGCAGAGTAATGGGGATTTGAATGGGACTAATGTATCGGTACTTGCGGCCAAAAACCCCCGATACTTTCTTTGAAAAAAAATATCGATTTATATTGCAGACTCGATAAAATCCTACAGCCCTACTTATAACCCGGGAGTATGTGCAGACGCGTAACCAGATAGTAATCCGGGAATGTTGTTTGTATGCACGAATAATCGGGTAACGGAGAAGTTCTCTAGGTCTGTTAACCGGGGTATGAGAACTCCCATTTCACCCTGGGTGTGGTGTTTACATGGTGTTTGAGTGTGCCCTTAACCTGGATATAATTGGGTTTTTAAACTGCATGTAAACCCAACGAGTGTGTGTGTGTGGCCTTTGTTGTGTCTTTCCCCCGAAGGTAAATGTTATCAAACCACCACATTGCTGAAGTTGTTCCTTTTCATGTAACCAATCCCTCCCTCGCAGTGTGTATCATGTGACACTTTTTTTCTTTTTAAATCCCATGAAGATTTATACGGGTGTTGTCATGAAGGCTGCGATATGGCACCTCCCTGGTAGCAGTACTTGATATGATGAGGGATGTCATTCTCCCTGAATTGACCGTGATCACACACACACACACACACACACGGCGCACACGCACACGCCTGGAGCTGGAGAGCTGGCCACTCTCTTACTAGCCATTCATTTGGCTCAGCAGCCATTAGCACTCAGGACGATGCAGTCCTCCTGGTGCTCAGCACAAGCCCTTCAATGTAAGAGTGTTACATAAATGAGCTTAATCCTTTGACTGGGAAACAAGCCTGTGTCATATGCTGCTGCTGTTATATAACATGGGCTCCTGTGATTACAGTAACCACGGTTTACCATGAGCAGTGTCCGGGAAAGACCGGGGGGAATGGGGTGTGTGCCTGCGTGCCTGCGTGCGTGTGTGCGTGCGTCACAGTATCCTAACTAAAACCATATTTGAGGTGTCCTAATATAAAACCACTGGCCAGTCGATGAGAATGTTGTGGGCCTATAGTATTTGACGTATGAAGACACGTCCAGGTTAGAGTGGACAAAAGCAGCGTTTAGTTAAAAACATTAAGTTATTGCTGCCACCAGACACCAGAGGCGGACCTACCATTAAGGCGAAGCAGGCCATTGCTTTATTCCCCCAACCAGTAGGGGCCCACGGCCACTGAGCATCAGCCCCAGGCTTCACAGGTGAGGAGACATTACAACTGACCAATGTTTCTGAGTGATATCAGGGCAGCCTGTAGACAGGCTCTGCAGCCTCTCATTAATGATACTCGTACATTGTAAGTATATAGCGCTTTTCTGGAAAGTGGCTCATTTAGATGAAAAGGGAAATAGTGACATTGATGTTTAAAAATGAGGCTTATATTTAATACCTAAAAGACGTTCAGTTTATTCATTTATTTATTTGTAGGTATTATTTGTGTTTTTAAAGGCAGCAGCTTGAGGTCATGTCATTTCTCCTTTTCCTGATTTAATTTGCACAGTTGACAGAATATGCTGAAGACTATCTGTGCTGTCGTATTTGACTTAAATCTCAAATCCATCTTGATGACACGTGTTCAGTGATATTTAACTTAACTTGTTTTCATGCAATTAAATTAAATGTTAAAAGAACAAAGGAAGAGGGCCCCTGGCCATTTTCTCATTAGGCCCCCAAATTGTTAAGTCCACCACTGGCCGCCACTGCTTTAGAATTTTATAAAAGGTCCTGACGTGGCAATAACTCAAAACTGTCCTCTCCAGTGAACTCAAACAAACAGCCTCCTGCTCTCTCTTACTTTGAGGATGAGCAAATGAAACCGCGACAGGACGTCAATCACTGGCAAAGTCATGGCAACCACACAGACAACAGGAAGTACGGTGTTTTCTCTTCAGACAGTGACAAATAGGGACAAAAGCATCAACAACTGAGTTCCTATATGACAGCTATGGTAGCTTGGAAAATGAAAAGGCGATTTTAGGGCACTGATTTAGATGCATTTACTATATATCAGACTTTAAGTGAGACAAGTATTAGCTTGGTAGCACACCCGCGGTCCCTCTGCCTCACTCTTCACCACTAGTAAACTTAACTACTTAGCTGGGACGTAGGGCTGAACGATTTTAATAAATGCATTTGGAAGTGGGAATAGACCGATACATCGGCCGGCCGATATTATCGACCAATATTTGTGTTTCTTTAGGGGAATCGTACCGGCCGGTGCAGGCTGCTGCGGTCGCCGATAGTTTTTCCCACTATTATTCACAGACAGGCGTCCACAGGCAGCTCTGTGTTGCTGGAGACGCCTTTTTTAAGTTCAATAAACGTTTCCTTTTTTTAAAAATGTAGACTGGTAACATTTGTTTTCATCACTGTGTAATTTTTATGATGTAAATTGAGGGAGCAAAAGAAGTATGGGCTTAAGAAAATCAGCAGTCTGTATCGGTCATCTGCTGAGGCCGATGAAAAAAACAAATAAATAAATCGGCCCTAAAAAACCCTCATCGGTCGATCCTTATTTGCAAGCAATTTTTAGCTTTAGTTTTCATCCTTGCATTAGAGTAACATTTAATGTTTCGAATCGCAATCTCTGCCAGAGGGCGGCAGCCAGCTCCCAAAACGGACCTTTGGTTAGTGGCTGTAGACACTTGAATTCACTGGGTCCATGCTGTGTGAAGGCAGCGACAGAAAGTAATCTGACCCGGCAGGGTTCTGGAATCAGTCAACTTTCTGTTAACCCTAATCCCCCCCACTGTTGAAAACGCTGAATAGGACAATACAACACTGGCAGGTATTACAGAAACAACTTTTGGACACATGTGAGGTCGAAGGAAGAAAGAGAGACAACCCACCTTGTTAAGCTCTTCTATTCTGCGGATCAGGTAAGGGTTGCTGGAGGAGTTCTCAAAGTACACGTAATCTGGAAAAAAAACAAGAGAAAACAAGATTAGACTCAGTAAATATTCCTCTAACATCAGCCCCAAATATGCATCAGGGGTTTGTCCTCTTGATGGTTCAGGTCTCCTCTGGACAGACACCAGCTCAGTTCTGTGGCTCCACTGATGGATAGGAAGTCATTCAACCTGACACACAGCTCTAATTGGAAGCCTGTCTGTACAACACTGAGAAGCTGTTAGGAGAACCAGACCGTGCCAGCTCAGTAAATGGACTCGTGTAATATGAGCTCCGGGCAGCAGACTGACCTCATGTGATACGATCAACTGAATTCCAGTGTTAACTAGAATTAGAATCATACTAGGTATGGGCATTTTAAGTCATTTCGTGCTCATAAATAAAAGTCTAATTTAAGAACAAGGTCCAAAATAAGTTCTTTAGGTTATATTTGTGGAAGTAGATGAACAGGGGGGGACAGGCAGACTTTAAGTAAACTGCTTTAAGCAACTCAGGTTCAGCCTGTGCACAGCCCAGCACCAGGGGTCTGATAAATGAGTACAATTGAATGCTTCATCCACACGCTCTTGTCAGCTGTCTTGAAAGCTCACTGGAAATGTCTCCCCGGGGACCATGTATAATCAGCGCCTTGACTTACTTTATGGAAAACTGCACAAGCACAGAATGCAGAAGTATAACTTGACTGGAAGTTTGAAGACGTCAATAAAAAATCCTGTCACATGCAGTGGCCTTTGGTGGCAACGCGTGCCATCGTTTAAGGACTAACACTTATTGAAATAGTAAAGTAACTGCTGGGAACGCCCCTAAAAGACAATATGAGTCATCAGTAGAGAAGACCTCGGGTCAACTTGCATTTTGTCAGTTAACGGGTCGGCAGGCTGGCAAAAAGACATCAACTTTTGGTAGGGAAAACTGAAACTATGGTTGTCAGAAGACACTATGAAGTTATGTCAGCCTAATAATGAAAATGTGACATAAAAGAATAGAAGTTATATTACAGTAACGGAATCAAATGTTTCCACCGTCAAAAAAACTTCTATTGCCTGACTGAGTAAGTCTATGTCCAGAGAAAGGCCAGGAATTGGTTTCAAATTTCTCAAAATCGCTGCCAATGGCAACCTGGCAATGGTCACTGTCACGGCCTGCAGATGCTGGTACCTGCCCTCCAGTGTGACCGAGCGAGCGAGCGGCTGACAGTGCTGTCAGCAGCCTGGCAGGTGGGATTTTAGAACTCAGCTATGATCAGGACACACACTTCGACTTTCTTTGACTATGTGAAAATGAACAATGAAATAAACTACAGCACATGGCTTGTGTTTTAGAGGCAAAACAAGAGACTAATGCTGAAACGATTCCTCCAGCCGTTCAATTACTAAAAATCATCAATGTTAATTATTTGCATTGAAGCTTTGTTTAATTTATTAATGAAATGTAAGTATACAGCACACTGTTTCCGTACAGATGATCATTACAGTCACACAACGGACTTATGTTGTGAACACCACATCCATTGAGGACAGGACACATGCTGTGCAGAAGAGAGGATGGCTGCCCCCCTGATTAGTCGGGGGGCAGCCCGACCAAAAAATCATTAGCCGACCAAAATTTCATTAGGACATTGGTCGCAGGAAAGAAGAAAAAAAAAGATTAAGTGAAAATCTATGTGCCTGGCGGTCGGCCTAAAAGGCTGGAGGGCTTTTAATTTGAAGAGCAAGATACATGAAGTCATGACACTCACTCACTGTTTTTTTAAGACGGCAGGTCACTTTGACATCGCGGTTAGACAGTTAATAATTAATAACCAACCATGTCGGGAAAGACTATTAAAATAAGAACGAGGACGACACCAAGAAGGTCACACAAACTTTGAAAGAAAAACTTTGCCTATCACTCGTCCAAGACAAACCTTAAACCTTAACCTACCACCTTAAAACATGTAAGTAACGTTAGACGAACATGACCTACCACCTTAAACATGTAAGTAACGTTAGACAAACATGACCTACCACCTTAAACATGTAAGTAACGTTAGAGGAACATGACCTACCACCTTAAACATGTAAGTAACGTTAGACGAACATGACCTACCACCTTAAACATGTAAGTAACGTTAGACGAACATGACCTACCACCTTAAACATGTAAGTAACGTTAGACGAACATGACCTACCACCTTAAACATGTAAGTAACGTTAGACGAACATGACCTACCACCTTAAAACATGTAAGAAACGTTAGACGAACATGACGTACCACCTTAAACATGTAAGAAACGTTAGACGAACATGACCTACCACCTTAAACATGTAAGTAAGGTTAGACAAACATGACCTACCACCTTAAACATATAAGTAACGTTAGACAAACATGAACTACCACCTTAAACATGTAAGTAAGGTTAGACGAACATGACCTACCACCTTAAACATGTAAGTAACGTTAGACGAACATGACCTACCACCTTAAACATGTAAGTAACGTTAGAAAAACATGACCTACCACCTTAAACATGTCAGTAACGTTAGACGAACATGACCTACCACCTTAAACATGTAAGTAACGTTAGACGAACATGACCTACCACCTTAAACATGTAAGTAAGGTTAGACGAACATGGCGTACCACCTTAAACATGTAAGTAACGTTAGACGAACATGGCCTACCACCTTAAACATGTAAGTAACGTTAGAGGAACATGGCCTACCACCTTAAAACATGGTCACCAGATAAATATATGCAACACAACGATGTTGTGTCCGATTAAATACACACTTGGGTTTAAACTGTGTTTTAAGGTTTGATGAAATCATATTGTGAGGGGACCTCATGTTCCAACCCTGTTGGGCTTTTCTCCAGCGGCCCACATGGCTAAGTAATAATCATTAAAATTCCCATAGACTTAATAACCCATCTACTTGCTTATGAATATTGAGTAGCCACATGGACCGCTGGTAGAACAGCCTTACAAGGTGGGAACACACAGTCTCCTCACAATACATCTAAATCAGACCGTATATCCACACTGTTTGATAACCTGTTACTTCTGTTTTCATTTTCAATATAGAAAAGAGCATTGAAAAGAGTATTCCACCTGTAAAGAAGTTTTTAAATGTTGAATTACCTGTTTTTGCCATTAATGGGTTACTTGTTTATATCCCTAATTATTTTACACCCCAATTCCCTTACAAGAAAAACTTCCAGGAATCCTCACCTGCACTGTCCAGTATCAAGGTATTATTCATTTGTTTTATCATTTTTGGGAAGAAAAAAAAAGTATACTGATTTCAAATCATTAGATCATATCATTGTAGAAGAGTCAAATATCGTCCTTTAATTGTATCAGAACCGTTGAAAATGATACGTATCTTATTGTTTTAAAAACATTGTTACACTCCTGCATTTATATCACGAATTCCGACGTAGCAGAAGAGTGATTCACACAAAAACAGCAACAACTGGAGAAACCATTGGGAACTTCTGTCAGTAAGGAGCGAGGCCTAAGTCATCAGACAACGTCAAAGATCAGCAAGAGACTTGTTATTTATGAGCAAATAACGGCTCCGTCAACGCAGTGCAATCTGCACCGTGTGCGGCCTCCTGCTGCTATACCCAGTCGCCCCTGGTCTGAACCAAACAGAGTTTTTCCAGTAAGTGAGAAGACGTCTGACACGGAGAATCTCCTATTGTGTGCTCTGTGTGTGGAAGAGAAACTCCGGATTCTCCCAACACTATCCAAGAGTTCAGAAGTGAAAATGGCTGGAGATAATACGTTTACAGCTGATCATGGGCGGGCGATGGTGGGTGGCCTATCAGATAAGAGTAATGCCACTGTTAACTAGTGCTGCAGCTAGAGTATTCTACCGATTAGTCCACCGATTAATCGGATTAAAAAAATTATAATTCTGCGTAAAAATGTATTATAATTTTCATGATTTTGCAAGAACAAAATACGTCTAGGGTAGGCCTATTTGGTGTGGTAATCTGACAGGTGTGTGTGTGTGTGTGTGTGTGTGTGTGTGTGTGTGAATACACAATAAGTTGACTTTTTAAACAGTTGAAAGTGGAGCATGAAATTCTCTGTGACACGCGCGTGTTTACTCAAACAGGTTTCAAAGACAAACAGATTAATTTATAAATGAATTAGAGATAGAGATTATCCCAGACGCCACGTTGAAGCCAAAAGATATTTCATATATTATATTTCAAGTGATATAAAAACAGAACCTCATCAGCTAATTTTCGCATTTTGAGGAACGTGAAACTGTTTTGATTAAGTGAGTAGAGGGAAGCTGGGTTCCAGACTAACTTTGGTCACTAGGAGCACTGTGGCCCCCAACTGAAAATTTTAGGGGCGCAACCAGAAATTCTAGGGGCGCACACGTTAAATCAATAATAGATGGAGAAATGACAATGTGTGGTACTTTCAGAATAAGGGCTGTGACGTGATGATACACAATATTGAGTCCATGAGAACGAGACGCAACGAGATTTTAACACCAAATTGTCAGTATTTTCTTTTCAGGGGGTTGATTTTAGCAGAGAGCTGTGGTGCTGCTGCAGGTGTCTTTGCATAGTACTCTGTTAGCCGCGGTGTAGCCTACAGTACTCACGCTGGTATAATATAACCCCATCCCCCCACCCGGTCCACTGCGGGGGGCTTCGCCGCCTAAAAGAGCCCCGCCCCAACCGACAACATACGGCACTGCTACACAGAGAGCGAGATATTAAGCGGCGTGTCAGCCGTCACTCGCTCATCTCACAGAACAGATAGGTTTCCATTTTATCTAGTGGATCAACTCACACCCAAGTTTTCTCCCGCTGTTTACGTTTTATATGAAACATGAGAAACAAAGTCAAGGAATCAGTTAAACACTGTTGATTTCTTCCCATAGAGCCGACATGAAAACTATTTTGGTTTGGTACATTTCTGTCACTGGCTTTCGTCACAGACGGAGACTTCAGGTCCGTCAGGTCCTGACTCTGTGACTAGTGTGTTACGTGTTTGTGTTACGGTGCTGATGGCACTTTCTTCTTAGGGCGCACTCACACTGTCCTTGCGTACCGCGACCCGGGCTTTAGGGTACTTGTCCCCCCTCCCTCTACACCCGCGCCCCAGCCCCGTTTGTACTCACACTACCTGGGCCTCGGCCAATGCTTCTTGCTGTCCATACGCCATCACGCCGTAACACGTCACACGCATTGATCACGTGTGTGTGGCTTTGTTTACAAATCTTTCCATAGACCTCGGAGTTTTTGTGCTTCTTGTCGACTGAATATTGAATATTTTCATCCGACCAAATCTGCAGTAAACACTCCACATCAACGTGAACCGCATGGTCCATCCTTCTATTTACATGTCCGAACAGGCGGACATAACGCTACTGCCGTAGGGCTCGTGCTCGTGCTTGTGCTCGTACACGTGCGCACGCTCGTGCTCGTACATGTGCAAACGGCTCCGCTAAAGCCCAACTCTTTCAAGCGGGCCGTGGGCGACCCGCTGTCGGCTTTTATGCGCGGAACGGTGCACTCACACTGTTTGAAAGGTACTAGGCTTTAGCTGAAAAAAAGGTTTTGGCCCGGGCCAGAAGGACAATGTGAGTGCGTCCTAACACTGCTTACATATTGTTCCTGTCTGATCTGTTGCTGTTTAGCCCCCTACATATTAATATGGAGAGACATGTGCAACTAGATGAAAAATTCAAATCAAACTAAAATTTTAGTCGCAAAATACTGGAGTCCTGGGAAGTCATGGCTGACAATGGAAAATAAACTTGCGCGGGACTGTCCAACTATTGTGTTGCATCGACGCTGTCTGTCCACACTTTGTTCACAGAATGCGTGGAACAAGCTGTAAAATATACGCCTGAAAAAATTAAATGTTAAATGTTCTGAGCACCAGCGGACTACTAATGTTTTTAAGGAGTGAATGCCATCACTTCACAGAGGCCGCCATCTCCCCAAAATCGTGATTTTACTGTAAAAAAAAATAAATTGGGTTATGATATTTTTGCCATATCGCCCACCCCTGTTGTATACTGCATCTTATCTAGTGTTCTTGTGTAGCCCTTTGTGTAAACAGCATACAGTCAAATGCTGCTGTAGTAGACTTGTCAATCTGGTTTTTACAGCTTCACTGAAAGCAAACATTAGGAACAGCATTGAAAGACTAGATTTAGAGCCTCTCATTGAGAGACCACTCTTATTTCAGTGTATACTGGGTTCTATTAATTCACCAATATTCTGTACGTAGAAATGTGTGCTGGCCTCAGCAAATCAAATCGAGAGCTCTTCACAGCTCATTCTGCCAACCACAAGCAATCCTTCCCACACACACTGACCCAGCCTATACCTCAACTAGGCAGTTATTACCAGTGAAATCAATGTGGCCGAGGGGGAACAGATCAAGTGAAATGTGGTTAAAACGTAATGCACACAGAAGAGCCTCAGACCCATACCCCCATACTGTCCATAATATCCAACAGCCTGTTTGGATCAAATCCAGCAGCTTAAATGATTTTTCTGCGTTAATGGTTCAGGTTCAGCTCCGGTGTGAATGAGATGAAGTTTCTCGTGTAGAGAAGCGCCTGCGTCTGTTTAGGAGACTTCTCCAAAGGGGGTTCATCATTGGCACTTTTGGTCACGCTGGGTCAAACCGTGAGGTGTTTATTTTGAATTACCAGCTGTGCAAAGTCTAGTGTAGAAATTAGGTAGATTTCCATCATGATTTCAGAATTCTGGCATCTACTTGGTACTGAAGCCTTGGTTCTCGTTCCATCCCTACTGTTGAGTATGGAAAAGGGGCTCAAGCTGCACCTAAAAGGTCAAAAGGCCAGCAGGCTATCCAAGAGCAGCATGACGGTCAGATGAGCAAGCAGTCTGCATTGGCATCAATATTCACTCCACACACAAAGCAAATGTCCTCACATTACAGCCCTTAACACTGGCATCAGTTCAGTCAAAACAGAAACTAGGTAAGAAGGAAGCTGCTGTGTCCGTAAAATCACCTCCCCATGCTTACATTTACATTGGAGAGATGTAAGACGCCCTGGGGCTCATGCAGGACCTAATATACCAACAAATGTTCAAATCCACAATGTTGTTGGTACCCATCAGAGCCAGGTGTAACCTCACAGCACAATACATATCGCACTACGCGTTGACTTTCAATAATGCCCATGTCCCGTACAGAATGTACTACGGCAGTCCTTTTATTTTTTGATTCACTTGCACAACTTTAAACACGTGAAATCCAAAACCAGAGATCTTAAGACAGCTCAAATATTCTTTTTCTGAAGTTATTAAAAATGCACATAAAATCTTGGCTGCCCCCTATCATCTTCCTTGTGCCCTGCACCCTAGGCCATGTTTCTTTTTCAAGAAGCTTTATTTATCCCGAGGGAAATTATTTTCAGAACTGCAGTCACAGCGTTTGCTGCTTTAGACATACATCACATTTTCTTGTACCAACAGCCCGTTTAAATCTAGTTATTTGATCTGGAACTGTAAAAAAAACTAAACAAAAAAACAATCAGAATGCAATCCAATTGTTCTCATATCCAGATTGTATCTCGATGTGATTGAACCGGATTACATTTACACCTGGTATTAATGTGTGTCTCCAGTGTTCACATTGAGATCAGCTCGCTCTGTTCAGCCCAAATAATTAAAAATGTCCTCCTGCTGCAGCTGTTGGTTGTTTTGGAGGCGTCTGGCTGCTGCTGCACTGAGGAACATGACGGCCACACCGCCCCACACGACGGATATACATGTTGCCGACATTTGCCATTTGAAATAAACGCAGTTTCAGGATGTTTAGGAGGTGCACAATCCACCAGAGCCGGCCGCTCTGCCTCAGCTCCCAGCACAGACACTACAGCAGGCTGCCCTTTCATTCTTCAGGCTTTTTTATTGTTATTCCTTAACAGGACTTTTCTTGTGTTGCTGCATGGACCTTTTCTTTGTGTCCGCTCTCAAAATTGTGTGCTCCTCCGTGTCCGTACTTGTTAATGGATGGTGCTGGTAGTTGTTCTGTGTAGTTTGAAAAAGGCCCGTCTGGCCTAAGCCCTGGGTCGGTCGCAGGCAAAAAAAGACACTTGTCACTGGGCCCTTTTTGGGGAAACCCAGGTGCATTTCAACCTGTACTTTTATGTGGTCAAGAACTATCCGATCACATTCCAATCAGCCCAAACACATTTTAATGCCAGGTGTAAGTGGGGCTGTAGAGATGGTGATAAGATCTCAGCCAGGTGTAAATGACATCTGCCCAACAAGCTGAAAGGACATCTAACGCCACCTCTTCCTGCTGACTTGAACCGTCTGTCCAAAAGCTACAGATGAGCTCCTCCTCTGCAATGCAAAAACAAGTAGAGCCCATAAAGCAGTATCACTTCCCATGACTTGAGACACTCCAGGTTTACTGACAAGCCCAGCAGCACAAAGATATCGAGCACACTTGATACTAAATGCAAAGTCTCGTGTTCAGATGGCATCATCCACACTAGGAGATCAGGATTCATTTCTCAATTAGGAAGCTGTTGATCAAATAAGAATTCATCTACGGCTGAGAAATGCGTCAAAAAACTCAATGGAAATGAGTTATTTTATCTTTTACGATATATAACATGTGTGTCTGTCCATGTTTTATGTTGGATTGTGAAGCTTGTGTTATGTGCAGTGGTGTAGCGATACATTGCTCTGGATCAATATATCGATTCAATGATCAACGATCCAGTGAAATTATCAATACATATCTTTAAGACGCACCCGTTTTTTGTAATTCCTGATTTATATTAATTCTTATATTTAAAAAGAATTGTTTATTATCGAACTCTTCTAGACATTGAAATAAAAAACCGTCAAATCATATTTTAGTTGCCTTTTTTGAGTCGATATAATTGGATATGTTAAATGGACACATGATATTGTCTCACATTGACCACAGGATGAAATCAATCAAACTAAAATTGTATGGTGGCAGACTGAGATCAGCAAATATCTCAATAGAATATTGTTTTGTGATCAAACTTGTGATTTACACCCTGGTTATGTGTATGCTGATTTTTGTTAGACTGAATCCAAACCATGTGCAACACAGTTGGCAAGAATAGGCCACCATATGCAAGGCTGTCTCATGCACGCTGCAATACGTTCCCACGGTGCAAACCTTAGAGACATCATGCAGCCCTAACTAAACCATTAAGGTTACTGCAACATTTAATACAAATGTTATGGACACGTATTTGTTGAGAAAAGGCATGGGTGCAAAGTTCAATCTCAGGTCAATTTTAAAAATCAATATACCATTCAAGTGAAAACTGCAATCAAGCTAATTATTTGTAGGCTAATTTAATCTTATTTGGTGCACACAAGCCAGTGATTTATCCTTAACCGTTGGCTAAATTGGTTCTTAGTTTAGAATAACTCACTGCACTTTTTAATGACCTGTAATTACTGGATTGTTTTTTATTTTTGTAAATATGTTCACATTTAATGAGTGAATATGGGCTCACAATACCAGCTGTTAACACTTGCTGACAGCTTTATCTGAGATATTTCTGCCTTTAAAATATTGATCCATTCATTCATCCTACAACT
Organism: Echiichthys vipera; assembly: GCF_963691815.1. NCBI lineage: Eukaryota > Metazoa > Chordata > Actinopteri > Perciformes > Trachinidae > Echiichthys > Echiichthys vipera. The sequence goes on from NC_139847.1 coordinate 19,924,793, forward strand.
ACCACAGACACAGTGCTTCCTTGGAGTGTTTGATGCGGTTCTGCACAGCACTGTGGCTTCGCATCAAGCTCCATCTGGTCCTCCCACAAGCAGGGACACAGCGCCTCGGGAGGATATCAGTGGGTTTCTGATGCATCATCACAAGCAAAGATGGAGAAGGAAGGATTCAGACAGGGAGAGGATTTCTTGCTCTACTTAGCACACTGATGAGGAGCCCGACCAGAAAAGCATCACCTCCTTGTTCACAGTGAAGGAACACAACAGCACCACATTACATAACACTGGCTGAAGCACCAAAAGGGGATCTGCACTCTCATGTGCCTGACATGACTGATTCTACCTCCAAAGACCGCGATGGTGAATGTAGGGAGTTTGTCTTTTATATTGCAGCCCTCCATCTTGACTTCTTGCCCAATTGGAATAATTAAAGAATGATCCTGTTCCACCAGCACTGTGGCCAGCTAAGTGTATCAGTGAGTGAGGCGGCTGATAGATCAATGATCCATGAAAAAAAAAACACACTGGACTTCAGAAGGTTCACGCCATCTACCCTTCAGGGGAAAAAAAGAATAGAATAGACTTTATTGACACACACTTCTCAGCTAAACCTGATGTTCAACATACTCACGTCAGGGATTCAGGGATCAGCGGGTTGTATGTTAATGTATGTGTGCAAGTAACAGTGGGTAGAAAAAAAAAAGATCTAAAAAAAGAAAGTGTCTGCTGAGGAGCTGCTGAGGCAGCCATGAGTGTTTGTTGTGGACGTATGCGGCTGGAGTGGCGCAGTATGCTGGGTACTTGGGGGTGAATGAAGAGGAGGAAGCCCTTTGACTAATCTCTGGGGAAGATAATGATCTTACATGCAGGCTGAACACTGTGTGCTTCTAGAGGACTGGTAACATAGGCGCCTGCTTATTAACAACTGCCAGCACCAGCCAGCTGCATCAACAGAAATCCTTATGGAATGCAACATTAGAAATCCATGGGCACTCGCTTCATACATGTGACCTCATTCTGACTTAAAGTTGAACAACATTTCTAATGATGCTTAGCCTGCATTACAAAACACATTTGTTTCTTTTTTGTTTCTGCATTAAACAGCCAAACGACTTAACATTGTTACTGTGTGCTCTACTTAAAAAAACAATTTCCGAGTCATTACATAATCACATGCTTGTTGCTAACTGCCTGACTTAGCAGTACACTGTAGCATTTTATTTGCTACATCATACTGCATTCTTGCTGTCACAGCACACTCATGATCCAGCAAGCTGGCAAAAAGGACAGCTTTGCCTGAGAGACCCAGCAGCTCCACACAACAATGGAGAAGGATGAGTGCCCCCAGACTGCATGTGGACTGTACATGAGACAGAGCCATCACAGGTAGAGCTGCACCACAAGGAAACTATGACATAATGTTCATGAATATTGTGATAACGATCTTATTTACGATATATGAAACTGATATTAAAGTGTACTCAGTTCTGCTGCTTTCACTATACTGCTCAAATCCAACAAACTGCTTGTTGAGTTAAAAAATTAAAGGAATATTTTTCTAACACCCTTTTATTGAACTGAATGCAAAATGCACCATTCGATAAAAGGATGATAGTTACATTCCAAAGTGCAGTTTTTACTGATACTCAAAAAACCTGTCTTTCGCAACGTGTCACAGTCTTTTGCAATGGGTTTATTGTGCAAGCCGATATCGTGATGACAATTAAAAAAAGAACTTTTGGTGCAGCCCAAGTCATGGGTCCATAACGGTTTGAAGAACAGCCATGATCAGCATGCCTCTGCATATGTCTACCTTTACATGTCTCATGCACACATTATTTGGATCAATAGCACATAAACCAAAATACACCTGAAAGCGTCCTTCGTGAAGTCCGAATGGGGAACTAAACCTAATAGATGTCAATGTAAACGCAAACACAGTAAGACTTAAGGAAGGCTGAAAATTTTAGAAGACCTCTTCACTGGGGAACAGTTGTATAGCATCACAGGACAAAACCCAATAAACCCCAATGTAATGTTTTAGTGGAAGTCATCTGTGCAGACTGAGCCACACACATGCATTACACCTTGACTGGAGAAATGGGGGGAAAAAACATTGTCTGAAACAATCACCGATACCTCATATTTTAAAAAAGCCCAATGTCAGCCATACCAGTGAGCCTCTAACACAGACTAGAGGTGCTCTTGCTCTCTGTGGACACACGTATTAACACCACACTCACCAGTGCACAAACTGGGATATGATGCAACCTTAGAACAAACCAGTAACATTGTAATATGCGACAAGAAACGAGTCTTTAAGTTAAGCAAATACAATTCTGCAGCATATTCGCCATTATGTTTAATCTACATGACCTAAATAGCCCACAGACATTACACAGCAGTAATAGCACACACTGTCACACCGCCGCTGTCAATTCAACCACCTCGACCCTCACACTCAAAGAAGGTACACCAAGTCCTAGCACCATTATTACTGATTAGAGACAATACACGTTAGCCACAAGCACCGGAGAGACGAGGCGACGGATGGACACTCGCTACGGAGCACAGCTACACTCGTCCGTATCGCAGTATCGACGGAAAGGGGAAGAATAGTACAAGCACACCGCTGGCAGCTAGCCGCCTTCTACCGGCGTTTCGTTTCTCTCCACAATAATGGTGATGCTGGGAAACCCGGTGTTAGCAAGCGAGCGAGGCGAACATTTAAATAAGGAAACATGCACCATTGTACCGTGACACACGTGCAAACACTTGACATTACATGTTGTGTAAGTTAATGTTGGTTATATATCTTAATTTAATTTTGCTGAGATGCTACGGTGTCCACCCAGTGACAAAGTAGCGGGACATAATGAAAGAGACATTGTTACACTTGTAGCAAGTTGGAGATAGCTAACTTAGTTAACTCGCGTGTTTTACCCGCCGGTGTTTGGTTGTTACAATGATAAATGGCGTAAGGCGAGATAGTTAGCATGCTCTTAACAAACTAACCACTTATTTGCAAGTGTTTTAAGAACACCGGCTAACACACGTAGCGCTAAGCTAACCAAACTTAGCACTCAGAGTTAGCTAGCACGGTTATTCGTTCCATGTGAAGTGATATGGCGGAGGCGATAATGACATTAACCCACCACAGACAAAGCTAGCCGGCCAGCTTCAGCTAGCTAACGACTCCCCAGACGTCTCTGTAATGTGTTGAATGCTGACCTCCCGACAGCTAACATAGCACTTTATGCTAACAGACACTGTGTTCACTTCCAGGACCGTATGTACAGACTCCACGTCCAGAAATGTGGTGAATTACAGCCGCTTCACGTACTTACAACTACATATCCAATTCGGTTAACTCTAATATCCACCGGGGTGCTTTTATTTATAATTAAATAGAAACTTTCACAGTCGGTTCATGCTGCCTGGCAGCCGCCCGCCCCGGGGTAACTTAACGTATTTAGGTGGACACTACTCGGGATATCGGTTTTAAAAGTTGATATTTTCTTGAAAAAAAATAACACTGTTTGGTTCTTTATAGCCATGCCGAATACCGGAGCATTTCCGGTGTGTTATAACTGAGTAGAACAAGTTATTAACATTTGCCCACTGGCTGAGTAACATTACATTGTTGTATGTTTTAATAGATTTGACGTTGTTCCATGCAGAGTGGACGCACGTACAGAGGCGAGGACAGAGCTAACTGTTAGCCTTAGTTAGCGGCTAACCCGAGCAGACAGCTAAAGCTAACTAGCCCCCTTGATGTCGAAAGGAACAATCACGTTGTGTGGGGGGTGTCTTAAAAATGTAAAACATTCCTTACCTCCCACTCGGTACATGTTGGCCGCCATTCTCTCGTCACCTTTATCAAAAGCAGTCCCAGGGTATTCCCCGCTCGGGTAGAAAGAGGTCGATGGGGATCTATTTTATTCCTTCATTTATCGCAGACACCCCCGCCGTGAAACAAAGCCGGCTCCGGACACAACAAGCCGAGATGTGGCGGGTAAAAAGTTGAAAGTTTCCGTTAGTAATGTTCCGGAGGTGATCCCCAAAATATTCGAGTCTTTGTTTTCGGTCCCTCCGACGACCTTCCTCTCCTCTTCCTCACTCACTCACTCATTCACACACACACACGGCTAGCCTGTCTCTTACTCCACTCTTCCTCCCATCCTCCGCTCCCAGCTTCATCCTCCTCTTCTTCACCTCCGCTCAGTTCAACACACACACTCGCACACAGAGAACACACACTCACTGGCCCCCTTCGTTCGTGCGCGAATCGTCATCTTCGGAGATTGTCGACAATTGTCGGCATCTCGCAATTAACTTTTCCGCCGGCCATGGTTTAATAAACAACCTGTTTAGAATATGAAAATAAAGCATACACACACACACACACACACACACACATGACCCAAGATGTAAACCTGTGTATATGTTATAGAGGCAAAAGGGATTCTCGTGTGCTCACCGGGGACCATAGTGTCAACATATTACACATACATACACAGGAGGTAAAGAAAGTTAAGTGGATGCGAGATCAAGTCAATTCAATTCAATTCAATTCAATTTTATTTATAGTGCCAAATCATAACCAAAGTGATCTCAAGACACTTTACAGAGTAGGTAAAGACCACACTCTATGACTTATTTATGATTTACACAGACCCAACAATTCCTCCATAGAGTATGAGCAGGAAGTTGGGAATGCGCACATACGAACAAACCCGCGTACACGCGCGCACGCACGCACGCACGCACGAACGCAGTAGAAGCAAATAAAACATACCTCCTTCAAAATAAAATCCTGAAAGCACCAAGGACATTGTTAGAATGTGTATGGCCATAAGAGTTAGGAGAGGTGATTCAAATGATAATAATGATAATAATAATGTATCAGCAACAAGGACTGGGCTGTATGAGGAGCACGCAGAGGGATCCCCACGCTCACAGGGTGTGTGTACGTCTGTGTCCAGAGAGGGATTTGTGCTCCACAGATTTGTGTGTTCCAGTCAGATATTTTGTATATTTAGATAATGTGTGCCTCGTGACTATTTTACGTCACATAGGGTCTGTATAAGCCAAAGTTCAGCCTATGTCTGTATGGTAGAAAAGCAATGCTGTTGTTTTCTCCTGCTATGTATTGTCGGGTAGAATTATTATCTTTCGCTATATTTTTTCATCTTCGTCCATTTGTTTGTGTAATTACATCAGGGACATAACCTATGTCACTTTATATTTTGACTTAATTATGTGAGGTTTGACTCTGTATCCCATTATTGGTGCTTAATATCACACACAGTCACAATTTGAATTTATTATCTGGTCCTTTTTGACTTACCATGTGTAGGGGTGGGACAAAATATTGTAAGAGCAATATAATACATTACTTACTCTTGCGATACATTATCAGTACATCAGGACATGGACATTAAATAGCAATATTTGTATTAAAGAGAAATGTGTATGTGTATGTAATGTATATTCGATGTATTTATTTATTCATTTTATACAATATATATTTATATATATATATACTGTATATATATATAACATTTGAATTATGGCAGAGATGGACAAGTTGCAGTAAGTGTGTGTGTGTGTGTGTGTGTGTGTGTGTGTGTTAAAGCTAATACTCAACTACAATTTATTGTGAATTGTTTCATCTCCGTTTTCAAATCCTGTGAAACTGTGAACACAATGCAGTGAATCCTCTCATAATTCCTGCTTACACAGATATGGTGATGTATGGTAGATGATTGTCTTGTAATGTATCGTGTATTGAGAATGGCGATAGCATCATAACTGTGGGCAACATAACATGAAAGTACTGTATCATGAGTTACTCTGTGATTCCCACCCGTAGCAGGAGTATTTCCATAATTCATTAGTTTTCATTCGTTGATTTTTCTTTGCCTGACAGAAATGGAGGTAAAACTGACATTGCACTAGTAAAAAAAAGAAAATAGACAAAGAGTCTGAAGAATATTAAACAACGTTGTGTTGCAGAAATCATTTTTCTTTTCCTTTCCTTAAAACTCCATCCTCATATGTTGTTCAGTAACTAAGTCCATTTACTCTCACATTGCTCTTTAATACAAATTAAGGGACTTTGGGTAGTTCTCATGAAATGGAAATACTACCTAAAGTACATCAATATTGCAATGCTTGAGTAAATTGACTCAGTTACTAAACAACTTGTGAGGGGTGAGTGAAAGGGAAAGAAATAACATTTCAGTTCTATATTTTCCAACTCCACTACACTGCAGAGGGACAGATTGTACTTTTTACTGTACGTTGTACAAAACAGTCGAAGGCTACACGCAAAATCACCTCAACCAGCTAAATACATGCATCAGTAATAATAATCCAGTCGTATACATTATATTATCCTTAACTAAAGTGGCCATTGTGTATCAGGAGTACTTTCATTAATAAAGTAATAATTCATCTCCTTCTTCTTCTTCTTCATTTGGTCACTTTTAAGTCAACATTTAGACCTTGTGGTTTTGTGACTTTCCTTCAGTAACTGATCTGTGTACTTGTTTCTTCACTGTTGAGGGCACCCTGACCCTGAAGACGTGTATCTGCATGTAAGTTTCATGAACTGAGCTGGGTTGGAGGATCCGACCCTGCTGTAGGGTTCAGTGCTTGGGAACATGGGTTTCCATCACCACAGCCACACACACACATTCCTGGAGCAGCACTGCCCACTAGTGACACTTGTCGCACGTTACACTCTCCAGTCTGCAGTTATTTATTGGTAAGCTTGACAGATACAACATCACAGTATTCCCAATGTTCTCTTAAATATATAAAACTGTACTAAAGTAATCATTTTCAAGTGCACTGATCTACTGTTAGAGAAACTAATTAGTCAGAAATGCTGAGGATTGATTTCATTGGAACAGGTTTGTCACAGTCTGTCTGATGCAAGCGTTAAAACAGCTTCACTATTAGCTGAGATGTTAACCCTGCGCTACACAGCTTAAAATGTTAAAAAGATGTAAAAACATTATGCAAACTTCTTTATAGGCCCAATGGCGAACGGCACGATGCAGCACTTTGGTTAGTTTGATACAGGAACACTGGTACGTTCAGTAAAACCAAAGTCTTTGTCCCCACAGAAGTCCTGTTCTGTACCAGCAAACGTAGATGACCGCCTCTAATGATCCTTGCCGCACATCCAACAGAATGACAAAGACTCTGTGTTAAGAGAAGAATCACACTGTCCAGTCTCACAACCATTTACATGATTAAGGAGGATTGTAAGTGGAGAGGATTCCTCCACATGTTGTGTATGAAACTGACGCAGCGGTGGCCCCACATAGGCCCGGCTGAGCCCACAACTGTGGCTGCTGTCCACTGACTAACGCCTCTCTGGCTGTGTAAACACCTTCCCTTCCGTCACTGTTGACAACGCGTGTCCTTCCTAGCCGGTGGCAGGTTCTGGGGAGCTGGTGGAGGTGGAAGAAGCAGAGGCCGGTCTCTCCCTGCTGTCGCCCGCCCCGCCTCCGATCACCCTCCACTGAAGGATGCAGGTGTCCTTCCCGCCCATGGAGAGGAGGTGGGAGTCACAGTGGGTGAAGCAGACGTTGGTGACGTGGCTACCGTGGCCCTCGTACCTGTGGCTCGGGGCCTGGAGAGAAAAGAGATGATTACGGATAAAACACTCGTGTGGACGGAGGTGGTTTGGTTTTAACAGGAAAATGCAGTTGTGCGGATGCAGCCTTGGAATCACTCAGCACTTACAATGTACTGATGTGCTGCCATTAAAGGACGATATTCCTCTTTATGTGAAGGAAGCAGTTAAAGTGTAATTCTGGCCTAACATCATCTTAGGTCTTTTTCCTAACTTACATACATCAAATAAGCCACCGAGACAGTTTTGTATCCTCTTTTAACGGAAATCCAGGAGAGTCGCTAACAGCCGAATGCGGCTAACAGTGATTAGCTTTGGGCAGCACGGTGAAGGCATTCAAACGTCTTTTTTAACCACTAATACTGCTCAAAATAACAGCAAACCTCTGCAGCAGCATGAGAAGAGTCCCTACACAGAAAACAAAGCACCAACAACGTAGATAGTGAACTTAGAGTTTATCAAAATGGTGTTTTAAAGACTTACCTACTGGTGCTTTATTCCAGTAAAACACGTAAAGTTTGTGGTTTGTGGCAGTTTGGTGAAATAGAAGTTAATAATAGCTGTAAAAGGTTTGGAAATATTTGGCATGTGTTGAAGGGGCTACAGGTGGAGGTAGCATCAGACCTAGCATCAGTCTCGGTGTTCAGCATTTTTTGGTGTGCCTGTGGGTACTGTGAGCCCATGGGCACTGAAGAAGAATGTTTATGCTGCCAACAGAGGGACATTTTTCACTGTGGCCTGGGATCATTGAATACTGCAGCACGCTGTGTGACTGCTCTGGAGGATCTCCCATCCCTCATCAACAGCACCGTACTGGACACTGTTTTCCATGTCCCCAGAATTAAGTGAAAGAGGCACCGATTCCTTAATTAATCACCTTTGGAATTGACTTTGGTAATCCACTTGAATGGACTTTACTATGAGAGGAGCTGGTACAGGGGCCGTAGGTAAGTCTTTAAAACACTCTTTAATAAGCTCTGGCTTCCCTAACTACGTTGTTGGTGCTTTGTTTTCTGTGTAGGGACTCTTCTCATGCTACTGCAGAGGTTTGCTGTTATTTTCAGCAGTATTAGTGGTTAAAAAAGACGTTTGAATGCCTTCACCATACTGCCCCGAGCTAATCAGTGTTAGCCACGGCCGGCTGTTAGCAACTGTTGGCGACTCTCCTGGATTTCTCCGTTAATAGTTCATACACAAAAAAAACCTGTCTGAATGCGTTATTTGATGGATGTAAGTGTCATAACAGACCATGGGATGATTTATGGCAGCGTTACACTTTAGGGAGTGTTGTGTAACATGTGCTACCTTAGGTTTAGGACAGGGGTACTGGAAGAGGTGGACTTTACAGAAGTCATCAGCCACAGCCACCATCCTCTCACTGTGAGAGCGACACAGGGCGTTGATGTCCGTGCCATCAGAGCCCTCCAACCACACACCTGGAACACCACAGCAACACGGTCACAAATGGGACTCCAGTCAACAACACGACGGCCACAGAGCGGCAGAGTGTCTCACCCATGACGTGGAAGCCCAGCACACAGGTGTAGGAGGCCCATTCTCTGTCCTTGCTCTCAAAGCGATTCCTCAGCAGTTTACACCCTGTTGCTATGTCCCCTGTCACAATACATCAGAATCAGAAGAGTAGACTGGCACACCGTCTGAGGATTTAGGTATTAAATGATACTTGTTCACTTACAGTAAAGGATCTCATAGTCGCCTGAATTTGACATAATGTACTTTCCATCTTTGGACCAGTCCAGGTGCGTTATGAAGCTGGAGTGACCCTGATTGGACAGATAAGCAGAGGCAATGTCACATAATGCTCTGTAACCCAACGGTAAAATCCGAGTTAGAGGACATGCAGATAGTGTTAGCCTTTGTTATTGGAATGAGAGAATAAATTACATTCTTTGTCTGTTTTAAGGTTAAAGATTGAAAGAAACCGTCCAAAAAGCGGGTAAAAAAGAGGCCACAACAAGAACTGTTACTACAACAATTACTGTGAATATGTAGTTTTAAAAATCCTTCTAACTCCAGTGGAAATGTGTTCAAAGAGTGGTGGTTTACCTATAATAATGTCAGTGATCTTTATTATGGACAGTTCTTTGATCCAGTCATTGAACCTGGGTTTAGCCTTCTTCTTCCAAAAAGAGTAAGACAACTATTTTTGCATGCAGTAAACATTTAGATTTAAAGCAACGATATCTTTCTTAGGTGCATGATGTTAATCAGGTTATAGACCTAGAATGAAAAGCTAGTTCTTTATAGTTGCCTTTTTCTGACGACTCCTTTTATAGAAACTATGGTATTTGGTGGTATTTAGTGACACAGCTGGTGAACACAGAGCATCAGGGTTCCTCAGTGTGGATAATCACATCATTATCATTATTGTCATTATAGTTAAAGTTATAGGTGTGGACGGCTCTTCAGCCTCAGCTCTTGGGTCAGGTTCACTTCTCAAATTTGACAAAGTTTGGTTCAGCTGGATCGGATTTTAAAGACACGAGCACGGGCCAAGTTGAGTGTCAGTAACAGCTCATAAATATATAGTTTTTTTAAAAAGCCTCGTAGTTTTTGGCAAACATCACTCAAACAGAAGGAATATTTTGATTGGAAATATTTTCAGCAGCAAAATAATCGGCATTCGGTGTTCTAGTGAGTATTTGTGGCAGCAGGACGGTGTGTGTGGGATTGAGTCAGTATAAACTGCAGTGTGTGTGTGTGTGTGTGTGTGTGTGTGTGTGTGTGTGTGTGTGTGTGTGTGTGTGTGTGTGTGTGTGTGTGCTCATAGTAATGAAGAAACATGTCACTCAACAGCAACAGTGTGGCTCACTGATGTGTTTGTAACAACAATGGAGCAAGAAGAGATGTCAGGCTGTGATAGACACACAACGATCACTTCATTGTTGGTTTGGGTCTGCACATGAGGTTTGTTGTCAGTCAGGCTCAAACCTTAAATCTGGTGACATTCTTTACTTTGTTCAAGAAGAAGCGTTAAAGGTTGAATATGTAGAATCTTTATTAAAAGCTATTTAAAAAAATGCACCCACGTTTTGAGGGGTACAGAATGAAAGTAGTGCTTTTCCGTAAAAACAATAAGATATTTATAATATTCAAAATATTCAGAATAAATATATATATATATATATAGTCTGAATTAATATTTATAAATGACGGGTTTGACAATGACTTTATGTCCCGTTGTGTTTCCATGGTAGCAGCCAATAGCGTTTGCCGTTGCTGTTTGCCAGGGTTGTCTGTTGTTGGGTGCAGCTACTGTAGGCTGGCACTGGGTGAAATCGAGTTTGCCAATCCTGCAGCTGCTTCGGAGCCTCAGTGAAGGGGGCGTTCTTTGTCCCAGCAGCTGAGTGAGCGGAGACGGGCAAAAACCAGAGTCACTATAGGCCGAGCATTCACTCCATGGACTGAGAGAAAGGAGAGGAACGCCATTCAAACGCACGCCCACATGGCTACGGTTCTCCTTGATCCCTAACATCACTTTCATCTTTCATCTTCTACTTAGCTGGAACGGCTAATGCTAGCTGCTAACGCTAACTGTCAGTCAAACTCCTCTAATCCATGTTTTTATGGTGCGATTTCCCGGAGGGGACGGGTTAAAACAGGCTCAAACAGACTCCGGTCTCCTCGCTTTACACACTTGCAACGAACATGGCAACCCAACTGCTGGAATTCTTTTTTGTTGTTGCCACTACGATCTTGAGACACTAGATGGCGGTGTTCAGCTCATTCTCCATATTCAACCTTTAACATTCGTTAGCATTAGCAGCGATAGCCGCCACAGCCACACAGGCTAAGAAGAAAAAACAAAGATAGAAAGTAAGCCTGGATCAGGAACAAATGGATCATTTAGACGTGGAATTGATATTTCACTCACATTACATTTCCCAAAGCGTGTGTAACGCCGGCCACTCTCTGTCACATTGTAGATGTAGATGAAGTTGTCATGGGATCCAACAGCTAAAAAGCTGCCATCTGAAAACACAAGAGGCCATTCAAGCAGTTAAAAGGTTTTCCACAATATCTCTTTTTTCATTAAGTGCATTGAAATGAAGTTCAGGCTGATGTTTTGGCTTTGGATCACGATCATTGTGAGATTAGTGAGACATCAGAGCGTCTGACCTGGTGAGTATCTCATGACTGACAGCTGCTCGTTCCCATCAGTGGACTCAGAGACCACCTCTCTGGTCAGCAGGTCAAGGACCAGCCACCTGTTGGTGTGACAGGCACAGGTGTCAACTCAAGTCACTGTATCGATGACTAGCATTGTCAAGTCAACCTGACAACTCCAACTTGGAAGTTAAAAACTTGACTGGAGGTATGGTGACTCGAATGACTTGTCTGTGTTAATTTGTGTTTTCAGTTGAAATCTATAAAAGTCTGTGTAACATTACCCGGTGTCTGTGAGGGCTGATGTTGGCTAACTCAGGATCAGAATTGATACGATTCTATTGATTGGTTCTTGTCAGAACCCTGAGCTACCTCTGACTCGGAACATATATAAAATCATTTTGAATAAGATGTGGGACAGGAACCCCTAATCAAATCCTAAAATGTTCAAATTATTAAAGTAAGGGCATTTATTCATGAATATTCATATTCATACGATTTATGTTGATTTTGAGGCTTGAGACACTTCTTGAACAGTGCAAAGCTGACTTTCTTACGTTGGGGGGGGGGGGGGGGGGGGTATTCAATTTTCCCACCACTTTTACTGAGAATGCTGACCAAAAGTAGTCTTTCTAAGTTGTGGTACCAAATCTCTTGGTGATGCTCTGGTCCTGACGCTGACAGCTCTGTCATTGCTAGGAAAGGCCAGGCTTGCTCTCAGAGGGGGAGGGGCCAGCCCATGGGGAGGGGACTTGACTTTGGACTTGACTTGCCTTAACTACTGACTTGACTTGACTTAAATTACCCAAGAAAAAGTGACTTGGACAAAATGACTTGAGTCACATGCTGCCATGGTTACAGGGGGATACGAGAAGTTCATTAATAAGAACATTTGTCTGGATTGCAGGCAGCACTTAAGTCTTTCTTGCATTGTGTCATCACTAACATCTATGTAATGGCATCGACTACATTGTTTGGATATCTCAAAGTGTTGAGACAAGACATTGATATTCACTTATATGATAACTTTTGTTAAGATTTGGCACTATAAATAAAATTGGATTGAAATTGAATTGAATTATATATACATGTATATTTTCACATGACTGGGTGTACTGTAAAAAGTGCCACTCGTAGTGATGACCGAGAGTTATCATCAACTCCTCTCTGCTCTACTGAGCTTTTTCCATCCAAACGTCTTAGAAAATTAATAAACATTTTACCCCAAACTTTTCCTTTTAAATGTTTCAGGTGCTGTATATACTGTACATATTGATTATTAAAATGATTTCCATGTAACAGTGTAACAGTGCTGTGTTACCTTCCTGTGCTGAGGCCGACCGAAACCACTGATCCGTTAGGGCAGAAACCAGCACACAGCCCGTACTCCTGTCAGAGACACACAGGACGAGTTAACAGAATGTGTGTTCTCACTGGAAGGAGCATCAGTGTGTTTCATTCACGCACAAGAATTGTTAGTCAGCTGAACGACAGTACATGAGAGCAGTGTGTCCTACCTCCAGGCTGATGCACCAGTCCAGCTTGTGTTCCTCTGTGTTCCACAAACACACCTGCCTGTCATGGCCACAGGTGAGGAAGATGTTCTGAGAGGGGTGTGTAGCCAGACCCCACATCTCATCTACATGCCCCTGAGACACACACACACTTTCATTTGAGAAAAATACGATCCAAGCTGTGCACTATATTAAGGTTGTGTAAATTTGGTTACATAACAAAATAATGGTGGTCGTTTGATCTTGTGAGGTGCAGTGATCACCGTAGCCTCTAGGAACCACCAGCATGGCTTCAGACTTCATGTTATCTGTATGGAAGTTGTTTCAGTTTCCCACAGATGCGAATCAAATGTGAGCAGGAAGCCAAATTCCAGTGGTCGGTTGAGACGTTGCAAAAATACATTTTGGTGCCAGCTGTTGACTGTAATCTGTTTGATCCAAACACGCTGAATGAATGTGGATACATGTTAGGGGACCATGAGACAAAAATGAGCCTCTGATCTCCAATTCCTCAATCTCCCCTGTGCCCATCATGTACAGTGTACACAGTAAACACTGGGAGCCCAGAGATTTATTCTGAAATACAATTATTTCCTGTTTTGCTGTGTGTCAGGTCGGGTAATATAAGGGTAACAGGGCAATGAAGGATTTATAACTAGATTTTGACAAGTGGTTCATAAAGAAGGGACTTGAGATGAAGTGAATATGCAGGACTTAAAGTCACAATCCTTAAAGTTTCCATGAAATCAAACTCAGTGTTTGATACTATTCACTCACTAGTATGGTCCAGCAGAACCCATTTTAAGTATTTACATTTAGTTATTATCCTTCTCTATAGTAGCTTTCAATGATATTGGCGCCATTCCTGCACTGCATTCAAATACCCCTTGCATGCGTGGGGGCTTATCAGGGAACCATGCAGAATGTAATCCAGTGTTACTGTTTATGATCTTATCTCACTGATGTTTAGGGCTGACGTGTTCTGGTCGGTCGGTTGACTAGGTGGTCGATATGCTCTTCTCTGACCATTCTGATTAGTCGGACAATCGCCGGTGTTACTTTTATGAGGCTGTGTCCACAATAGCATTTTTCCAAGCTGAAGATGCCATGCGCCCTTTTGAAAATGCCCAGCAGAGACCGCCAGAGCACTTAGGAGCCAGGAGGAGGTTTTTTTCAGTCAGCCAAGATTTTCTTTGGTTAACTACAGTAGACCATCATGTTAAAATGGGTCAATCCCAAGCCCCCACCACAGTGACTTCCTGGTTGATCCAATACGTAAGTGCCAAAAACTGCAGTTCTCTGAGTGTCCACTAAGAGTAGATTGCATAATAGAGCAGTTTCGAAATTGACCCCCATGTTAGACAAGCCGTTTTCAGCATCATTAAACCTGTTTAAGGCCTGGGACAAAAAAATTCTAGTCTGTATGTTTAGGTCATATCTCCATGACAACACTGAGGAGGGTGAAGTTTTTTGTAACAGGCTAGTTTTTATTTTATTGGAGGTTAAAGTTTATGAATAATTCGGGGTGTGGTCTCTTGAGTGACAGATAGCCTCTGGCCCTTACTTCTCCTCGGAGGCTAGTTGTCAGGATTAGCATCATTAGCATGCTAACTCTGTCATCAGGACCTGGGCTGCGGTCATTCCTGTGGTGGTGTTACGATAAGTGTCAAGATGGTTTGCTCTTCGCTCAACTGTACAAACAGATGGTTTAGGAACACACCGTGTAAACGTTAGATAGGTTATGCTAATTAGATAGCCGCACTTGCACCATGACTGACAGTAGCCTGCTATCCCTGACACATACACTCGATGCTAATCTGGAGCAGCGGGAGGATTCGGGCTGTGAGGGTCGGTGTTTTACAGTCTATGGGCATGGTACTGTGTTTAATATCAGTTTAAATCATAGATCATAAACGCTGCCTGCACTTCACTACCAGAGCCGGTGTAATCTCCGCTAGAGACACGTGACTCCCACTACCGTTTATCAAGTAACGTGTTCTGTTAGCCTAGCTCCCGGGCGGTGGAGCTAATGTGAGCTAATGTGGCTAATTCTGTAAACATCATCCAGACAGACGTATCTCCCTCCCCCCAACGTCACATCAATGCCCTTTTTGGTAAGAGGCAATGAGGCGAAGTCAAAGTCTGAAATGGCAGCTCCCAGAGGCGAATATGATTGGATCAAGTTGAAAGAATGGGCCCCAGCGGAGAGGCAACATCCATTTTTTATACAGTCTATGGTCACTTCCCATAGACCCCCCATGTTAAAATGGGTCAATCCCCATAGACCCCCAAATTAAAATGGGTCAATCCCCATAGACCCCCATGTTAAAATGGGTCAATCCACATAGACCCCATGTTAAAATGGGTCAATCCACATAGACACCCATGTTAAAATGGGTCAATCCACATAGACCCCCATGTTAAAATGAGACAATCCACATAGACCCCCATGTTAAAATGAGTCAATCCCCATAGACCCCCATGTTAAAATGAGTCAATCCCCATAGACCCCCATGTTAAAATGAGTCAATCCCCATAGACCCCCATGTTAAAATGAGTCAATCCCCATAGACCCCCATGTTAAAATGGGTCAATCCCCATAGACCCCCATGTTAAAATGAGTCAATCCCCATAGACCCCCATGTTAAAATGGGTCAATCCCCATAGACCCCCATGTTAAAATGAGTCAATCCCCATAGACCCCCATGTTAAAATGAGTCAATCCCCATAGACCCCCATGTTAAAATGGCCAACTTTACAGCAGCTGTTACAAAGAGCCTATTAACTGTGTGAACCTAAAAAGAGTATATGAAGCCCTTTAATGATTTAATGACAATTTAGTTCTGCTTCAACTGGTGAAACGCAGGTTGACTTTCATTGTGAAGAAGCCACAGGAATCGTGATGTATTTGTTGTCGGTTAGCACTGACTGAAATAAAAAAAGAATCAACAAAAGAATCAAATATTTGTTCATCAGTGGATCACTTTGAAATATGTCAGCCCTGTGTGAAGGAGGAAATCAAATCATAGTTGCTCACGACATGATGGAAAAAGACCAATTATTGTTGCTTTGGCTGCACTCTAAACAGATACACCAGCTATTCTTCTTCTACACTGAATAGCAATGTATGCTAACTTCAAGTGGAACTAGCAAATAAGAAACTTCCATTTAGTTGCTTCACTATGTTGATAGTAAAACTGCTTCTGCCATTTCTGCGGTTTGTGATTCTATCATCCATAAACAGAAGCATTTTCTTACACAAAAGAGTGGAAACGAGGCATCAGCTGCATGCTACCGGCTGGTAACCTTTGCTGTGTTGCCTCTGTTGTGATGTGTTGGTTTTTAGGTGTGCAAGTAAGCAGGGGTGGAGAAAAACAAATACTGTGTGAATCGTCAATACTGCTTTGGATATGGGTAACGTTGACACTCCTATTGATTAACATACCTGTACTATGGCCACAAATCCGTCTGAGAAGGTGCCTCTCAGGATGGCGTTACGGGTTGTACCAACCAATAGTTCTTCACCATCCACATCTGCAATGGTACGGACTGCACCGTAATTTTCTGGAATCTGGACAAATCATCACACTAATCACCAAGGCTGTCCCTCTTAATTGAATGTATCTTCACAAAGCCCTCCAACAACAGCATCACACACACACACACACACACACACACACATACAGTTGTGGTTCACCTCACACTCTCTCTCAGGTGCCAGGTCGGCGCTCCAGCGGATGATCTTACGGTCTTTCCCTCCTCCACTGAGCAGAGAGCCACCCTGCAGGGTGCACAGGGTGAACACGCTGCCTTCATGGGCTCTGGTCTGTCGCATGATCTGGAAGGTCTCTGTGGAAAAATAAGACAGTTCATCAGCGTATATGGAGACTAAAGTGTTGTCAATTTGCCCATATTAGTGTTGGACATCATTTATCTAGTAATATGGTTTTATTCATATTCTTACAGCTTCAAATTTGAGCTCTACATCTGGTTTTGTTATTCCAACTGACAAAACATTAGACTTCATATGGACATTTCATTTTGTACAGCGTATATTGATCTCCAGCACTGACCTTTGGCTCCTTTACCGAGCGTTTTGACATCTGCAGCTGATTTCCCCCACGTCAGGATGTTTCCTTCAGAGTCTCCGGTCAGAACATCTCCAGTCAGACTGAACACAAAGCACTGGATGAACTTGGGCTTCTTGTATTTCTGAAAAGATAGGTTTTAGAACAAGAATTTGATTGATCGTTAGAACAGGTGTAATAACTAAATTCACTTAACTATACTACACATTTCAACAGTTGACGTTAAATCAGATTTACTGTTCACCTTAGCTAGTCCTGTAACTCTCAAGTGTCACTCAAACTGAGGAAGCTTCATTTTGTAGTTTTACATGTTCTCAGACAGTAAAGGAACTGACAGGATAAAGTGACTTTGTCTTACTCCAAAGATGCCTTGTTTCTTGGTGAACTGTCCTGCGCTGAGCGTCCAGAAGTAGACGTGGGATTTACCACATGTGATGATGTTGGTGCTGTCGCTCGGATTAAACTCCACAGCGAACACAGCCTCGTTGGTGCTCTAGAAACATGACACGCAAAAACATGTGTTCAGCAGCATTACAGTGTTAAATGACTACTGGGTCAGTCAAGCCTTTGTCTGGAACTCATTCACTGTCCATGTATCGGTGTTTCATGCCGACATTTTGAAACAAAAGAATAGTTTGCAGTGTTTAGAGTCTCTGTATAAAGATGGCAGGTTTGTGCATTGTGCTTGTCGAGCAAGAGTATGTGAAACAAACGGAACTGAACCGAACTGCTCCCCTTAAAGTGTAATTCCATATCATGTCATCTTGTCTTTTTCGTCACTTGCATACATCAAATGAGCCATCAAGACAGTTTTTTTCATCTAATAACTATTAACGGAGAGATACAGTAGAGTCGCTAACAGCTGACGTGGCTAACAGTGATTAGCTTGTGGCAGGCCGGTGAAGGCATTCAAACGTCTTTTTTAACCACTAATACTGCTCATAATAACAGCAAACCTCTGCAGCAGCATGAGAAGAGTCTTTACACACAAAACAAAGCACCAACAACGTAGTTAGTGAACCCAGAGTTTATTAAAAGAGTGTTTTAAAGACTTACCTACTGGCCCCTGTACCAGCTCCTCTCATAGTAAAGTCCATTCAGGTGGATTACCAAAGTCAATCCCAAAGGAAGGAGCCCATTGGCCAGTAGGTAAGTCTTTAAAACATTCTTTTAATAAACTCTGGGTTCACTAACTACATTGTTGGGACTTTGTTTTGTGTGTAGGGACTCTTCTCATGCTACTGCTCGGGTTTGCTGTTATTTATTAGCAGTATAAGTGGTTACAAAAGACGTTTTAATGCCTTCACCATAATTCCCCAAGCTACTCAATGTTAGCCACGGCCGGCTGTTAGCAACTGTCAACTGTTAACTCTCCGGGGTTTCTCCGTTAATAAACTATACACATAAAAATACATAAAAAAACTGTCTCGATGGCTTATTTGATGGATGTAAGTGTCGAAACAGACAATGGGATGATTTCACACCAGAATTACACTTTAAGGTCAAATTGTATATTGTCATACTTTCTAAAGAGAAGAATAAAGGGTTTATTTTCTTCAGATGTTTTCTGCCACCAGGCACAGACACACAAAATGCACCCACAGACCCAGGGGCAGGTCCTGGATGACCATGTATACAGAATGTACAGAATGTATCATTTCTACACAAAAAGCCTCATTCATAGCTGTGCTGTAAAGTGGCATATGGATTCTTCCACTGCTGTGGAGAGGGGAGGGCGGTATAATTATCTTGTTCCTGTTGGCCGAACTCGTATGTTTATACAGTATGGGTCAGCACTGAGCTGAGCCATGTACACTGGATGCTGCAATCCACAAAACATAAGTTCCTCACAAGCCCATTATATTCTTGACTTGAGATGATATACAAGTTCAAACGCCGCCTATGCATTCCCACTGCTGCATTGGAGAACATACAGCTGGACACATTAACTGTATAAAATATTTACACTGTTGCCATGACAGCCGTGTTGAAATTGCTCTCAGGGAAGTTGAGGCGTTTTGGGATAAAAGCCCATAAAAGCATAGCAGAGACACCACCGCCATCTTTCCCCCCCTTAATCTCTCCAACCAGACCTCTTTTAGAGAGAGCATCTACACATTCAGCATGCAGCCACGCCAGGCTTCTGGCTGTCACTGATCCAAAAGGTTCTTATTGTTTCTGTAGGGATAATGAAACCCTGTGGGGACATCATTTCATAAATGTCAGATGACGTCAGACTTTCTAAAACTATAAATTCCTATCACCCTAAAGCAAAACCTGTTTAAGGAACAATCACTACATTTTGGGACCTAGGTTGACGTACATTTCTGTGTGTACAGAGATGCTTTAGAACATATGTAGCCTAGTTTAGCTCAAAGAATGAAAACTGGGATAAACTGCTGCGACATGCAACAAAGGGCCCCAGGTCAGAGTCGAAAGCTGGGCAAAGGTCAATCCCCTTAGACCCCCATGTTAAACTGAGTCAATCCCCTTAGACCCCCATGTTTAAATGAGTCAATCCCCATAGACCCCCATGTTAAACTGAGTCAATCCCCTTAGACCCCCATGTTAAAATGAGTCAATCCCCATAGACCCCCATGTTAAACTGAGTCAATCCCCTTAGACCGCCATGTTAAAATGAGTCAATCCCCTTAGACCCCCATGTTAAAATAAATCAATCCCCATAGACCCCCATGTTAAACTGAGTCAATCCCCATAGACCCCCATGTTAAACTGAGTCAATCCCCATAGACCCCATGTTAAAATAAGTCAATCCCCATAGACCTCCATGTTAAACTGAGTCAATTCCCATAGACCCCCATGGTAAAATGGGTCAGTCCCCATTGACCCCCAATGTTAAAATGGGTCAGTCCCCATAGACCTTCATGTTAAAATGGGTCAATCCCCATAGACCCCCATGTTAAAATGGGTCAGTCCCCATAGACCCCCATGTTAAAATGAGTCAATCCCCATAGACCCCCATGTTAAAATGGGTCAATCCCCATAGACCCCCATGTTAAAATGGGTCAGTCCCCATAGACCCCCATGTTAAAATGAGTCAATCCCCATAGACCCCCATGTTAAAATGAGTCGATCCCCATAGACCCCCATGTTAAAATGGGTCAGTCCCCATAGACCCCCATGTTAAAATGAGTCAGTCCCCATAGACCCCCATGTTAAAATTAGTCAATCCCCATAGACCCCCATGTTAAAATGAGTCAATCCCCATAGACCCCCATGTAAAAACTTTACAGCAGAAATAAACATGTTTACAGCAGCTACAAAGACACTTCAGGTTTTCCGTTCATGATAACTGTAGTGGGTAGTGTCCTGTATCATAAATAAATAACTTTCTGGCATTTGTAACAAACCAAACTCACTCCAATGGACAGCAGCGGACAATGCAACTTCTACGTATACTGTATATCTATGAATGTAATATCCTTGAGTAGAGCAGGAACTCAAAGGCAGGGCCAGCGGGACTCTGCACATATTCAATGTGCGGTATACCACGGAAGTAAACCCGGAAGCCCAAAAACATATTCGCTGTCAGACGAGGAATTTCCATTGAATTGAACTGAATAGGCACCATTTTGGGGTCCAATATCCAGTTCTTATTATACATCCATGGTTCTGTGTAGTCAGTTCAGATGAAGGAAACTTTATAATACACACTAAGAGGAATCCCCAAAGCAATTTCAGTCTAAAGCAACTGGACTTGGTTGTTTGTCTAGGAAGACGTTTCACCTCTCATCCAAGAGGCTTCATCAGTTCATGTACGCATCTGACCAGGCTGGGACTGGTCCAACTATCTGGTGTGGAGATCCAGGTATTTAACCTCTCGCAAGGCCGATGATGTCACTGAAACCCTTTGTGCTCCAAGTGCCAACGGCCGTGACAGTCGCTGGTGGGAAGTTGGTTTGGACTTTGTTAGCGCTCTACCGGGTCATAACGACAGTCGTTGGTGGGAAGTTGGTTTGGACTTTGTTAGTGCTCTATTGAGTCTGAACAACAGTCTTTGGTGGGAAGTTGGTTTCGACTTTGTTAGCGCTCTATTGAGTCTGAACGACAGTCGTTGGGGTCACCCGGGCCTTTTGTGAACAGTTGTTCTTTGAGGTTAGATTGTTGAACCTCCTGGGAAGGGATGAAAGGGCAGCATTGTAAATTGAAGATTAGTGGTGTCTTAGACCTCCTCCTCTGTTTAGCGATGGAAATAGACTCAATAGAGCACTAGCAAAGTCGAAACCAACTTCCCACCAACGACTGCCACTCTAACGACGGTCGTTGGCAATTGGAGCACAAAGGGTTCCAGTGACTTCATCAGCCTTGTGAAAGGTTAAAAACCTGGATCTCCACACCAGTTAGTTGGACCGGTCCCAGCCTGGTCAGATGCGTACATGAACTGATGAAGCCAAGTCCAGTTGCTTTTGACTGAAATTGCTTTGGAGATAACGATGACCTGGACAAATGAGAACATTCACAGACTAAGAGGAATGTTAAGTATTTTCTGCTGAAGTAAAGGCTGCTGAAATAGCTTCATCATAGTAAAGTCTTGAGCTTACTTTATGACTAAGCCTGTTCTTTACCTTGACCTCTGCATGCTTTGTCCCCTTATTGCAGTCCCATACTGACAGCATGTGTTCATTCGAGTCGTCGATCACACACAGGAACGCTCCACAATCCTGAATCCAGAACAAATAAACATCGTCAAACTCTGCTGCTCTCACTTCCTCTTTTGTGCACAAATACTCTTACTCACTAAATATTTCCAATCACTTCTACTAGAAGGTGTTCTCAGTCAAGTCAAGTCAAGATATCTTTATTGTCCTCGGATGGCAATTTGCGGTGCAGCCAACAACATGGTGACATGGGACCACGACACGGGAAAACAATTAACATCAACAACAACAAACCTCATTAGATAAAAACTGGATAAAAATAAGGAGTTAAAGTGACCACAGTGCTATTAATTGTTAAGAAGGCCAACAGTACCCAGGATTTTCTAAACCTGTCAGTCCTGCATCTGGGCACATTAAACCTGTCAGTCCTGCATCTGGGCACATTAAACCTGTCAGTCCTGCATCTGGGCACATTAAATCTGCGTCTTGATGGAAGCAGTTTAAATTCAGGTGCAAAGGGATGGCTCGGGTCGGACAGGACAAGTCTCGCTTTGTTCAGGGCCCCCTGATTTTGGTGGTAATATAACATGGCTGTTGTACACGGAAATGTACATCAGACTTGATCCAGGCAGGTAATGGTGTTGCCGTAAAGGCTGCGTTCTCGCTGCATGTTGAAATCAACTCACGGCAAAGGAGAACGCAACTGATCCCACTCCCCTCTGGAAGGTTCCCAAGCCGATCTGCTGCAGCGTGACCAGGGTGACGGAGTCCCAAATGTGAACACAAGGCTGCAGGGGCTAACACACACACACACACACACACACACACACACACACACACACACACACACACACACACACACACACACACACACACACACACACACACACACACACACACACACACACACACACACACACACACACACACACACACACACACACACACACACACACACACACACACACACACACACACACACACACACAGGTTATATGTTATAAGTGGCACAGAACACTGTACGTTTGCATGATGTTTGCGTTGTTACTAGGGTCACCAATTGGGGGTCTGACCTTCAATGCCTGCATTAATGCTGTATGTATGCAGAAATACAATGCTATTTAAAGATGGAGATATATGTGTAGTGGATCAAAGAAGAGTGTCAGACTGGTATCACAGCAGTAGTCACCTTGCCGTCTTTATCCACCCCTGCTGCCTGGCCGGATGCCACTCGCACCTTGTCAGGGTGGAGGGTAAGACTGCAGAGAGAAGGAACATTAGCGAACCAAACAGCAAAAAGGGCTTTTGGACAAAAAACAAAATCCAATCCAAAATTCAAGCACTTTTCAAAACTTGAAAAACACAACATTAAAATTCAAGCATTTTCAAGCACTTCAAGCACCTGTATGAACCCTGGGCTTTAATTTGTCTAATTCAGTTGCACATTGGAGGATTATATTCATTGATTCCCTGAGTTATAGGGGGGGAAAAGAAAAAAACGTAAACATACTTGTTATATTAAAAGCCATCTTTGGCCACTGGAAGGCAGTTAAACAAGATGTGACGTGTGACATATTATCATCTTATTATCAAATGTGAGAAAACAGTTTCCCTTTTTACACATTCAGCAGACACAGAGCAACATTAGCATTCAGAGTTGTGTTTGTCAACCTTAAGGGCGCAATCACACGTGCCCCAGCACGTTTCACTGCTAAAGTCTAATTCATTTGACCAGCGTGAGTGCAACCGTACCGTGCCTAGCTGCCGCACGCTTGCCGGCCACGTCCCGTTTGGGAGAGGTGGGCTTTTGTAAAGCACGTTTGCACATGTACGAGCACGAGCATGCGCACGTGTACGAGCACGAGCCCGAGGCCTACGGCGGTTCTGAAGTCATTTTATGTGCGCCTGTTCGGACGTAGATAAAAGAAGGAGGGACCATGCGCGGACATTTAAAACAATGGCGGTGAAAGGTTCACGTTGGTGTGATGCGGAGGTGGAGTGTTTACTGCAGATTTGGTCGATGAAAAGATTCAAAAACGTCGGACAAGACGCACAAAAACTTGATGACGTCATCAATGCGTGTGACGTGTTACGGCGTGATGACGTATAGGCAGCAAGAAGCATTAGCCGAGGCCCAGGTAGTGCGAGTACAAACGGGCCTGGCCCGTGGGGGGAGAGGGAGGGGGGACAAGTACCCTAAAGCCCGGGGCACGGTACGGACGGACAGTGTGAGTGCGCCCTAAGTCCAACATCCTCGCTTCTTTTAGCTCCTGTTTGGTCTCCACCAGCTCCTGAGAAAAATATCTGCCCGCTCTCCTCTGTGTTCTCCAACTAGTCTCCGGCTGTGTCTGTCTGCTTTGCTTAAATGGGTTTGATGTTGTGTTGATTGATGGCTGTTTCTGCCAACTGGAGAAACAATCGACCAATCAGGGCTTTGTATGCACGGTTAAGAGCGAGGATGCCATTGTCGGACATAAAAGAGTACATCCATGAAAAATAGTGTCAGAAAAAAGCATAAAGGAGCAAAGAGGAGAGCAGCTGTGCAAGTTGTTGTTAACAAGTCAGTTCACCGAATGAACAACTCTTAAATGAATGGAAAAACTGGCTCCAACTGCTACAATGGTGTAAAGATGGCGTCAGTGGAATGGACACAACTAAACACAGTCACACTGAATAATTAGTCTGGTAGTCAGGGTCAAGTTGGTAAACTTTACTCCTTTCAACCTTGACAAAGGCAGCCAATACCAGATCCACTCTTTCTGTTCTTACCTTTCACAATAAAAGCCCTAGACTAACTGTTGACCTGCAGGTATGACTATTCGCAGGTGAGCATTTTCCCCCATGTTATTTATTTGTCACGCCCTGACCTTATAGTCATTGTTTGATTTCAAATCCAAATTGTTGGAGTACACAACCAAAGACATAAAGAGATGATGATGTTCTGCACTGTAGGGACAGCTGAACTGTAGCCTGCCACAAAGCCTTTAAGGGCCACTTGGAGTCCTAACTTGTCCATTAATTCAGGAATATACATATTTGGCCTCCATTTAGCAAACTGTAATTTTACACAAGCCTCCATCGCTTTTATTTTTCTATACATCAAAAACAAAAATTCAGCATCTATTCCAATTCCCATAAAGTCTGGTGAAGTGTCCAAGACATAGATTGAATCCGGTCTCCGTATATTCCCCATGCTTCTAGTTGATGAACAAACACATTTTTATTTTCACTGGTAAACTTTGGCATCTCTAGCCCTTCTATTCATTATCCAAAACACCATAACACTCTCAATAAATATGTCTATATACTTGAGTAGGTGTGTGTAAATGACTGTCAGCTAACTCTCCAAAATAAGGCTCATTATTTGGTCAAGTTGCTTCATGCTGAGAGCCTGGCACTTCCAAACTGGAATTCAGGGTGATTTGTTGAGAAAACAGGCTATGAATTTCCGTATACTCCACTGAGGGCCGTGTAAATCCTATTTGCATGATGCAGTAGGAAAGTCCCCTGCCTCTGACACCTGATATGAACCTTTTTTATATAAGCTGTTTAAAGAGACAACAGGTCACATCCATTCTTTCAGTATTGTTTTGTACACTTTTTTTGCTTAAAGTGGTTTAAAGATGTGCGCCAACATGCCAACGTGCTGATAAACTACCAGATCTCTAATACAGAGTAAAAACTGAACCAACCTCCAGCAGCCACGTGAAGAACTGGGTTCAATTAAGCAAAAAAACAACTAAATAATGATTTGCCCTTGGCGTGTTGGCTGTCAGTATGTTGATACCTCTTAATGGGGAGTTAAATGGACTTTAAAATGCTGTGACAGGTTCTAAAGGTCTGTAATGATGATAGGTTGTAATAGATTTTAGACAGGTTATAACAAGTTTCAACCCTTTGAACCCAAGACTATGTTTGATTTTACGGCCTTAATAAAGAGGCAAGTCTAAGATCAGCATGCCAGATTCCGATAAGCATGAGTTAGAAATGCTATCAATGTGCATGTCAGTTGTACTACACAGTGTATGTTCTAGGACAGTGATTTCACCATCAGGCACCTTCGTTCCCATCACCAGGGTTCCTAATATTTTTTCCAGATCGTTTTCCAGGACTTCTCCAGGACATTCACAGTGATGGTCTAAATCAGGGGTGTCAGACTGATCCAGTAAAGGTGTGTTCTTGCTTGGCTGGAATAAAAACCTGCAGCCACAGCGGCCCTTTACTGGATCAGTTTGACACATGTGATCTAAAGTGTATGACAGACAGGGGTCGCACCATAAACTAATATGTCTATATGTTAATGCAGTAGTAGAGCGGGAACTCACAGGCAGGGCCAGTGGGACTCTGCACATATTTAATGTGCGGTATACAACGGAAGTAAACCCGGAACTTTTAGTGACGATCTAGGTCGACAAACCAACCGCTGTCAGCACTAACATGGCTGCTTATTTACATCTAGCCCCGGGATGTCTCCACAGACACACAGATTGGAATACTCATCAAAAAGGCAACAAGTGCTTTCATTAGTGGGTCACATGATCAATCACCATTGTTTTAACTCACTATTTGATAGATAGGAATTTATAAGACAATTAAACAGATGAAAATCTTACAACTTTAAAACCAAAATGGTCCTAGCCAGAGTTGAATGACAAACCTCAAACCTCTGCAGGCAAAATACACTTTGGCAAGAAAACCACACGTGCTAACAAATTTACCTTATTTCAACCGTTTAAAAGAGGTTGGGAAGAAAGCAACGCTAATCTATAAACCTAATAAATCTACCAGTTACCAGCCAAAGTTACTAATATTTACATGTCAGGGCTCATTCTAAGCTGACAAAAACTTTTCTACATATGTTTACACAACCTACAGTAACCAAGAGCAGCCTATTCAAAATACTCTCATCCATAAGCTACCATTTGAACCCTGAGCATTATTTAGCCCTATCAGATGGCAGTGTTATACGTTTTGGCGAGAAGTGATGGATCGACTAGTAGTTTGTCCACAGCTAAAGGAAAATAGAAATCATTTTCAGGATATTTTTCCTTTTCTCTCATTTTCCATGTGTATTCCATAACTGGAAAAATGGTCAACAGTTCCAGGTTTTCCAGGATGCGTGGGAACCCTGATCATGCTTTGGGTTATGCAGACATGAAGTAATTTGTCATGGAGTCAGTGAGTTCGCTGTAGCCCACACCTGACCCTGGAGCTCTTTTCAGCCTTGGTTATGCCAGGCTAACACTTCCTGTTCAGCTCTTCAACTGTAAGTGTATAATTGTTTAAGTTCATCTCATTTATAAATGTTGATTATATAACTTGTCTTCTACTGACCAGCGGACGCAATCTGTGTGTTTGTGATAGTGGCGCTGTGTGCGGTTGTTGATGTGGTAAAGCACAACCACACAGGCGATGAAGTACACAGCCTCGCCCGTTGGAAGGAAGTACATGTTGGCGCGGCAATCCCGTCCCCTGTAACCGTAGCTGGCATGACAGTGTTAAGGCGACATTCATGGTAATCATTGATCCACTTCGTCGTTAAAGGAATGGTTCATCCAACAATGAAAATTATTGAATTGACTAATCTGCATGTGAGAATATTAGTTTATATTGATTTTTTCACTGACGAAGTTGATTCAAAAGTGACACCAACAGTTTCACTAACTGTTCATCTGTGGTCTATGATTCTCTCACAGAAACTAGACTATAAAAGAGAGATTTTCCAATACAGAGAGTGTGAATGAATCCAGGAAATGATCACACAGGGAAATCAGCACTGTCTGAATGTAACATCACCCTATGAAATATGAACAAGAGGCTGAACACTGCTGTGGCATTCTGGAAGGATACACCCAGTCTAACTCCAGTCTCTCCGAGGGCGGCTCCATCTTCAGGTCTTCATAGTTCTGGATGTTTGAGGGGATGTACATGGTTATGGGTCGGCCTCGGATGAACATTTTGATTGACTGTCCTGGAAGACAAAAACAGCAGAGGACCAGTACTGTAGCGGTAACACACAGGTAGTCAGACAAAGACAGCTGTTTATTGGATCCTGTATCCTATCATTACTTCCTCTTACTACCATGTATTGTACATCATAAATTTGTGATTCCCAACCAGTGTGTAATTGTACCTCAGTGGCTACTTCTGCCACTGGGGGTACTTGGAAAAAATGTGGAACAGTAAAACTAATTTGAAAAAGTTGAAATTATGATTTGATTATCAGCTGTAACATCTTAACACTACATGTTGATGGTACGTAAGAGTGTGTGAAAAATAGTTATCAAGCTAGAACAGATATTTAAACGCAATGGACAAACTGTTGAAATAGTTAGCTAAAAGTAATGGTGAAACGGTTGAAATAGTTAGCTAAAAGTAATAGTTAAATGGTTGAAAGAGGTAGCTAAAGTAATGGATAAACAGTTGAAATAGTTAGCTAAAAGTAATGCTGAAACGGTTTAAATAGTAAGCTAAAAGTAATTGGTAAATATTTGAAATAGTTAGCAAAAAGTAATGGGGAAACGGTTTAAATAGTTAGCTAAAAGTAATGGTGAAACGGTTGAAATAGTTAGCTAAAGTAATGAATAAACAGTTGAAATAGTTACCTAAAAGTAATGGTTAAACGGTTTGAATAGTTAGCTAAAAGTAATGGATAAGCATTTGAAATAGTTAGCTAAAAGTAATGGTTAAAAGGTTGAAATAGTTAGCTAAAAGTAATGGATAAACAGTTTGAATAGTTAGCCAAAAGTAATGGATAAACAGTTGAAAGAGTTAGCTAAAAGTAATGGTTAAAATGTTGAAATAGTTAGCTAAAAGTTATGGTTAAAAGGTTTAAATAGTTAGCTAAAAGTAATGGATAAACAGTTGAAATAGTTAGCTAAATAAGAGCTTCAGTCCAATTCGTATTACGGTTCCAAACCAGCCTATATTGACAGTTAAATGTATGAAACAATTAAGAACCTCCACTTTAATGGAATGAATAGTTTTACATATGCAACATACACTGGGAATTTCACAATAGGTGTATCTATGTACACAAAACATTATTTTGTAAGATTTTCTCAAGATCTGTCTGAAAAAGCACTTGACCTCAGTTTTTCCGCATAACGGAGCTGCCCGTCAGGCACGTACAAGGCAAGACGGGTGAAAAATAATATTGTGTCCCTTATCATGCACCCACAGCCTCTTCTTCCTTGCTGCTTCCCTTACTCTTCTTACTGGTAGGGCTAGTGCTAGCGCCTGCTTCTTAGTAGGGGAATGCTGCATCTTTGTGGCCGGCAACAACAAAATGAGGTTGTCTGCCTGCCGCAAATTCTCTGAACACTTAGTCAGATGTGTGCTAAACCCGGCAGAGAGTGCAGCTCAAATTGCCTTGTGTCTGAACGGGCCTTTATGGTGAGTTTCAGCTCATTATTTAGCTGTCCGGTCCATAACTTCAATGTCATTTTTGGATGCAGCAGAGACAGATAGGACCAACTGGTAAACATAATGGACCATATAGAAGCTACAGAGGGAGAGATTTCCCTCCGGAGTTGGTGGAGACCAAAACAGAGCAGAAGAGAGAGTAAATATTGGACTCCAAATGAATGCTAATGTTGCTGTAACTGCTGGGTTAAAACAAATGGTGTGGAATGATATCATCATAGCACCAATAACATTTGAATGGGCTTATTTGATTGACAAACAGCAAAGATGTGTCCAGTGACGTTTAAGCATTTTTTACTTAAAGCTGCATTAATTGGTTATTTGGACCGCGTGGGGGAATCAGGGCAAATTTCCAACAGTGAATGGGATCTTGCTGGAAAAGAACAGCATGCTCTGTTGACCTTTGCAGCGTAAAAAAATAAAGACATAAAGAGACATAATAGCAGGTCTACCTTGGCTGTAGGTTCCTCGTCTGGATCCGGGGGATCCTGTGTGACAATGAAAATGTGATGTTAGCCTAACAAATAAACACCAAGATCCTCTAAGCCAGGGGTGTCAAACTCAAATTCACAGTGGGACAAATTTAAAAACTGGGACAAAGCTGCGGGCGAAACTCAGTACTTGCTAAAAAAAAAAAAAAAGACTGCAAATGTGCATGTTTCCCTTCTCCCCAGATGTGTAATGTTGAACCTTTTCAGTGCAGGTCCTTGTTCTTGTCGTGGTGTTTCTTGGGATGGATTAAGTGTGTCTGCAAAGACTGGTAGCATGGATGCTCATGTTTGTCAACAGAAAAGTAGACGTGTATGTGCTTTATACTCGCGGGCCAGCTCTCACAGAACCTTGATATGATCTTGCGGGCCAAATATAATTACACCGCGAGCCAGATTTGGCCCACGGGCCTGAGTTTGACACCCCTGCTCTAAGCTTTCAGCCGCAGCTGATTCCAGCCACACCTGATTCCAGCCACACCTGATCTAATCTCCACTTTACCATGCTGCTCAGACTCAGGGCCTTTAAAAAATAAAATAAAGGCTGGGCAAGAGAAAAAAGAAAAGCTTGTTTCAGGTTCACCAGACAATTTAGGAAAAGGAAGAGAACAATCAACATATAAAAAAAACGATAAGAACTGTAGATTACAGTTAATATGACGGTAAAGACGCAAGTCACTGTTTGGGGAATATTACCAGGAAAGGTAAAAATAAGGCTATATAAACTATTTAAGTGTTATGATC
This sequence comes from Echiichthys vipera, assembly GCF_963691815.1. Taxonomy (NCBI): domain Eukaryota; kingdom Metazoa; phylum Chordata; class Actinopteri; order Perciformes; family Trachinidae; genus Echiichthys; species Echiichthys vipera. Next base: position 19,955,447 of record NC_139847.1, read on the forward strand.
AATGAAACCAACACAAAAAAACACAGTGGGGCTGTCTCATGTACCACGTACTACTACATACTAGGAGAATGCTTAAGCTGCAGGTTTTGAGGTGGATTCAAGTGACGAAACGAGAAGCGACTGTTCAGTGTAAACAACATGGAGGCTTCCACAGATGAGATGAGCAGCTATGGATCAAGCTGCTCCCTAACTCTTTTTTCTCTGGATCCTTCTGTTGAATATGGACCGGGCTCCTGAAATTGGGCCTTTGATCCTTAAATTCACGTTACACAAACGGAAAATATCCTTTACCCACATGTTATCTACTTTCTGAGCTTTGCCAGATTGGTTGATTTGGCCCGTATGTTGGTGATAGACAGATGGTTTATCCAATGAGCAACCAGTATTTTCAACCCTTCCCAAAAGATCTCCAAACCAGAGTTCCCAGATGGATCTGCCGAGACAAATGAGTATCAAATCATCTGGAGGAGTCCAGTTATGGACAGGCAGCCATACTTGTACACAGTAGAAATACAGGTCAAAGAATGAATAGGAAAATGACTGATCTGACCAGGGAGTCAATGTCAGCTTTGAGTGAGAGTTTTAACAGTATTTAAAATTAGGTCTCCAGAGACATTTGTCCTATGCCTGCTAAATTTCCTGCTGCTCTCCACCGTCAGGAATCTCAAAAGCTCATGCCAAGCACAACTATTATTCAATCAAACAAGAGTTATGAAGACAGAAAGAGAGCAGGGGAACACTTGAAAAATGTTTTTATGGCAGCCTCCTCCGCAGAGCTGGCCATCCATCATTCCGTCAGGCTGGTTGGAGTGTTGAGGCAGCTCGCTAACCACAGTGGGTGTGATTCAAGGCTGCGCCCTCGGCCCAAACTGGCCCTGCAGTGTTTGGCTTCACAAGAACTCACATAAAAGAAACGTAGTGGCCAGTTTAGAAAAAAAGAAAAGCGGGGGAAATGTCCTGTGGATATAAAGGTAGCTTCTTAATGATGTGGTGACTTTCAGCTGGGTGTCAAGCTGAGGTTTTATGTCAATAGTTATCTAGGCAGGTTTTCCTGAGGGAGAGGTTTGAAACGTTCAGGTTCCCCAAAGCCCTTTCCTTTTCTGTCATCATGTTACGTAACTTCCACACTTGTGTGAATGGTCATTAAATAAGGTGATAACACATGTAACACTGGCAGCACAGATGTACTGGATTGTTCATGCAGATTAGAACAAAATGTTCTTAAACTGTGCTTCCCATGCTCGCGTGAAGCCTAAAATGACCCAGGTGTAGCTATTTCACTTTTGGATAAAATAATTAACACCTTCTTCTGGCCAATAAAAAGTTGAATTCATAATAAAATAAACAATAAAACACTCCCTTTCAATCTCAATTCAATTCACTCACAGTTTTCACTGCTACATCTTGACTTGGTCTGGTATGACAAGTAGCTAAATGTGACTAATGTTAGCCAACTTTAGGTAGATATTGTTTTATAACTGACATGGCTGACTTAGGAATGGGAATATTGGAATTATTTTGGTTATTTAAGGTTTTTTGAGGAATCTGTTTATTTCTGCCCCGTTCTGTTTCCATGGTAGCAGCCAATAGCGTTGGGCGTTGCTAGTTGCCAGGGTTGTCTGTTGTTGGGTGCAGCTACTGTAGGCTGGCACTGGGTGAAATGGAGTTTGCCAATCCTGCAGCTGCTTCAGAGCCTCAGTGAAGGGGGCGTTATTTGTTCCAGCAGCTGAGTGAGCGGAGACGGGCAAAAACCAGAGTCACTATAGGCCGAGCATTCACTCCATGGACTGAGAGAAAGGAGAGGAACGCCATTTAAACGCACGCCCACATGGCTACGCTTCTCCTTGATCGCTAACATCACTTTCATCTTTGCTTAGCTGGAACGGCTAACGCTAACGGCTAACAGTAACTGTCAAACTCCTCTGTAATACTTGTTTTTATGGTGTGATTTGCTGGAGGGGACGGATTCAAACAGGCTTAAACAGACTCCGGTCTCCTGGAGGTTACTGGGCCGGGTCTGACCAACCTGGCAACCCGACTGCTTGAATTTGTTTTTGTTGTTGCGACTATGATCTTGAGACACTAGATGGCCGTGTTCTGCTCATTCTCCAGATTCAACCTTTAATGCAGGATGTTGCTTGTTGAAAAGTCAGCAAAGAAGTTAACCTTAGAGTTCCCCATCCACGGTGTCAAAACCAAAATGCTTGCAAACATTATCTCTTGTACTATTTCGTGTCACGATTGTTTGTTCAACACAGCTTGCTATTTTTTTCTTTTCATGTTAATGAAAAGAACAGCAATACCAGGAACTGCCTGTTGCATTCAAATAGGTCATTTTTTTCCTGTGTAGGAGTGTAGTTTGAGTACAGTCCTCTCTAATTAGTGTTTTTTTAACATCACTCAAAGAAATATGATATGTCACTTGTAACATCCTGTACAGCTCTGTCAATCTCAGCCTGGCTTGTGTTTAAAGTTTTCCACTTTGACAAATAGAATTCTTGTTTTGCTTGATTTTCACAAACAATGTGAGAGCATGAAAGACAGAGACAGTCCTCTAACACTCTGTACTGTGGGAATGAGGCCGAAACCAGACTAAACGTAACCAGACTGAAGGCCAACACTCATAAAAGCTACGCTAACCACAAATGCGGTTGGTTGGGAAATGCATTCACTCTTGCACAAATAACTACATGTGTGAACCAGTAAGAAGCAGCATGGGCACAAGTACAGAAAAGTATAGTTCAACTCTGGTCCTGCCAACACTGAAGTCAGGAAAACTTGAAAAAGTCCCTGATTATAACTAAATCTATGGGATTATACTTCTGTTACAACTGCATTCACTGGAAAAAATCATCCCTTGCTCTTCTGTTTTTGCATTGCACTCCATATAAAAGGTCACCTGTCAATCAAAGGGACTGTTTTCATGTAAATACACAGCAGAGCCTGTTCTGTAATGTCTGACTATAGACACCGTCTGGCAGGCAGCATACTGAGGAAAAACTGCCAAGGGCGTTTATTCCATCAATAGGATGGATCAATATCACAGTGATTCACAGAATTTCCAACGGGAGCCTATAAGATGTTAACGTTATGCTAACCCTTACACTTATTATACAACCCTTTCTTGGAACGAAGATATACTTGGTTGTCCAGTTATTTTTATGGTTCTGTCTGCGTATTTGTCTTCTGTGTCTTCCAATAATGGAAGATGAGAGCGACAATAAAGTGTAGCGCTGTCAAACTTTCCCTTTTACGTGTTCCCTTTCTGTGTACAATCACGATGTTGTTTGGGGACTTATTTTTTGTTTCACTGACTTCTACTACATGACAGGACAAGACAAAGGCTTATCCAGGCTTATCCTTTATTAGATGAGAGATAGACAGACAGGAAAGCTGAAAGAGAGAGAGCGGATGACACGCAGCAAAGGGATTGGAACCCAGGCCGCTGCCAAGGACTCAGCCTACGTGGGGCGCACACTGCCAGTTGACTTAGAGCTCTCCCCAAGACCCTGATTATTGACATGTGTGTGCATTAAACAGTGTACGGCACTAGTTGTAATGAACTGAAAAGACAGTTGGCTGTCTGAGACGGTCAGCCGGTACTTGTCTCAAACTCAGTGACCTGTCAGTTCTGTTCTTCTTAAGGCGCATTTCTGCTCCCATTTCGTGCGTAAATAGAGACGTACGTTATCAACGTGATAATCGTCTCTGCTTTCAGGGGTCCTTTAAGTTGGAATGAAAACTGAGCAAAACATCCTCTAGAGGGTGCTGTTCAAATTTAAAAGTTACTCTAATTAATTTTGGAAAAAGGGTTTTTACAACAAAGAGGAGATAATGATCCTGCGTCTGTTGAGAAGGAGGCAAAATGGCGGGCAGCGTTGGTCTGTGAGACCCTAAATACATCCCGGAGTGTGAACGGAGAATTCTACACGTTGGTTTGACAGATTAGAGAAGTTGACGACAAACGTGATTTTCAGTATTTCAGGATGTCCGTCTGGGCTTTTGATGACTCGGTCTCTCCTGATATTCACGGTACTGTTTGTGTAAAGTGCCGACACTGCCCCCACAATTTCAGGTGGTACTGCAAAGTTTAGATACGGACAGAAATACGGACCAAAATGAATCAGAGTATGGACAGAAGGCTCCGTCCGTATCCGTATGCGTTTCTAACGTAGAGCAGAAATGAGCCTTGCAGTTGCAGGCGACTCTACACAGTGACAGCGTCCCATCAGTTCCAATTAATCCTTACAGAAGAGGAATGTTTATTCTATAACTTTTCATCACAGTAAACTGCTCAAACGTTACAAAAGTGGCCTAAATTGTCACAACCTCTCCAAAACTATTTAACCTGCCCATTCAACAAAATGTACCCCAGTGGAGCGGGAAAATAATCAATCTGGTGCGCTATTTGTGTCATTTTTTCTATTCACGTCTTTGCATTGACTTTGTTTGTAATTGTGGTGCACAATTTGTGTGAAATCTGGCTGGTGTGAATACAACATAAGGCAGCATCACACACAGCAGAAACAGCACCTATATGCAATCAAAGATAATAAATACAGAAAACCAAAATAGAATTAGCAAATGGGTATAAAGAAAGAAACCACAAGTTATGAGAGTTGCCAAAAAACTAATGGAATGAACTGGCCATTTGGATAGTGGTGAACAGAGTGATGTGATCTGTTTCAAGATTAAAGACAAAATAGAAAAGTTAGAAGATACATCACCTGCACTGGTGACCAGCTCTTTAGCTCGGCTGTGGAGACAGAAAACAACTGTGTGAGAAAGATATATGACACCATCACCAGTCTCTCACTTCAGAATCACACTGCGTTACTGCAAGGTTTTCATGGGATAGGAATTTTATTATTATTCATAGGGGCCCATCAGTGTTCCAGCGAGTGTCTCTTTGATGAGATATGTGAGGCTGCAGCGGCGATAGGAAAAAGTGAGCTGTGTGACTGTGTGGTGACAGCTGTGAGTGATAGCAGTGTGGCTCACTTCTCCAGGCTGGGGGAGCGGGTAAGGAGGTTGGCCGAAGATGCCGCCTTCTTGTCCAGACGTTTCCTCTGCCTCTCCGGGTTCCCCAGTTTCTCGCTGTTCCTACGAACCCTGGGACACCAGAGGACAGAAATCAGTTAGTTTCCAGGCTAAGGCTGTGTGTCCACATGCAGGCACTGAACCCCACACAGACACAGGAAGTTGACCCCAACATTTATGCATGCAACACAGTAGTTTACAGATCTTTTGCATGTATAAAGAGAATGGCAGACAGAAACATGCAGGTTTGTCTTGTGATGTTTGGGATCTTTATGATTTAATTCCCAACCTTTTAAAAAGGATAAATCTGGGTCTCGTATTTAGTTTTGGCCATCATTACTCTCTGTAATAATCACATTGCACTCATCAAAGTCACTATTAGAGCAATGGTTGTTGATTTCAGACAGGTGTAGAGGAGAAGCTTCTTATTTCTATCTGGCGACTGTCAGTTTTGCTGTATAAACTTCAGCTATAGCTAGCTAGCTAATGAACTCCAGGAGTTAGTCTAAGGCTACATGGTCTACGCTTTCATTCTAAAAGGCATTTTAAAACGCAGCACACAAGTGTTTTAGCTCTGCATCAGAAATAGTTACCTTCCATATTAATCGGCTGAAAATACATGTTATTATTTGGGAATACTGGGCATGTGCAGTTTCTCAATTAAAAATACAGAAAAGACTTCAGGGGAAGAACAGAAATGGTCAAATGTAAAACCGGAGACTTATTTGCTTTGGCCGTCGACGAGTTGGAACGGTTACTGAAAGTAATAAGAGTACAAGGTGGTTGTTTATGTTCGTCTAGACTAAAATACAAACACCTCTGCTTTAGGGGTTCGGAAATGTCGGAGTAGTGCAGACGCAAGGCATGAACGTAGCAAAAGATATGCGTTTTAAAAACGTTGTAGTGTGGATATAGCCTACAACACTGAAGACTAACTAGTCCAAGGTAAAGAGTTAGCTGGACAAGCTAATGTGTGGCAAATGTATCTCCGGTAAATCCATTACAGGGCAGGACAGAGCGGTTAATGTTAGCCTAAAGTCTGAAATAGCAAACAGGACCAGGTGTTACACTTCCAGTCCTGAACAGGTTTTTTTCTAACATCACCTGTAACCAGACGGTATGTAGTTAGCCGATGACATGTTAACTCTTGGCACCGGAAATAAAGTGCCAAGTTATTACTTTAGGTATTAAACTAGGTAGTAGGTACTGCAGCTAGTGTGTGCTTCCAGAGCAGGAAGTAGGTCTCAAGATTTTGACGGATGTTTACAACAGACAGTTAGGGGACTAACTTCTGTTCATCTTCTCTTCTCTTACAAACAAGTTTGGCTGACCTGGAGGTTTGTTCACAACCTTTCTTGCCCCATCAGACTTCTATTTAGAATGCCATCTTGTTCCCAGAAGCCACTAGTGAAATTGGTGAGTTCAATGTCATTATTACAAATAAAAGAGTTGGGCTAAACTAAAATGACCCTGGCCTAAGACTAAAATGATTTTATTGGAAATCATCCAAATTCCTACTCCTAAACTGGAAACTTGTAGAAGAGAGGATTGGTGAGGGTCTCAAAGTGAATTTGAAATGGACAGATGAACAAGAACCCACCCAAACACACTTGTGCACCATAATGAATCTCTTACTGAGGATTTCTTGAAACACACCCTGTGTTTCCTGGTGACATGCCGTTGTAGCAGTAGCATCACCGGAGGAAGTGTTACGAGACTTAAAGCAGAAAAAAAGCTTTACTGTCTTTCTACGTCACTGGCCTCAGATTGAGGAAGTGAAACTCAGCTGGCAACCACCCCCTCCTTCCAAATTTGCTTACAACTAATTTTAAATAAATTGCTGAGAATGTAGAGGTGTAGTAGACGGAGCACCAAGCCCAAACTTTCCCAGTACCTCAGGTTTCCATAGAAGGGCGTGACAGAACAAAGGGACTAGAGCACATGTTCCCATCACCAATGAAACCCTTTAACAAGCCACAACAAGGGGGTAGGACAAGAGAACACATGCATGGCCGAGCACATACACAAGTAAACAAAAGCCGCAGTGCCCTGGCACTGTGCTCTCTTATCACTATAAAGACAATCATTGAATTCACAGTGAAAAACAAATCACAGCATGCAAGAGATCCTTGATTTGTTAAATGTCTGATTAAAAGAGCAGAACTGCATTAAAAGCAATCACGATTCCAGGCAGTATGTGTGTTCCCGCAAAACCCAGTTGAATGGCAGATACTTAGTGGCACTGTGTCAACTCTGCACATCTGCATCGTCTTACAGAACCATCGACTTAAATAATGTGTGGTTACAACAAAGTTGTAACTGCGAGGACCACTCTGGAGGTTCTTTTGATTGATATTAACTCTGATGTTTGCCGTTTGGACGGATATTCAATTTCAAAACATTTCATGTCCTCGAAAGGTTACATCTGCACAGTCTTGCAAACCCCCTGACCTTTCTCATTCAGTGTAGGTGTATGCATACATAGTGTAACCCTACCCCTACTAGCCCTTTTTGTACATTATGCTGTGTCCAATTGCCCACATTTTCCACTTGGCTCAAATCTCTGTGGCGTGAAGCTAATCTTGGACATGTCACTCAGTGTAGAAGAGCGTTGCCATTATGTTCTGCTACGGCTTTATGTTTCGCTCGCCCCCTGCTCAAACACATGGGGTAGGAAGCCCGTGGAGGCTGGAGCGAACATAACGACAGAACATGTCATCCCCCTCGGGTTTCCTACTAAAGCGCGGCTCAGTCACACCATGGCAACTTGAGGCTGATTGCAATGCAACTAGGGTCTGCAGTCACACAAGTCAGAAGCAAGATCATTCTAATTTGTCCTTAAAAGCCATGCAATCAATCACGAGAGAGAAGGGGATTATAAAAGCAGTGGTGGAGAGGAGGAGGATGGTGAGATCACACACAGCGGTTTCTTCTCTGCTTCGTGGATGGGGCTCAGGGGACCGGAGCGGGGGCTGAGGTTCTGGTCTGAGGTCCGGACTGAGGCGGAGACAGGGCCCAGCTCCTCTGGAGAGCAGCTTCCATCCTGGAAGTCCTCCCTCTGGAGGCCTCTGATCGTGGTGGGCTGAATGGGCTCCTCCACTGACGACGTCCAACTCAGCTCCTTTTCCTGCTCCCCTCCTCCTTCTACATCCTCGTCCTGCTCCTCGTCATCCTCTTCCAAGCCGGGGACGCGGTGGAGCTTTCCCCGTGTGCCCTCAACCACGGGCTCCCCTGGAAGGAGCGCGTCCTCCAGTTGCAGACTCTTGACCCGCCTGGGGAGAGGGACCCTGTCCTGCCCAGTGTCCTGCCCTGGAAGGGGGGGCTCTGTCTGGGTTGACCTGTCCAGTGTTGCTGGTCTTGGTCTCGGCTTCATGGACACTGGACTTCCTACGTGGCCATTCTCATTGGTCACGATGCTGTCTGACAGCTGGCTAGAGATATTTCAAAAGGTTGAGGTCAACATGAAGGAGTCATACAGGCAAATCACACAGACATCAAATAAACACAAGCAGGAAATATGGCTATAGGTTAGCCGGTACTGGTGTCACACAGTGTTTGGGCATACCCTGGTGTCATTTTTTGCCCACTGCTCCCACCATCGGTTTTCTTTTTTTTTTTAGAAGGTTAACTTTAGAGCATCAGCACCCACATGAAAGTGGAGTCAGGACGAGAGCAGGAGTCGGGACAATGGTGTCAAAGTGAAAAGCAAGACTGCAGATTTACTCACGGCTCGCAGAGAAAACCGACTAGAAACTAGATCTCGAGCTGACGACGCTAGGCTCTGAACAGCCCAGTGGGTTAACGTCACATTTACACACAGTCTGGGGTTAACATGGGCTGAGCTTCCGGATGCTTCCAACTTCTGTCTTAACCAAGGGTATCATAGTTTTTGCTTGTTTTAGTTTAGTCAGATATGAAACAACTGTGGCACAGTGCCATCTCCTGGAATGTCAAGGCCGTTCAATTGATACAATGCTAGTATATAAAAATGACATTACTCAATACCTCTCTCCATACCACAGCAAAAAGCAAAAAGTCTTTGGCACTCATTCTTCATTAAAGACCTGCACACAGTGCTGGTTCAGACAAATGTTACTGATAACACACCAACACACAGTTGGTTTAATTAGTGTTGTTTAATGAATGCTACCTTTGGGTTAAAAATCTGATCATAGATCTGATTTTTTTTATAGCTTCTGTACTTTTGATACTATCAAATGTGGATATCATATTGTTTTGAAACACACGGTATTGAATGGCATCAATACTTTTGACAACCTCAGTCCAAGAGTTGATGGAAAAGTCTCATTTCTTCCGGTCGTGAAATATCATAGTTAAAAAGCTAAAACTGAAATGATTTTACATTTTTACATTTATAGGTTTGTTTTAAACTGACTGAGTTTTAGTTTTTCTTGAAGGTTTTAGTTGTTATTTAGTTTCAATTTACAAAACAATTAAAATCTTTTTTTCCACATTAGCTTACTATAATAACGCTGGTCTCAAAAGTGTGCTGCCTAACAAAAGCTTGTGTGCGCCGGAGAGGCCAGACATAGCTGTGGTGTGTTTGAGGTGTAATCGGTAATCTCGGTGTTGTCATGAGGTTATTAACCGGTGGGAATATGTCCTCAGTGTAGCCTCCCTACGATACATCAAGTGAAATAAAACAATAATGGGCCCTCATCGGCCCTGCTGTCCCTCTGAGCCCTGGGCGTGTAGGTCCAGTACCTGGTAGCAGGGTGGCGGATCCCGTCCACGGCTGAGCTGGAGGAGAGTCTTTTGCTGTTGTTGCAGCCATCTGAACAACACACTTGGTTCAGCACTCGAGCAGCGCCTGGGTTCACTGAGTGGGAGGAGAGTTGATTATTATTTGACTGATGACTGTTGATGTGGCGTAGTTTCCCATGAACAGTCGATCAGAGATTTACAGTGTGCTCCATCCAGGGCAAGGCTTCTTTTGAAAAAAAAATGTATTCTATCGCATATCACAATGGAAAACTATAAAACAATATTTGATTTGATACTTCTGTGTCAGTCACTTGTGCTATCTAGTCCCAGTGTTTCACTCAGTGGATCTGAACCTGATGAGGCTCCTGATGAGTAGGTTTATAAAAAAATATATACATATACATTTTTCTACACTACACTATTATTACTGTCATAACTTTTTAATATCTCAGATTGTTCTATGCCTTTGTGAGTAATGTTGCAAATACATCACCAAGACATGAATCTGGATTTATGTAAAGCACAGGATTAAACAAAAACGTTCCCATTTGGTTAATCTATGTGCAAACACAAAAATGCACTACTGTATATCACTATATAATATCACACTATGAAATGACACATACAGAGACAGAAGATTGTATCCGTATCCCCCACTTCTTAAGTGGATTAAAGTGACTGGTAAGGTACAACATTTCTGGTTTCATGGGAAAAACAGAAACCACTTTGAGTGCACATGAGGACACTTGAATCAATACTTTGGTTGTATGATAATGCATGATAATGATGGCAATCAGATAATTACCCTCTTCTTTTATGCACTGATTGGTCTTATTCCAATCTTCAAAGCAAACATAAGTGTCTGAAACGGGCCTCACATTCCTTTTTGCAGCTCAGCTCAACAACCACAGCACCTCACTGTTCAAATTAATTGGAGAACACATTTGATGAACTTAGTTTACTTGCTTAGTTTGGCTCCATTCCAGTGTGCTCTTGATTGGTCGGCTGCTCTGCTCTGCTGTGATTGGTCAACTGCTTATGCTGCGTACCGGGAAATGTTATGCCCCTTACGGTATACAGAGTCAGTTACCTCAGCAGCTGAAAACACCGCCTATATGGAAGCTAGCATTAGCTGCGCAACATGCTAGTGTTAGCTTTAACAGGTTAACTTCCAAAATAAACACCAAAAAAGCATAGAAGTGGCAGAACTTCCAGCTTACAGTTTGATCATGTGTTCAGCAGCCAATAGAAAGGGCAGGATTCTTCTATGGAGACAAATTCCGGAAGTTCGAAGAAATCTCTAACAGCGACTAACACACTAGCGCTAAGAGCTGAGCACAGCCAACCCAGACGGTCGGCAGGGCTCACGTCTGAATGCAAGTACTTCATTATCTGATGCTTTGGTTTTATTAAACATGACTATAAAACATTAGAACTACATTTATAGGTCAGAAAAGACGGAAAAGCATAATAGGTCCTCTTTAACAATGGACCCTAATATTGCTGTTTGACATAACTTCAGACTACACCAAATACATTTGTTTTTAAAATGACTATCCTTGGGCATTTATTAGTTTCTAATCATTTTAGGTTCCTTCATTGACAAAAGTGAAATGCACAGCATTGTGTACATGTCTTTGCTTATGTAACAGTCAAGTGTGAAAACACTGGACAATCTCCTACTAATGTACCAAATATCAGGTTGAAGATCAGTCACCTGCAATGAGCTGCTGCGTGAGGATCGGTAAGAGCTGATCATGGAGGCGGATCCTGCGCAGGGCATCAGCCAGTGAGGATTTCAGCAGCGTGATCTCATCGTCCTGCGCCTGCAGACGCACCTCCATCATGGATGTTCGGTCTGGGAACTCGGCGCTGCTGTCTGCGGACGCGTCATCTATAAAGAGACCAAAGAGGTGTTACATTTTATAACGGTGGCTCAGAAAAGCAGCGCTTGTTGTGAAAAGCCTGGCTTGAATGAGCCAAACAAACTAAAGAGGAAGCATCCGTTTTATCAGATGAGTTCTAGCGTTGCTATAAGACAAAACTTTGTGCTCACAGTCACAGAACAACACATTAAACATAAAATATGAACAATCACATATGACAGCAATAAATCAACAAAACCACTGCCATAAAAAGCCAAAGAGAAACTCTTAGCAGCATGTTGTAGACCAGCGGTGAGCTCAGACTGACACAAGATCAACTCCGTTTGCTCAGTTTGTTGAAGCGCTCTGTTTCTAATTATGATGGGCTCAAAACACATGAACATAGTAAATAACATTTGTGTACAGAATGTAGAGACACAACATGGCATTAAACAAAACTGAAGTAGTAAATACGACTTCAGCAGCAGGATATTTGTTTTACAGCAAGAAAAGAAGAAACTTAGAATTTTAGAGATACTAGGGTTTTGAATCAGTTGGAGACATTCGGACGTTTTTATTTGCCTTGACTCAACCAAAGTAATCATTTAGGCTGGCCTTAAGCAGTGGCTCTTCAAATTCATTGCACCCAGCGACCTTTGAAAGGGATGTTTTTATCATGGTATCCCTCAGTTTTTCACAATTACTCCCACCTCTTTACCTTTAAAAGTTTCTTTTTATCACAGACAACACACATTAATTAGCATTAATATGATGTAAATGGGCAAACAACATCATTATGCTTTGTTACTTTGTAAAAAGCAATGTAAAAATGTAGTTACTATCCTTTTTTTTTTTAATTCCTCTCATCTCGCCAACAATAAAAAAATAAATAAAATCAGAAATAAATCTGGCAGCACCCTTGGTCAGCCCTAGAGCCAAAGATAAGACAGTATTTGCTGACGGTCTAAGCTCTACAAGTTGGGAACCACTCAGTGGAAGTCAAATATTGGACATGCGCTCAACCGTAAGGTAGTAAACAACAGAGCAAATGTATTTGACGGTAAAAACAGAATTTAGTTTGTCCTAAACAATACAGTCCCAGTGTTTGTTATGGAATCGTGACCAGTTGGAGCATGAGAATGATGCCTCATTTCCACAGCATGGTTCAGTTTGGCTCAATTCAATTCTGGTACCAGAACTCTAAAGGTGTAGGCAGGACTCTCCGCTGACATTGATAGCGACGCCTATTGACTTCAATTGTTTGCTGTAGTGTACGGTGTTTTGCAGGCTGCCATTTTTGGAAATCTGGGTCAATTGCGGTCGCTATTAACGGTAGCTATTGAAAAAAATCTCGCTTTTGTACTGTTGGGCTAGTGACAATTCTCTCCTGGACAGTCAGTAGTCTGCAGTGTTTTCACTGCATCTTTTAGTATCAGCTCAGCTTGCTAGGAACCTGAAAAAAGGTATCAGGTACTATCCAGGACTTTTGCAAATGGAAAACCAAAAAAGAGCAAGTTGAGTTACGTGGAGGCATAAACACATTGCTTTGTTTGTCTCTTTGGATGACAGTATGAAATCAACTCAGTTTAGCTGACACTTACAGTAAGGACACCAGCAACCTCTCTCCCACACATTAACCTTTGCAAACGGAACGATTTTTTTCCATCACCTTCGTCTTTTATTGGGCAATCGCCAATTTGTGCTGACTTAAATGATGGAAACACAATTACACTGCAGGTTTTTCCCTATACTGTGAAAGATTGTGTAAATTGGATGGCACCTGGTGACATCTGGATGGAAATAGAAAAGCCTGAATACATGTCAACAATACTGTAATAGATGACTAAAAGTATACGTTTGTGTGTGTGTGTGTGTGTGTGTGTGTGTGTGTTGGCTTGTATTGCCAGCTTTGTGGGAACCAAGTTACTTTTAAAATATTATAGTGATGACATCTGTGCATTGTGAGGACATGTTGGCAGGTCCTCACTACTTGAAAGGACTGTCTGAAGGTTGTGCTTTGGTTCTATGGTTAGATTTAGGTTTAGGTTAGGCATTTAGCAGTGACCGTTAATGTTAATGATGGGGGCCTGGAATGCATGTTGTCAGTGAGGGTCCTCACAAGCACAGAAAGACAAACAGATGTGTGTTTTCCTGTGCGCTGTCCCTTTGGAGGGGGGATTACAGCTGCTCGGAGCGTTGTACTCAAACAGAGGAGTGTCCAGAGTCTCTCAAAGACCCTATTGTGTTTTGATTACAGCTACAGTTCTTGAGAGTGTGTGTGAGTGCATATGAGGGACATAGCTGGTACTGCTCCAAAAACTGTGTGTGTGTGTGTGTGTGTGTGCGCGTGTGTGTGTGTATGTGTGTGCGTGTGTGTGCGTGTGTGTGTGTGTGTATGAGAGAGAAAGAGAGAGTTTGTGGAATGCCTTCTTCTGTTCTTGTGTCACAGGATAGAACAAAGCTGTGCGTGGTGAGCATCAGGAGGATATTTTCCTGCTCCAGCTCTGCCGTGTTGGTAGTTCTCATGATTACTCAGCCACTCAGTTCTCGCTCAGCCATTTTAAGTTGTATTTTTGCACTGCAATCCAACACAGCACAAGCGTGAACTGACCGAGCCGTTCCAAGGAAATAGTTTTCCCACTCAGTAATAAGTAGGTAAGACTAAGAGGTCCTCAGACACCAATCCTTTAAGGCGTGATCCACTCAATTTTTAGCAACAACCTGGAATTACCAAGTGCCAGTAACTGTAGTCTAAAGGTCCCCTTCCACACGGCTCTAAACTCTCTGCCAGTACTATGTTCCCTAGAACACAGAAATAACTGTGTTCAAATCTTTGCTAATGTTCCTTGTGGAAACAGAAGCAGCAAAACTGCCAGGTTCTTATATTAAACCATAAACTCTCATCATCACATCATCTCTCACCTTTCATTACCTCAGCTGCAGAGAGAACATGACCTGTATTAGAAACAGGATTTTAATTAGGTTTTTCCATTTTCTAAATAGATTTCTTCACGATATTTTAGCCACATGTATTCCTGTTTTATGTTTTTTTTCTGTTAATTATGTTTATGCAAACTCAACAATTCCTCTATGTTTACCTTGTCCTGACAAATTCATCTTGTTGTTTAACAGAAATTCAGTTCAATTCACTACAACCAGTCGCTTCTAATTTGTGATTTTTTTCAACAGATAATTTATGACAATAATTTTGTCAAAGGATTTCTTCACTTAAAGTGTTAACACAACGTCATGGGGCCCGACAGTCCTCATCAGTTTACGTATTCTGCTAACACGGAATGATGCCTCACTTAACAGCACTTGAAGGTTTTATGAGGTGGTCTGACCAGAAATGAGCTGACAAAATAAAAGCATTCGGTGTGACTGTAACTGGACTTCATTCATAATAAAACCCACACAAGGCCCGAGAGAAACGGTGGGAGGAGATGACCGAAACACCACCATGATAAGTAAACCATAACATAACACCCTCAAGTTAAGTCTGTGTCGTTGTTGCATCCCAACAAGAGAAAAGTTTGAAAAAGAGTAAAGGCTGGTGCGTTTCATTTTCTGGAAGACGCGAGAATGATCACTTGATTCTCCTGACCTCGAAGCTGTTATCAAATCTGCATGTTCTAAACATGACTCATCACTGCAAAACAACCCTTTTCTCAGAAGTCACTCATACCCTGATGTGCACTTGGCACGCATCCAATCTGTACTGCTTTACTTACTGGGAGATTTCATCAGTCTTTTGACACTTTGTCTCAACCTGTCTCTTCCATAACATGTCACTTCACTGTGGAGAAGAAACCTTGCTAATTCCAGTTTTAGAGAAAAGCTGTGGGTCTTTAATTCTGAAGACACCAAAATATGACTTTTAGAGCTAATAATATAGATATTCATAATTTCCTGCTCATGAAACACACTGTAGCTCCCCTTGTGGAATACCTGACTAATATTTTTAAATGGTGCTAAACGAAATACTGAAGTGTGTTAAAAAAACAAACAAGCAAAAAACAGAGAAACTCAGATCACAACACACACGGAGGGAGGTTCATTTCATTCTCTGCTAACCGTCTGGGAACTCTCATTTTGGAGATCTTTTGGGAAGAGGTGAAAATACTGGCTGCTGATTGGATAAACCATTTGTCTATCACCAACATACAGCGTATGATCTATAAACAGCATTGAGTGTTGAGTGTTTTTTTTTTTTTTTTGTAAAGCAAATTTACAGTTAAAAGGCTCAATTTCAGGTGCCCGGTCCATATTCCAACAGCCATGTTGTTTACACTGAACAGTCGCTTCAGGTTGTGTCACACTCTAAACCAACGCTGATTGGTTCGGTCTCTGGTCAAATTTCTCCAAATTTTCTCTGCCTCACGTTACCAGACTGATCTGAGAGTAAAACACTATGGAGCTCAGAGATCAGGATTGGCTTACGACGCTAGCTCAGGACGTCATTACTCCACTATATTTTTGTATAAACTGGGCTCGACAGTAATAGTTGCCAGGTTGCCAGTGGCAACAATTTTGAGAAATAGGCAACCAATTTTTGTCCTTTGGTTGCCATTAGTGACAACCACAGCAAACAGCAAAATGTTCAGATTTTTAGTTAAATATTGCTGTTTCAGTCAGAACCAAACGCTGCGTGTGTTACACACAGATACCTGTTTTAGAGACAATGTCAAAGCGAATTTAGTTGTTTGACTATTCTTTTCCATTTTGTTGGATTCACAGCACGACTGCTAGACCTTTAAAAACTGACCCCAAAGGGTCCGTTACGGCGACCGTTACCATGTGAATAGATAAAAACAGCAGACACCTTCTAACCCATAATTATGAGGCTGATGACTGGTTGCCAAAGAGGAAACCACTCTTAACATCTACTGTTGAGCCATGATAGCAAATATTTATTTACTGCCATATTAATGTTTTGAATATCGCGTTAAGTGTCTTTAAAACTCAATTGGGTACAAAATCATACTTTTGAAGATAAGTATGTGTTAGTGCATAATAGTGTATCTATATTGTATTATGTTTATTTGGGGGAGCTCAGTGTTGGCGGGTTTGGGAACCAGAAGATTGGCCGGTCAAGTGTGAACTGGTAGCTGGAGAGGTGCAAGTTCGCCTCCTGGGCAGTCCCCTCGCTCGAACAGCTCTCCAATACGTGTGTTTTTCCTGTCTTTGTAATCAAAGAGAGTGGCCACGTATGCATGTAAATGTCTTGTCTGTTTTTATCAGACACCTATATATATATATGTTGTATATTCCCAGTTTGATATTGTAAATGTAAGCCAGCGTGGATCCACACGCCCACACCTGCCCACAGTTTACCTGCACTCTGTATGGTGACTGTCAACACCAGGACATGTCAGTGCCTTTGCCAACTGAGTGATGTAAGAGCGGCCAAAAGCCTCGTGGAAGTTTTGACGCATTAGGATTATGATTTGACTCATTTTCCTTTGCTGTAACCGTTTGACTGGAACAGGCATTTCATCATCACGCCTGGAGCCCATCCAGCTCGCCGGCAGAGGAAATGTTCCTTCCACAATTAGGTCGACTTGGAAATGCTGCTCACTGATTAGCCTTTAGAATAACAAGTACAGCGTGGAACACAGCAGACATACACACATACAGGCTAATCCAATAAGGGCATAAAATAATGATGAATCTTTCTTGGACTATACAACGCTCTGGAGTTACTGGAATATTTGGATCCCACGAGTTGAAAACAATGCTGCAGCCACCGCTGGAATCTGATTCTAGAAATAGTTTGATGTTATTAGTGTGTCGTGTCTTATCTTCAACTGTGGACAAATCTTGGGTTTAAACTGAATTAATAGACATGACAAAAGTGGTGATGCATTTGGTCAATTCAGCAAAATATCCATTTCCACAGCACTAATCCCTCACTACCGTCAGTATCAGTACAGTAAAGGCTAGGTCACACCAAGCTGAGGGTCAGCCGGCAGTCAAAGTCGGGCTGATGCCTCTAGTTTTTGCGGTGTGTCCCGTACCGTTGGCACTAGTTGAGAAACAGAGATAAGAAAAACAGAAGTGAGGACAGTGAACAAACAGCTAAAGTCAAGAGGCTGTGAGATGGAAAATAACTCTTTCAACATCAGGTTGTGTTGTTAATGTGCTAACTGGCTAACAAGCATCTTGAGCCCTCCTGTTAGTCTTCCAGTTTCCCTTTCTGAATGGCGAATACAGACTAGTGCTGCTGGTATGGAGAGTTATTCCCTTTCATTTTCAGTCAGATATCTTGAGGTCAGAGCTGAAGGGACCCCTTTAAAAAATGCCCATACCAGTTTTCCCTCTCTAAAATTTAGCCTAGCGTTATTTCGCCCCCTTTCCGACAAACTAGCGTGTTATAGAAAGACAAAAAGTCGTGCAAGTCAAGGAGTTAACAACCATCCTAAAGCCTCGTCTCTAAACACCACCTGATTATAAACAATTAAAACATTCCGACCCTCTTTTTGTGACGCTGTTGCTGAAACGTGTACGCTGAGGAAAGCAGAAACACATGCTTTAAGCTCGCTCCTGCTGAGGGCCTCCGTCTGAGAGGAAAAGAGCCTTCATCGGTCAGTGAGGAGCATCAAAGACCCAACATCATTAGCGAATAAACACATTTCCACACTCAGTTTGATGGATGGGCACATTATCCTAAAGCTTTATTGTAGGCAGAACCTATTTGGCCCGTGTGGTTGCTGCCTTTGAGAATTGAAATTGTTGTTGTGGTGGGATGTTGTCTTTAGTAAGGCTTGAAATGCACGTTGTGTGTCTGTTCTGTATTAAAACGCACCATTTTGGCCGGCTGCCCTGCAATATTTTTTTCTTGAAGAAAAAAAGCAATGAAAAAGAAATGAAATGGCATCACATGTAAATGTAAAATAAAAATCAAATGTATATTTCCATTGCTGTCTGTCCCACAACAAGTGAAGTGTACCGCACAACCAAACACAGCAGGAAATTGACAGCATCTGTCCTGGTGTCTCTTATGGTGTCGCCTCAATTTTGCTTTGTAAAACATTGATGTTAATCTTGCAGACTAACTCTTGGACACAAAATGAATAAATGTATTTCCAAAATGTTGGCTGCTTCTGGAGGTTCTGAGGGATTGCCAATTCAAAACAGACGAGTCTATCCATCCTCGCCTTTGCTCTGAAGTTCTGAGCTGCAGCTTCATTATACAAGCATGCATGTCGGATCACTGCTGCGGCCTGGACACAACCCAAGCTCTGGGGCTTAACTCTCTCCAGCTCGCTCTGGACTGTTGAAACTTTACAATCAACGCGCAATGCCTCGCTGAAGAGCATTTACCTTCAATCTGCAACACACCTCAGCCTGATGAAAGAGGGTGCTGAATGCTGGAGATGGACCAAGAAGTCACCTCACACATTCTCAAGGTTTACACACATGCACCGCTGAAGAAAACAATACAACTAACCTAGAAAGTGGGTGTTCCTATACGAGTATCAGAAATGCCTCTGATGCTGCCTTTATTGCTGGTAAAGGTTTCGGTGAGTACGCAGATCTATGCACTGATCCGATACCACGTTATCTTCTGTTTCCGTTATGACTGACTCAAGCTAGATAATAAAATAAAGTTATTTGGCAACAGTGATAGCAATAACATCATATCCATATATATAAGTATATATATATCTATACTGTATATATATATATATATGTATATACATAGTAACACACTGAAATCGGAAAGGTACTCTATTGGACAATGCAAAAATTCCGATTGGTAAGGAAAAAACAATAATAATAATTTTGGTGGTCCTTGAGTCCATATTTTTAACAAATTAACAGAAATATGGAGTCACAAGCAACCATACACTACTTACTTCCTTACATGTAGTTTTTAGGGCTTCATTGGAACATCTTGGGGATAAAGGTACATTTTTTTCTGGTGACTGAGCTTCTTAATCTGGGTAATCTTTTTCATGTGAAAGAAGGTTATATTACAATGTGGGTTTCTACTAGAAATTTTTTTTGTACATTAATGTTCAAAAACACATTATTTTTCTTCATACTGTGTGTCTGAATATTCCTGTATTTCCCCTTTGTCTATTTTAGCTCCTGTCTCTTTAAGACCCCCTCCTGAAAAAGCCCAGTCTGGTCTGATTGTTCGGTGTTTCCGCATCTTGTGCATCTGCACTCTCTGCACCGCCATTGCAGCTGGGTAATGACTGTAGCAGCACTTTCTACAGTATAGTTGTGACATCACAACTGTGCAGAAACCCTGACCATTTGTTTAAAGCAAGCCCCCACCACAGCGAGGTGCCAAAAACTGCAGTTCTCCGAGTGTCCACTAGGAGTAGGTTTCATAATAGAGCAGTTTCTCATTGACCCCCATGTTAAACAAGCTGTTGTCACAGCATCATTAAACCTGTTTAAGGCCTGGGACAAAAGAACATTCTAGTCTGTAACACTGAGAGAGGTGAATTTTTTTGTACAAGGCTAGTTTTTATTTTATTGGAGGTCAAAGTTGATGAATAATTAGGGCGTGGCCTCTTGAGTGACAGCTAGCCTCTGGTCCTCACTTCTCCTTGGAGGTAAACGTCAGCCAGATGGACGTGTCTCCCTCCCCCCAACATCACATACATGCCCTTTTTTGGTAAGAGGAAATGAGGCGGAGTCAAAGTCTGACAAGATGGAGACTCCCGTAGGAGAGTACAATTGGATCAAGTGGAGAGAACGGACCCCAACAGGTATGCTCAACCATTTATTCTACAGTCTATGGTTTAAAGACACAGTGTCTGAATATATGGGCTGTGTGCATTTCTGTGGATTGAATGATTCAATACTTTCTCAGCATGTATACAGAATCTTAACCTGCTTTATAATCAGAGAGGATATGGAAATCTCACTTTTTACAATATAGGACCTTTTAAGGGTGTTTGTATGATTGCATTTGTGCTCTTTCAATCAAGATTTTTTTCAACATTGTCATCGGCCAAATTGTCATTTTAAACATCTGTAGCCGAGGATTTCACAGGCCGTGCATCCCTGTTTCCTATCATCACACTCACTGCTCAATGCACTCACTCACTGGAAATATCTGGAAATATCATTCTGTCAACATCTGGTCCATTCTGTGCAGGAAGGTACACCAAACAGGAAGTTGGAGTTTTCCTCCACAGGCACTGTTTATTGCTGAGTTTCCCCTCAGGGAAAAAGACTATTAACGTTCACCAACCAGCTTGGGTCTGTCTGCAGCTCCTGCTCACACCTATAAACACCACACTGGCGAGAAACGTGGACCTTCAAGAATACCAGTGTGGTTCAGAGCACTTTGGTATTTCAGTCCACACACAATGTTTCCGAGTTCTGTTTCTGTGCAGCCTATCTTGGGAAAAAGTCTTTTTTTACAGAGTCCATGTTGTATTTATGGTGAGGCCATGACCGGCAGTTAGGTGGCACCACACCCACTCCTGCTGCAGAAGAGCTTCTTACCATGATCTGTTTTTGGCACTGGGATCTTACACTTAGTAGGCTGGTTTTATACATGGACTAGATGAATGGAGGGTTTTATTGTCTGTTTTACTGGTAGCGGTAGTGTGCAAGATAAATATAATAATACAATAAAGGTTTTTGAAGAGTCAACACACCAATGCCCAAATGAAAAGAGAACGTTTAGGTGTCTCATCTTTTCAAAGTGCATGTTAGGACAGCCACAGTGAGTGACAGTCCTTTTAATATACAGCGGACTATAAATATGACTCTGCCTGCTCTGTCCTTTCAGAGAGTCTAATAACATCGAAGCACGCTCAGCTAAAGGTTTATGTCTGCTGATTTTGTTTTTTGAATCAAAAATGTCACAAGCTCACCAGTTAACCCACTGGCCTAGAAATATACCTGCTTAACCTATGCTCTCTACAACAGGAAGCAGTTTAAGACGACAATGTTCAATGTCTGGACTCTGAGCCACATGCATGGGAATGAATTAGGCCGACCACAGATTTCTCCCGTTTCCCTGATGCTCTGAATAAGGAGCTTAACTGCTCTCTAGTCTCTGTTTCTAAATGCAGTTCTAAGAAGGTGTGAAAAGTCTCTAAGGGCGCACTCACACTGTCCTTCCGCACCGGGCCAAAACCGTTTTTTCAGCTAAAGCCTAGTGCGTTTGAGCAGTGTGAGTGCACCCGCTCCGCGCATAACTGCGGACAGCGGCCGTCCACGGCCCGCCTGAGAGAGGTGGGCTTTTGTAGAGCCCGTTTGAACATGTACAAGCACGAGCGTGCGCACCTGTACGAGCACGAGCACGAGGCCTACGGCGGTTCTGACGTCCTTTATGTGTGCCTGTTTGGACATAGAAAATAGAAGACCATGCGCGGACATTTAACAACAACAACAATGGCGGTGAAAGGTTCACGTTGGTGTGATGCGGAGGTGGAGTGTTTACTGCAGATTTGGTCGATGAAAAGATTCAAAAACAGTCGACAAGACGCACAAAAACTCAGAGGTCTATGGAAAGATTTGTAAACAAAGAGACGCATCGCGATGACATCAACCAATGCGTGTGACGTGTTACGGCGTGATGAAGTGTGGACAGCGAGAAGCATTTGCGCGAGGCCCAGGTAGTGTGAGTACAAATGGGCCTGGGGCGCGGGGGGAGAGGGAGGGGGGACAAGTACCCTAAAGCCCGGGGCACGGTGCGGAAGGACAGTGTGAGTGCGCCCTAAATGTAGTGAGACAGTGGCGCCTGTGAGTGCTTTGGGACGGGGAAGGGGCTCCCAGCAGCACCCTCTGCTCAGTGAGGACACTAACTGCAGAGTGATCGGTGCATCAGAGTCCAGCACAGCACAAAAGTCTCCACTAACACCAGAAACAGTGACACATTTCTCTCTAGGATGGAGGAGGATTTGGGAAGTCTCCAGATTTAGAGAGAAACTCTCTGGTGTTTGTATTCTCCACAGCGTCTCCCCATCTCTTCTTCTCTGTTGTTGGTGTATTTCTGTGGCGGTTACAGCTCCACATCCAGGCCTGGCATGTGAACTACAGCGTTTGGAGTCAGTTTACCTGGTTTCCTGTGGACGCAGATATTTCTTGAGCCAAGGCCGAGTGGACGGAAAACTTTTTCAGAACCACGGAGAGAAAAAAGTTTGTTTTTGATCGAGTGGACGAACCCCCAGTCTTTGCTGTCGCGTAATTAACATGTGCTCATGTATTCTGTTATCATGCAAATGCAGACATAAAATACAAAGCTGAAAATGATGAAATATTCATTCCTTGTTAAATATAAGAAAAATACTTAAGCATACACTCACTTTATTAGGTGCACCTGGTGCTTGATAAAGTGTCAGTGTGGTCTTCTGCTGCTACTACTGTTGCCTTTCTATCAGCTCCAACCAGTCTGGCCATTCTCCTCTGACCTCTGGCTAAAACGAGGCATTTGCGCCCACAGAACTGCCACTCACTGGATCTTTTCTCTTTTTAGGAGCATTCTCTGTAAACCCTAGAGGTGGTTGTGCGTGAAAATCCCAGTAGATCAGCAGTTTATGAAATCCTCAGAGCAGCCCGTCTGGCACCAACAACCATGCCACGTTCAAAGTCACTTCAATCACCTTTCTTCCCCGTTCTGATGCTGCTTTGAACTGCAGCACATCCTCTTCACCATGTTGCTGCCGTGTGATTGGCTGATTAGAAATTTGCATTAACGAGCAGTTGGACAGGTGCACCTAATAAAGTGGCAGTGAGTGTATGTTGCACTTTTAATTTATAACAATTGCTTTTAAACTAAACAAGTAAGATATATCCTACCTACATGTCACGTTGCGCTGCGCACATAAACATCTCGATGTGGGGCATTTAATATGTTTTAATCATAAAAGCAGCTTTGTATTTATTTATTGGT
The DNA here is from genome assembly GCF_963691815.1 of Echiichthys vipera. NCBI lineage: Eukaryota > Metazoa > Chordata > Actinopteri > Perciformes > Trachinidae > Echiichthys > Echiichthys vipera. The sequence continues at coordinate 19,978,946 of NC_139847.1, forward strand.
TTATTATATTATCGTGTTAGCCGATATCCAATAATTCATTTAACAGGCAATATCAGACGACACCGATGGCTGATATTATCATGCAACCCCAATTGGGGAAGTGTAACTAACACACACACACACACACACACACACACACACACACACACACACACACACACACACACACACACACACACACACACACACACACACACACACACACACACACACACACACACACACACACACACACACACACACACACACACACACACACACACACACACACACACACACACACACACACTACTCTGAGCTTCTGTTTTTCTTGATTTCATTTTTTGAGTAACAAGCCAAGACTGGTGGTGACTCAGCTGTTTGGCAACAGCTCTGGGGGAGCAGGAATTTGATCTACTTCACAGCAACTGCACTGGAATTCTGATTAATATTCATTGTAAAACTATTGTGTCTGAATTACTATGGGAAATGCTGTATTTTTTTAATTATGCTACACAGCAATTCAATGTTTTCAAGTCCTCTAAATGCTGCTCGTGTGCTAGTTTCCACTGAAGGCGGTGGCGTCCAACATTCCTGCCCGGAAAGTACCAGCATGCAGAAGAAGAGACAGGAAATGATGCATTCATGCAAATCAAACAGGGTACACAAGAGATTCTTATTTCGTCTTCTTGGCTCCTAATAAAACGTTGATGGTTGTACATTTAGCAATGAATACTTGATGTTACAGAGAAATAATTGAGTTAAAGCATGTCATCAGAGGCTTTTACTTTCTTAAAAATGTAAATTGAATTGAATTCTTATAGCTTTGTGACAAATGATTATTATTATTATTAGTCATGGTTCAGGTTATGGTGGGAAATGAATCACATCTATTGACCAAAAATCAGATTTTGGTGAATCACACATCTAACAAGTGGATGTGAGGCCTCAGAGGGTTTGGTGGTACTCCTATGAAAAGCCACAAATATACAGAGATCCGGGAGAAAAAGCAGGAGAACTTGATTCCAACACTAGCAATATAAATCCTCTATTTGATTTTCACTTTCCTCAAAGGCTCTGGGTCATTCCAGGTCTTGTGGGAGGTTGGCAGTGTGACAGCTGCACAGCCACACACTCTTTTGGACTGATCAGAGTCTTTTGTTGAGTCTGTGCACAGCTACAGTCTTTCTTGTCCGACTGGTTGATGTACGAGTTTACAAAAACGTCCCTTTTCATTCAGCTTGATTAAAGACACAACTCTTCTAATGGGTGTGTGATTCGGATTACTGTGGGCAACGGCAGTGCTAGGGTGGGGGCAGGGCCCACCTAACTGTGGAATTTTATTTCCGATCTCGGCCGACATTAAAGGCCGTAGGGGGCTTGTTGAGTGTGAAGATATTGGTCTAAATAACGTCATGGCATGTCCTCTGTGGTTCGACCTCTGACCTCAGCATATCTGAATGAAAATGGGTTCTATGGGTACCTGCGAGTCTCCCCTGTACAGACATCACCTCTTCAGATAATCCAGACAGTTTGGGATAGGAACATGCAGCTTTTTGACTATTCTAAAATGGTGTATTTGAATATTTATGCATACTGCGGTCTGGAATTTGCATAACTTGGGTCTGACTGGATAGCTGAGACTCTTGTGGATTCAATGAGTCCAGTTATATTCATGTGAGCTGATGTTAGTCCTCATAGGAGCTATTTCATTGTAGTGAAAGCATTTTTTGAAACTTTAGCTCACTGTATAAACTGAGCTATTGTGACCTCTAGGATATTCACAGCCTCATGAAACAATTTAAACAATTCCCCCCAGGAATTATTAAAGTATTATGATTCTGATTCTGAAACTTTACGACCACAAACTAGAGACCTGGGGCATTCAGAGGATGGATGCTTTCCTAGGTTTATTGACGGTAAGGGGGTTCGTGGCAGTTTACACAACACAAGTGCTCTCTAATGGCTAAAAATGTAATTCTTACAGAACTCTGCAGATGTCAAAGGTTTTCCTAAATCACAGCATGGATTATTCTGGTTGTAAGTCTGGTTGTCTTATTGTAAAATTTTGGATTTTTTACCATTTTTATCAATTCTCGAGCGGAAAAAAAGGTTACACTTAGCTCCAAATAACACACTCAATAACTTCTACAACAACGTTTGAAACATTAGTGACCATGGAAATGGCTTTCATATACATCCATCATAATGTTCCAAGTCCAGCTTTCTTCTGTGGCATACACTGTTGAGCTGCTGTCTCCCCCTAAAGGTCCCTGTCCCACCTGAAAAAGACAAAAATGTGTGGCTCTCTAAGGGTTTATATCTTTGGTACCCTCTATAATCGTATGTGAACCCAGCCTGCCCACCATTTGATATGCTTTTGCATCTAAAATATCAGTCATTAAAACCCAAATGTATATCCTGTAGCTGTGCGACAGTCACACGTAACTTATTCTCACAGTGTCCACCCACTCATTCTCTCTGCCTCTTTCCACCCAAGGGTTCTACATAATGACCTCAACCACCTACACATGCCGCTTGTCCCAAAGCACACTGCTCTCTGCTTTGTGCTCCTCTTTGATTGTGACACCTTGCCACAGCTCAACATCCTGTACGCCCCTGCAGGAGTGTTTGAGGTCCCGTCTGAGAAGTGAAACAGAGAGCAGCGAAACACTTTCTCTTCCCACAGCTGCACTGTAACGGCACTCTTCAGGGCAGCATAGCTATTATTTGATTCACCATGGGTTTTTATATTGAAAATCCGTCACATTGGCGTCCAGGCAAAGGCTGCAATTTGAAGTCCTGTCGGTGAAACCAGAGGAGTAATATTCCTCTTTTCCGTCTTCCTGGAAAAGGCGTAAAGATGTGACGTGAAGCACAAAGTTGGGCGTACAGTGATGTACAACATATGCGTCAGAATAAGTTAGCCCAGTGATCTGATAATTCACGACTTTCTCTGCTGTTCACCATCTCACAGATTTCACAGGCTTCAACGATATTTTGCGGTCTCTTATTCATGTGATCAGCTGTTTCCTGCTCATAAAACTCCTGACTGTGCTTTGTGCTTTGTCGTCTCGCAGGTCTCTGCTGATCGTGGTGGTGCTTGCTGCCGTGGTCCTACATGACGCTTCCTGCTGCTATTGTCACTGTTACTCATATATACTATCACTAGTTTAATAAACTATAAAATTTGTAGCTGTATCGTAGCTGCTATTGCCACTACTCATCATTGATCGTGTTTGCCACCATAATTATTATCATTTTCATATTCTGTCACCTTAGCTGTGCTTGTTTCTACTATTCTGTTGTATTAACTGCCTTAACATATACGTCATATTCACATTACTATAAATATTATAGTTACTGTTAGGCTTTGCTTGCATCTCTGGAAGTCTGTCTGTCTGTCTCTCCCTGTCCATCTGTGTGTCTTTTCTCTCTTTCTCTCTCCTTTTCTTCCTCCCCAACCGGTCAAGACAGATGGCCGTCCTCCACAGAGCTGGGTCTGTCTGACGTTCCTGCCTGTTATAGGGAAGGTTTTCGTTGCCACTGTACTCTACAGAGGAATTGTTGGGTCTATGTAAATCATAAATAAGTCATTGAGTGTGGTCTTTACCTACTCTGTAAAGTGTCCTGAGATAACTTTTGTTATGATTTGACACTATAAATAAAATTGAATTGAATTGAATTGAATTGAATTGACTGTGGGTCGCAAAAAAGTTCACGTCATCGACACCTCCGCCCAAGTCACGTCTGTCGCCAAGCCGCATCAACTCTATTTACATGGAAATCGCGTGTTGAGTTGAATGAGTGTTGGGTCCGTTGAGCCGTCACTTTAGGGTGCTAAATCAGACCGGAAATATAGGTAAAGGACTTCCTCGAAGAGACAAATCCACTGAGAATTATCAACAACTCTGCAGCTCTATGAGCTAATCTTTCATCCTATTTTAGCTCTTTGTTTTGGTTCTCTCATCAGCCTGGTTTCCAGTAGCAATAGGCAGCTGTTTCCAGAGAAAAGCCTCCGATAAACCAACTTTGCACTATAGTGTTTCACTACGGACCAATATTAAATCTGAAATCTGCTTCACTCAAACCTTTGATCACAACACACAAGACCAAGATGATAATTCCCGATATATTTTCTATTTCATAAACAGAACAATGCATGTGGCGGCTTCCCTGCAGCCATGGACCATGATTCCTGTCGGTGTGCGTGGCCCACAAAGGTAGATTCTTCCTCACCTCAGATCTTGTTGCCTAGCCATGTGGCCTCAGCAACCGCTAGTGTAAGTGTGTGGGTGTGTGTACGGCTATGTGTGTCCGTGAGAGTGTACCGTATGTCTTTGTGTATCTCTGTGTGTATATTTTGGGGGGAGGGAGGTTTGGGTTTTCATGGTGTTTCTTTGTTGTTCACGTTTTGTTTTGTTTTTATTTTCTGTGAGGCACTTTGTGCTACTGTCAAAGTATAAAAAGTGCCATATGAATAAAGAGTGACGGATTGATGCAAATGAATGCTAATGTCGCTCTCTGTCTGCAGGATGTTAAAATGAGCAACTGTTTGCTAAAGCCCAGTTCAGACCAAAGATTTGCAACAAGACGCGCTGAAAGTTGCAGCTACTTGCAAGTTCTGAAAACTGCAAGTTTACACCAATGTGGCGAGACAGTGTATCATCTCCATGGCAACGACACTCTGGACCTCTGTTCTAACTTCTGACTTTTCGTAGCTGGGTATAATTTGTAGCATCTTAAAATATGAAGGGGACAGAGATAGTGAGATACTTGCTGCAGCTTTCTAGTATTATAGAAATGTACTTCTCTGATTCACTGCTTTGTTCTTGATAACGGCGCTCTCTCTCTTCATTTACTCTCACTCAACACTGCTGCTCCAAAACTTGTCCATTTTGACCAACTGACAATTTGTAACCCACTTGACCAGAATCGCCCCCTGGCAGCTGGTTGCATTATGGTTCATATGTCCTGCCCCCTCCATGTTAGCAGATGGAACATGGGCATTGCTACGTCGGGTAGCTAGCAATCATAGACTGTATGCTAGCCATAGTATGCTAGGAGTTTGGCTGCAGTAACAAGCAAGCTAGCAGCACTAGCAGCACAAAACAAGATATATTTCACATTACAGTGTACACTCTTGGATTTTTATCAGCTTGGATTTTTAGCACAACAAATGTAAAACAGAAGACCAGCATGTGTGGACTGTCGGTTCATTTGTTGATGTTAGCCGCCTCCATTAGCTATCACTGTTGGCTGTAGGCGAGCTGAAGAGAGGGGCTTCCTGGAAAATCTGTCCCGAATCCTTAACATAGAAGTCAGTCCATAGGCTGTTGGTTGTAGACAACCGAGAAAGTCGGGGATGGACTCATTTTTTAAGTCAAGCAACAACCTGTTTGCTCATTGGCAATAATAAAATGACTAATAAATGTAAAAAGTTACACATACAGTTAATACTTTTGAATCAGGACCTCCAGTATTTAGATCAAGAAGCCCTTAAAATGAGATATGTCAGATTTAGTGGCTATAGTTGTCATTTCAATATGCCAGATACATATTTCTGGGTCAGGATCAGGGCTGAAATAAGATCGGACAAGTTGACATCCACCTTTCAATCTCTCTCTCTCTCTCTCTCTCTCGCAAATTTTACAAACTAAATCATTGATCAGTCGTAGTGTTGTTTTCTATCTTTTAGAAGTCATATTTCATCAACATCACCATCATAATGTGAGCACATGCAACAGTGACATTGCATAGGATGCAATGTGACTTATGAAAATGTTTTGCTGCTGAAAAAAGCTTGCAAGGTTTGCATTGACCACATCTACTCATCGTCTGGTCTAAAGAAATGAGGTCTCATTTGTTTACTGCTTACACCTGTGCTCAATGCTGGTTGTGTGTGCTTGTGTTTTGCTTTGAATTCCTTCACCCACGCTTTTTTTCAAATCACAGTGTACAGTACATCACAAACAACAGAAGAACAGAGGCGGCCGGTGGGACGGTGGTTAGAGCAGTCGCACCATGTAAAGAGGCTGAAGGTTCGACTCCGACCTGCAGCCCTTTGCTGCCCCCCTCTCTCTCTCTCATCCCATTTCCTATCTAATAAAAGGGCTTGAAAAATTGCCACAAATAATCTTTAAAAAAAAACAACAACAAGAGAAGATATCAAATGTTTCAGTCAGGCTCTCAAGTAACACTGCACCAGCTCTGTGTCAAAATGTTGTTTTTTATTTGACTTTATACTGTTCTTCTCACACTATGCACGATCCTTAATAAAGTTGTGTTTAATCAAACTAAATAAGAATACAGGCTAATCCAGCCATGGTGAATGGGGACAGTTCCTTCAGTGAAAGGTTTCTGGAAAACCCCAACATTCTCATTTCTTGCTAAAACTCTTTTTTAGCTGCACCAAACGGTTTCATCACTAACAGCTTCTTTATTTTTAATACTTCAGCAGACAGAGATTCAATCAGCCTATGTGCTGTGCCTGCTAAATGCATTAGAGGATAAAAGCATCTAAAAATAACTGTCAAACAGCCAAATGAGATGGTACATGTGTGAGCTCTCAGCGCTGGCAGCAGGTCAACATACTGCCGCAGATTTGACTGTCATATCTGGCTGAAGCAGACACAGACGTTGTGCAAGACCATGCTTGTTCTGCATACAGATAATAAAGCAGAGAACTAGTCTGTTGACTGCTGATGCAACGTGAAGCTCTGCGGCAAATGAGCTCACTGGGTGAAGGGCCATGAGGTTTAAAGTCAACTGATTTAATAACCAGAAAGCCTTCACCTTTGGGACTAAGCTTAGTCCACAATGGTCTGTTTTTGTTGGTTCTGATTTAAATGTCAGGTGGCAGCTTCATACAAACACACCAGGGATGGGTAAGGTTGTCAAGTTTCCAGAATAAGAAATTTCTACACAATACTAGAATAAAAATAACGATACTCCATGCCACAGAAAAAAAGAAAAATGTCCATGGCACACAAAAGAAATATCAACAACCTGCACACGGTGCTTGTTCAGGAAAAGTCACAGACAGTTGATTTTATTCCCCACTGTTGCATCTGTGCAGCCTCGGCTTGAAAATCTGAATGTACTTCTCCTTTTTTTAAAGATATGATACTTTCAATACTGTTAAATGTGGATATCTTATTGTTGTAAAGAAGTACCGATAGCCACCTCGGGGGCTGGGAGCGAGATTCGGGAACCGGTTCCAGTTGAGAACTAGTAACAAATTGGAAGTGGAATCATATGAGTCTGAGGTAATCAATTCCTTTTATCAAGGCCGGCATGTTTTTAACCGTTGCACATGACGTCCAACTCATGCGTTTACGCTGCTGGAAACTTGCAACAGGAAGGAGTCATGGTGCAGAGGAAGAAACAGTCCAAAGCGTGGAGTAATAATAAAATGGTTTCTTTGAAAAACCTGAAAACCTGCAAAAACAAGAAAGCTGTACCAATATCCTCTCATTTCATCTACACTGTGTTCAAATTTAGACATAATAAAACAGTAGCGTTGACGATGAATAGCAGACTTTTTTACACACAGAACATGGATCAGGAATCAGTGAGGAAATCGATAGCGTCACATTGATAAGCAGAATCGATACTAGCACTGGTCTCAATTCCTATCCTTACTAATGATATACACCGGAGATCAAAATTAAATTATTCTGAAATATTGTTATTTTTATTGTCCAGAATTTGCTAGAAATTGTACTGTCCTAGCATGTTTTTTTAAATAACCAAGGCACTTCAACAAAAACCTTTATTTAGAGAAAATATCAGTGATCAGAATGAGAGAACAGTGTTGATTGTGTCAGAAGAGAAGATTTCAACAATGTTGTAGAGGCCACAGCTTTGGATGACTTCAGCACATCTGCACCCACAGGACATCACTAGTTTCTCACACTGAAACCCAATAGAAACCCAATCTTAACCCCATAGAGAACTTCTGGAAAATCCTTGGTGACAAAGTAATGTGTAAGAAACCCACTCCAGTTAGTGAACTGTGTTAGAGAGTGAGTCAGAATGGACCAAGATCAAACCAGAGCAGTGTGAGAAACTAGTGATGTCCTGTGGGTGCAGATGTGCTGAAGTCATTCAAAGCTGTGGCCTAAATAAAGCTTTTTGTTGAAGTGCCTTGGCTATTTAAAAATAAACATGTTAGTGAAGCAGTATAGCCACAGAAGATATTCTATTAAATTCTTTATATTAATACCTTGTCCTCTAATTTTTTATCTTCACTGTATATATTTAAATCTTTCGCTGATATAAAACCTGAATCTCAGTACGGAGACATTGACAAAAACAAAACTTTCTCTGAGAAATGTTTTTCTACAAAGTCCTCTTTTAAAAAAAAAAATCAGTCAAAGAAGGTATTCATTTTCAGTAACTTAGCATCTCAAATTGGCAGAATTCTGTTTCAAATCAAGAACAACCTAATTGAGCAAGAAACAAGTAACAAACCCATCTCAGGTGGATAGCGAGCAGGCTCCCAGGCTCCCAGGCCTGACACAGAGACCGTGAGTGTCTCCCTCCAGACTCCGGAGGAACAGCACGTCTGCTCTTCTCAAAAGAAGCACTATTGCAACATTCTGGGAAAAACACTGAAATAGCTGCCATCTGCTGATGCAACTTCCTGCTGATCTCTGCACAATGTGTCCCACATTTCTTTGTTATTCACACTGAAAAAAATACAACATTAAAGGATAATTCTGCTGTAATAAGACCTGGTTCTTGTTTTCTTAGTTTGAGCTGTCATTACTGTCAGCTTTGACAGTCCGACAAGGCAGGAAACCTACTGGATCGCTGCTGATAGACACTATTGTCCCACAATGCACAAGGGACACGGAAAAATGACTTAACACTGCAAAAGAATACAAAAAATCGCAGATGGCAGTGACACAAAAGGAATACAAAACTATTTAACAAATGAATTCAAAGCAAAAAGAACAAAAATAAATCTTAAATCCTTGCTTGATCTCAGTGAGGTTTAATTGGCAGCCCTTTGATTAACATCTGGCACACACGCGTAATTCCACTCGAACCCTGCCATGTTGTATGCAAGGAATTAGTTCAAATAAATACTATTATAGAAGATGTGATTCCACACATGTTATGGTATTTCCATTTCCACAAGTAGAGTCAAAATGTGTTTGTTCTGTAAGCTGCGTCTGGATTTGTCCATCAGCTGTGAGCAGACATCAACACCACAGTTTTTATCCAGATTTAAGTCTGCACGGTGGCATTCTTAACAAATATTTCACTTTGGCATTAAATGTGAATGCACACTACTCACTCAGAACTCTACATGGTTAGACTTAGTACATAGGGTTGAGAATAGGGAATTCCTCTTATCGCTGAGGGATGGTCTTGTCGAACTAGGGCTGGGCCATAATTAAATCGGATCATTTATCTTGTACCAATGAAATCAGACTGATGAAATCATACATCCTAATTTACACTTATGTCGTCTAAATTGATAATAACTAGCACATTATCTCAAATTTCTCAGGAAATCTGATCCGAAAGGTTTTTGAAGGGAATATCACTTTTAGATTGCTGTTTTATTTTTCCTTCACCCTATTTGCGTGCGTGCATCTAAACAGTGTGTAGTTTGAATTCATGTGTATTTTGAGAAAAACTCTACTTTTCATTTGTCAAGTATTTAGTCACACAGAAGTCGCCCACACAAAAATAGGTCTACGTGTGGTTATTTCAGAGACTATTTATTGATGAAAATTCCCAGAAAACTATGTCTATGTCATGAAGAAAGATGACAACAGAGCTGCAGCTTGTGATGTGTGTAAAATTACCATTTCAAGTAAATGTGGAAACAGCAGCAATATGCTGAAACATCTTTCTACGCAGACTTAAATTCCAGGAATGCCATGACTTTGACTCTACGCACCAGTGCCATTGCTCCCCGACAGGTAAATATGCTCTTAGAATAACATTAGCACCCGTGAGTGCTGTGTTCACACTCAGATAACAAAACCTGTGTAAGCATACTTTCTTTTAGGAATCAATAAGGGAATCGATAAAGAATCGATAAAGGTGTCAATATAATCTCACCAATTTCCATCCCTGTTAGTACAGTATACCTATACAAACAAAAGGGGAAAGCTTCAGTGTCTGGCACCTGCAGTTTCTAGGAAGAATCTCTCTGGCTCACAGGAAGTGATGTATTCTAGCTTCCTGCCTGTTTGCAGTGAATACAGGGAACTAGGCAGTGTAATAAATGTGTATTTATGTTGTTATGTATCTCTGTTTTCCTGGGGATAGGTGTTCTTCTCCTGTGTGGTTGGGGAGGCGCTGTTTCCCTGGTGCCTTGCCCATTTTTGCTTTCCAGGTCAGGTCCCATCCAGGTGCACATGGTTAGGTCTGGTTACCTAGGAGAGGATTTAGGGAGAAGATTCCAGGGCCGTCTCACTCTCCTTCCCTCCCTCCCTCCCTCCCTCCCTGCCTGCGATGACAACTGCCAACAGTTCTTCTTAGTTATTTCTTGCTATTTTGCACATTATCAATGCAACAGTCCATATCACACCACACACATAGCCACCACTTACACTGATCTTTATTTTCTTTGTGACTTAGGGCCTAGTTCTAATAAATATATTGAAATGGTTTAACTTTGTGGTCTCCCCTTCGTTGTGGTCTGCCGTGAGCCATGTGATCATAACAATGTGTGCAAGTGTACATATGAAGAAAAAAGTGCCACTTTCCAAAAGGCAAACTTCAGTGACAGGGCGTCCGGGGACAAGTGCCTCCACACTTCTCCAGGTGGAGAACAGACAGAGAGATTTGCAGACACTGGTGACACCTCCCAAACTCATGAGCGTCACATGTACCGGGCCTTATCCACTTTTCAGTAGTAAGCTTTTAAACTGAAGTTTACATTTACATACATTAAATACACAGCGGCTGTCATGTGTGGTTTCACTGCAATCTTCCACCTGTTCAGGACCACAGGTCATTTGTATGAGCTTTGGCTTCCACAGCAACCGTTTACCCTCCTGCTCTCCTTACTATACTTATGTTCCTTACAGGCCACCGTGGACTGTCCAGACCTGAAGATGCTGTCTCAGTGTCAGAGTACGGATCGACCCATATGGATCTTTTAGGGCCGATGCCCATGCCCATACCAATTAGGTTTTTCCCCATCAGCCTTAGCCGATGACCGCGATTTTCTTGAGCAAATATTGTCTGGTACATGATAAACGTTTACACGAATTAGTATTCAACTACGTATAAAACAGATGGGGGGGGGGGGGGGGTTGCACTGTGATTTCACTGCCATGTCAAGGGAGCTCCGCCCTGGTCCAAGTAAAGAGAGAGGGAGAGACACACACACACACACGCACGTCCAAACCTCCAGCCAGGTGGTTGCTAAATAAAATGCATGCTATGTATGGTCTGCAAGTGAACTGCAGCTAAATATTATATTTATATATTATTATCTATTATTATATTATGCGCTGATAATATTAATGTATCATCTATCCCTATTTCAGTGTTATCAAATTTTGTTGATAGTGTGAATTATTTAAAAATACAGGTGGACTGTTTCTGCCTGTGTATTCACTACAACTACAACTACAAAGAAAACACGAGTATCAGCTGATAAAAGTTTACAATTCACCATAAATATGTATGTTTAATATGTTTTTTTATGGCAAATATTTATTGGTGCTACTTCTGTACAATTGTGTAGGAGTATTGATCATTTTAGAACATTTTGCTGTCCAAATAATGATTCCAAGCTAATTCAAAACTAACAAAGTGTCATGTACTTATGGTTGACCCATATGGGTTTTTCATTGACAGATTGCGATATAGAGAGAGAACAGGGCAACCAAAGGCTGATAATATCGACATTATATTGTTGGGTTGTCGTTTTTTGCATCTGATTAAAATACATCAATTTAATAATAATAATAATAATAATGAGACACAAAATGGCTCAACTTAGATGAACATTTATTTAACACTGTAATAGTCTGCGTCGTCTCTGTTTAGTCTGTTTTTAGTTGTAAGCTATACAGAACTTGCAGCATCGGTTTTAGATCTTTCCGCTGTTGTGTAGACGACCCCTACCATCCCACATGACAAATCGGATGAATGTTTTACCCGTGGGGACCAGGAGCGGCAGCTGGGGATGCCCATACAACCGTTTTTTGGGCTCTGTAAGCTAGTTTAGCTGGTAGTTGGAAGCTTGCTACGTGACGCTGATGTCTGCCCGTAGAACAGGGAAATTGACACAAGGGGGAATGCCATCTTCTTTCTACAGCTGTCACACTGACAAGGTTGTCTGCTGACATTTTTTAGTCGATCATCCCTGTGAGCGCAGACATCGGCAGATACTGATCTCATCCGACCCATGATACAGTGCACGCCAAAATGTCTCACAGTCAGCTGACAGTGAGACACAGAAAGGAGCAGCTGTATAACAGGCCAGCACAGTATCAATACACATATCATAGCTTTTCAAAGTTTCAAGTGTTTTCTCTCTCTGTCCATCTGTCTGTCTTTGTGTCTGTCTTTGTCTCTCTCTGTCCATCTGTCTGTCTGTGTGTCAGTCTTTGTGTCTCTCTGTCCATCTGTCTGTCTTTGTGTCTCTCTGTCCGTCTGTCTGTCTTTGTCTCTCTCCGTCCATCTGTCTGTCTTTGTCTCTCTCTGTCCATCTGTCTGTCTTTGTCTCTCTCTGTCCATCTGTCTGTCTTTGTCTCTCTCCGTCCATCTGTCTGTCTTTGTGTCTCTCTCTGTCCATCTGTCTGTCTTTGTGTCTCTCTGTCCATCTGTCTGTCTTTGTCTCTCTCTGTCCATCTGTCTGTCTTTGTCTCTCTCCGTCCATCTGTCTGTCTTTGTCTCTCTCTGTCCATCTGTCTGTCTTTGTCTCTCTCCGTCCATCTGTCTATCTTTGTCTCTCTCTGTCCATCTGTCTGTCTTTGTGTCTGTCTTTGTCTCTCTCTGTCCATCTGTCTGTCTTTGTGTCAGTCTTTGTCTCTCTCTGTCCATCTCTCTGTCTTTTCTCTCTTTCTCTCTCCTTTTGTTCCTCTCAACCGGTGCAGACAGATGTCCGTCCTCCACAGAGCTGGGTCTGTTCCAGGTTCCTGTCTGTTATAGGGAAGGTTTTCGTTGCCACCGTACTCTAGGGGGGAATTGTTGGGTCTATGTAAATCATAAATAAGTCATAGAGTGTGGTCTTTACCTACTCTGTAAAGTGTCCTGAGATAACTTTGTTATGAAGCATTAGTACAAGATCAGAAGTGTTAAAGACTGAGCAGAGTGGCAGCCTCTGTACTGTATTTTACACTGCAGCTCCCTCAGGCACTGAGCCACAGCAGTCCTGCCCACAGATGCTAGCCACAGTCTTCCTGTGATATTTACTGTTCCCCAGTGCCTTGCCGCCCCACCAATTTACAAGACAAATAAACACAACATCAGCACGTAAGGTGGGACAGCAGGGCCTACAGATGTGCAACAAAAGCAGCGTTGTGCAACAGTGTCACAGCTCCCGTTACAGTGGGCACCATGGGGGACGAGCAGGTAGAACAAAACAGGCTCATGTAAGAATAAAAATGAGTACTCTGCTTGTGCATAAATATGGACAGTCTGTTAAAGGATCACATCATGTACTTTTAGCTTACTTTAGTTCTCTGTGATCCTCTGACCACTGCAGGTGGTCTGTTCATGGCTGCTCAAAACAGACGGAACAGTCATTCAGCTAGCAATGGGAATCTTCATTCACACATTAAAGGTTGAATCTGGACAATGAGCAGAACACCTACAACTAGTGCCTCAAGATCCTAGTCGCAACAACAAAAAATAACTCCAGCAGTGGGGTTGCCAGGTTTGTCAGACCCAGCCCAGTAGCTACAGGAGCTCAGAGTCTGTTGGAGCCTTTTTGAACCCATCCCCTCTGGCAAATCACACCATAAAAACAAGTATTAGAGGAGTTTGACTGACGGTTAGCGTTAGCCATTAGCGTTAGCCGTTCCAGCTCAGTAAAGATGAAAGTGATGTAAGCGATCAAGGAGCAGCGTAGCCATATAGGCGTGCGATTGAATGGCGTTTCTCTCCTTTCTCTCAGTCCATGGAGTGAATGCTCGGCCTATAGTGACTCTGGTTGTTGCCCGTCTCCGCTCACTCAGCTGCTGGGACAAAGAACGCCCCCTTCACTGAGGCTCTGAAGCAGCTGCAGGATTGGCAAACTCCATTTCACCCAGTGCCAGCCGACAGTAGCTGCACCCAACAACAGACAACCCTGGCAACTCGCTAATGGCTGGTACAATGGAAGCACAACAGGACAGAAAGTCATTGTCAAACCCATCAAAAACATTTTAAATGTTAATTCAGACTAAATATACTTTTTCAAGGAAAAGCAAATCTGTACCCCTCAAAACGCCCCGTGGGTGTATTATTTTGAAATATAGCTTTTAATAAAGATTCAACATATTCAACCTTTAATTTAGACCAGACTAAATGTTTGCTAAGCTTAACTAACCCAGCTGCCAGTTCTCATTAGTCACAACATCGCGAGATGGATGAAGAAACACAGAGAAACAGTTACAGTCACGCCTCGAATTAGACTCGACCAGCGTGCCACAATCTGGACAGCTGTGTGAATACGAGGCTAACATCACGCGCTGCAACCCAGACAAGCCAGCAGCTGTTTATACACACACACACACACCGACACACACACACACAGACACACACACAGACACACACACACACAGACACACACGCACACACATGTACACACACAAACACACACACATACACACACGCACACACACAGACACACACACACATGTACACACACCCACACAAACACATGCACGCACGCACACAAACACATGCACACACAGACACACACACACACGCACACAAAGACACACACACACCCACACACAGACACACGCGCACACACAGACACACACACACGCACGCACCCACACACATGTACACACACACAAACACACACGCACACACCCACACACATGTTCACACACAAACACACGCACGCACACACACGTACACACGCCCACAGACACATATGTACACACACACACACAAACACATGCACGCACGCGCACACACACGCACGCACACACACACAGACACACACGTACACACACCCATACACACACCCACACACACAGACACACACACGCACGCACGCACACAGACACACACGCAAATGCGCGCGCGCGCACACACACACACACGCAGTCACACACGCGCAAGAACACACACACACACACGCACTCACACACGCAGACACACACACTCACACACACGCAGACACACGCACACACACACGGTGCTGCTGTCATGTTGCAACTCAGCTTGTAACGACCCCGTGCCCACATCACTATTAAAGAAGTGAAGTTGCTGGACGGTATATCAGTGCCAAATGTCCACGCGCCATTCTTTAACTCGTTCACTAAACTTCCCTGTAAGATATTTAAATGTTGTTTCCCCCACTATCCTCTTCCACCAAAATACACCAGGAGCGTGACAGGAAGAACACTTTAGAAAACACTATAAAAGCTGCTTTCAGAGACATTTGCACACGAACGAGTCTGAAAGTGTGACTTTTCTGTAACATGGTGTCAGTGGTGTTGCCAAAAAACACAATTATTGCCTTTTGGTTGTTATGGTGTTTTGTTAAATTGTTGCCCCCATAACCATGTGAGAGCCACTTCCGAACACAGTCACTGAAGTTTCTATAATGTGTTGTCGGTAAAAAACCGCCACACAGAGACAGTAAACGCGTGTGTGTGTGTGTGCTTCACTCACCCAAACTGTTTGTAGAAGAATCCATAATCAGGAGTTTAGGTTGAGGGGAGTTACTGTGGAGTTACTGTAGAGTTGTGTACAGCCTGGACTGAGGTGTGTTTTCCATGCTGAGAGAGGAGTGTCACAAGCCCTACTCTGGGGGCTCGCGTCAACCGCACGGGCTCAGCAACGGCAACACCGGAAACGTGGGCCGTTTTCCGGTAAATAAAGCGCTATGGTTTATTAAACGAGACAAATTACCGACACAAAAAGTCATTAACGACGTGAATTTTGCAACGGAGTTGTAATTATGACAATAAAAGTAAAAAAAATGTCGAAATAAAAAACAAACACGTCGCTAGTCGGAAGATTGAAGGCGCCATCCGGAAGTTGTGTGCCTCATTATGTCGAGCTTGACAATATCGTTGTGAAGGCACCATGCTGAGCTAAAGTAGCATCCGTTAGCTCTGTCCAACAGTTACTGTCTCCAGTCTCTGTGTGGCACAGCCGACACTTTCTGATGTAGTGTTGCAGAAGAATGCGTTTGCAAACTGGCAACAACATTTCCAGGCTCCGCCACAGCGCCTGTCAAACATCAGCAGGACACATGTGTTCACACGCGTTCTGTCGCCACCGCGTGGCAGGGCAGGGTAACACAAGCACCAGTGACGACTAATAATATTAATAATAAATGTCATTCATATAGCACATTTTATAACACGAAATGCAGCTCAAATGTCTTTACAAAAGATGAATACAAATCAATGACCCAAGTAGTAGCTGGTAAAACCTTGGATGTGTACAGACTTTTTGAAGGGCAGGGGCGAAAAGGGAAAAAAGGGCACTTGAGCACACGTTTTAGTCTTCAAGAGGGCACTTTACCGTGCATTTGGGCTCTTTGGCTAATAGCGAGCACCTAGAACGCGTTTGCACTATTGCATGTTTTTTGGCTTCTAGAAGGTACTTTAGCACGTGTTTGGGCTCCTACGAGAGCACTTTAGCACACGTTTTGGCTCACAAGAGGGCAATTTAGCACACGTTTTGGCTTCCAAGACAGCAATTTAGCACACGTTTTGGCTTCCAAGACGGCACTTTAGATCATGTTCTGGCTTCTAGAAGGTGCTTTAGCACGTGTTTGGGCTCCTACGAGAGCACTTCAGCACACGTTTTGGCTCCTAGAGGGCACTTTAGCACACGTTTTGGCTCACAAGAGGGCACTTTAGCACACGTTTTGGCTTCCAAGACAGCAATTTAGCACACGTTTTGGCTTCCAAGACGGCACTTTAGATCATGTTTTGGCTCCTAGAGGGCACTTTAGCACACGTTTTGGCTTCCAAGACGGCACTTTAGATTATGTTTTGGCTCCTAGAGGGCACTTTAGCACACGTTTAGGCTCCTAGAGAACACTTTAACACGTGTTTGGGCTCCTAGAGGGCACTTTAGCACAAGTTTTGGTTTCTAGAGGGCACTTTACAACGTGTTTATGCTCCTAGAGAGAACTTTCGCACAAGTTTTGGTTTCTAGAGGGTACTCTAGCATGTTTGGCTCCTAGAGGGCACTTTAGCACACGTTTTGGCTCCCAAGAGGATACTTTAGCACGCATTTGGCTCCCAAGAGTGCACTTTAGCACGTGTTTGGGCTCCTAGAGGGCACTTTAGCACGTGTTTGGGCTCCTAAGAGAGCACTTTAGCAAACGTTTTGGCTTCAAACAGAGCACTTTAGCACATGTTTTGGCTTCCAAGACGGCGATTTAGCACACGTTTTGGCTCCTAGAGGGCATATAAGCACGTGTTTAGGCTCCTAGAGGGCACTTTAGCACAGAGTTTGGCTCATAGAGGACACTTTAACACGTGTTTGGGCTCCTAGAGGGCACTTTAGCACAAGTTTTGGTTTATAGAGGGCACTTTAGCACACGTTTTGACTTCCAAGACGGCACTTTAGATCACGTTTTGGCTCCTAGAGGGCACTTTAAGAAGAAGAAGCAGAAATACTTTATTTATCCAGCAACGGGGAAATTGAATTTTTTCACTCTTATTATTAATCATGTTACACCCACAGGTCCGAAATACACACATGCACAGACAGGACCTATATACATGCAATTAAGGAGAGATGTCAGAGCGAGGGGGCTGCCAGTGACCGGCGCCCTGAGAGCACTTTAGCACGTGTTTGGGCTCCTAGAGGGCACTTTAGCACACGTTTTGGTTTTTAGAGGGCACTTGACCACATGTTTAGGCTCCTAAAGAGAACCTTAGCACAAGTTTTGGTTTCTAGAGGGTACTCTAGCATCTTTGGCTCCTAGAGGGCACTTTAGCACACGTCTTGGCTCCAAAGAGGATACTTTAGCATACGTTTTGGCTCCCAAGAGTGCACTTTAGCACGGGTTTGGGCTCCTAGAGGGCACTTTAGCACGTGTTTAGGCTCCTAAGAGAGCACTTTAGCACACGTTTTGGCTCCCAAGAGAGCACTTTAGCACACGTTTTGGCTTCCAAGAGAGAAATTTAGCACACGTTTCGGCTCCTAAAGGGCAGTTAAAAATGTGTTAAGGCTCCTAGAGAGCACTTTAGCACAGGCTTTGGCTCGTAGATGACACTTTAACACGTGTATGGGCTCCTAGAGGGCACTTTAGAACAAGTTTTGTTTTTTAGAGGGCACTTTAGCACACGTTTTGGCTTCCAAGACGGCACTTTAGATCACGTTTTAGCTCCTAGAGGGCACTTTAGTAAGTGTTTATGCTCCTAAAAGGCACTTTAGCACAAGTTTTGTCCCCTAGAGGACACTTTAACACGTGTTTGGACTCCTAGAGGGCACTTTAGCACAAGTTTTGGTTTCTAGAGGGCACTTTACCACGTGTTTAGGCTCCTAGAGGGAACTTTAGCACAAGTTTTTGTTTCTAGAGGGTACTCTAGCATGTTTGGCTCCTAGAGGGTACTTTAGCACACGTTTTGGCTCCCAAGAGGATACTTTAGCACACGTTTTGGCTCCCAAGAATGCACTTTAGCACGTGTTTGGGCTCCTAGGGGGCACTTTAGCATGTGTTTGGGCTCCTAAAAGAGCACTTTAGCACACGTTTTGGCTCCCAAGTGTATACTTTAGAACACGTTTTGGCTCCCAGAGTGCACTTTAGCATGTGTTTGGGCTCCTAGAGGGCACTTTAGCACACGTTTTGGCTCACAAGAGGGCAATTTAGCACACGTTTTGGCTTCCAAGACAGCAATTTAGCACACGTTTTGGCTTCCAAGACGGCACATTAGATCATGTTTGGCTCCTAGAGGGCACTTTAGCACACGTTTTGGCTTCCAAGACGGCACTTTAGATCATGTTTTGGCTTCTAGAAGGTGCTTAAGCACGTGTTTGGGCTCCTACGAGAGCACTTCAGCACACGTTTTGGCTCCTAGAGGGCACTTTAGCACACGTTTTGGCTCACAAGAGGGCACTTTAGCACACGTTTTGGCTTCCAAGACGGCACTTTAGATCATGTTTTGGCTCCTAGAGGGCACTTTAGCACACGTTTTGGCTTCCAAGACGGCACTTTAGATCATGTTTTGGCTCCTAGAGGGCACTTTAGCACACGTTTAGGCTCCTAGAGAACACTTTAACATGTGTTGGGCTCCTAGAGGGCACTTTAGCACAAGTTTTGGTTTCTAGAGGGCACTTTACAACGTGTTTATGCTCCTAGAGAGAACTTTCGCACAAGTTTTGGCTCCTACAGGGGACTTTAGCACACGTTTTGGCTCCCAAGAGGATACTTTAGCACGCATTTGGCTCCCAAGAGAGCACTTTAGCACTTGTTTGGGCTCCTGGAGGGCACTTTAGCACGTGTTTGGGCTCCTAAGAGAGCACTTTAGCAAACGTTTTGGCTTCAAACAGAGCACTTTAGCACATGTTTTGGCTTCCAAGACGGCGATTTAGCACACGTTTTGGCTCCTAGAGGGCATATAAGCACGTGTTTAGGCTCCTAGAGGGCACTTTAGCACAGAGTTTGGCTCATAGAGGACACTTTAACACGTGTTTGGGCTCCTAGAGGGCACTTTAGCACAAGTTTTGGTTTATAGAGGGCACTTTAGCACACGTTTTGACTTCCAAGACGGCACTTTAGATCACGTTTTGGCTCCTAGAGGGCACTTTAAGAAGAAGAAGCAGAATTACTTTATTTATCCCGCAACGGGGAAATTGAATTTTTTCACTCTTATTATTAATCATGTTACACACAAAGGCCCAAAATACACACATGCACAGACAGGACCTATATACATGCAATTAAGGAGAGATGTCAGAGCGAGGGGGCTGCCAGTGACCGGCGCCCTGAGAGCACTTTAGCACGTGTTTAGGCTCCTAGAGGACACTTTAGCACACGTTTTGTCCCCTAGAGGACACATTGACACGTGTTTGGGCTCCTAGAGGGCACTTTAGCACACGTTTTGGTTTTTAGAGGTTTTAAGAGGGTACTCACTTGACCACATGTTTAGGCTCCTAGAGAGAACCTTAGCACAAGTTTTGGTTTCTAGAGGGTACTCTAGCATCTTTGGCTCCTAGAGGGCACTTTAGCACACGTCTTGGCTCCAAAGAGGATACTTTAGCATACGTTTTGGCTCCCAAGAGTGCACTTTAGCACGGGTTTGGGCTCCTAGAGGGCACATTAGCAAGTGTTTAGGCTCCTAAGAGAGCACTTTAGCACACGTTTTGGCTCCCAAGAGAGCACTTTAGCACACGTTTTGGCTTCCAAGAGAGCAATTTAGCACACGTTTCGGCTCCTAAAGGGCACTTAAAAATGTGTTAAGGCTCCTAGAGAGCACTTTAGCACAGGCTTTGGCTCGTAGATGACACTTTAACACGTGTATTGGCTCCTAGAGGGCACTTTAGAACAAGTTTTGTTTTTTAGAGGGCACTTTAGCACACGTTTTGGCTTCCAAGACGGCACTTTAGATCACGTTTTAGCTCCTAGAGGGCACTTTAGTAAGTGTTTATGCTCCTAAAAGGCACTTTAGCACAAGTTTTGTCCCCTAGAGGACACTTTAACACGTGTTTGGACTCCTAGAGGGCACTTTAGCACAAGTTTTGGTTTCTAGAGGGCACTTTACCACGTGTTTAGGCTCCTAGAGGGAACTTTAGCACAAGTTTTTGTTTCTAGAGGGTACTCTAGCATGTTTGGCTCCTAGAGGGCACTTTAGCACACGTTTTGGCTCCCAAGAGGATACTTTAGCACACGTTTTGGCTCCCAAGAATGCACTTTAGCATGTGTTTGGGCTCCTAGGGGGCACTTTAGCACCTGTTTGGGCTCCTAAAAGAGCACTTTAGCACACGTTTTGGCTCCCAAGTGTATACTTTAGAACACATTTTGGCTCCCAGAGTGCACTTTAGCATGTGTTTGGGCTCCTAGAGGGCACTTTAGCACGTGTTTGGTCTCCTAATAGAGCTCTTTAGCACAAGTTTTTGCTCCAAAGAGAGCACTTTAGCACACATTTTGGATTCCAACAGCACTTTAGCACACGTTTTGGTTCCGAAGAAAGCACTTTAGCACACGTTTTGGATACCAAGACGGCACTTTAGATCACATTTTGGCTCCTAGAGGCCACTTAAGCATGTGTTTAGGCTCCTAGAGGGCACTTTAGCACGTGTTTAGGCTCCTAGAAGGCACTTTAGCACAAGTTTTGTCCCCTAGAGGACACTTTAACACATGTTTGGACTCCTGGAGGACACTTTGGCACACGTTTTGGCTCTCAAGAGAGCACTTTAGCACACGCTTTGGCTTCCAAGACGGCACTTTAGCACACGTTTTGGCTCCTAGAGGGCAATTAAGCACGTGTTTAGGCTCCTAGAGGGCACTTTAGCACGGGGTTTGGCTCGTAGAGAACACTTTAACACGTGTATAGGCTCCTAGAGGGCACTTTAGCACAAGTTTTGTCCCCTAGAAGACACTTTAACACCTGTTTGGGCTCCTAGAGGACACTTTAGCACAAGTTTTGATTTCTAGAGGGCACTTTAGCACGTGTTTGGGCTCCTAAGAGAGCACTTTAGCACGTTTTGGCACCCAAGAAAGCACTTTAGCCCACATTTTGGCTCCTAGAGGGAACTTAAGCACGTGTTTAGGCTCCTAGGGGGATCTTTAGCACAGGGTTTGGCTCCCAAGAAAGCACTTTAACCCACGTTTTGGCTTCCAAGACGGCACTTTAGCTCACAGTTTGGCTCGTAGAGGGAACTTAAGCACGTGTTTAGGCTCCTAGGGGGCACTTTAGCACAGGGTTTGGCTCGTAGAGGACACTTTAACACGTGTTTGGGCTCCTAGAGGGCACTTTAGCACAAGTTTTGGTTTCTAGAAGGAACTTTAGCACACGTTTTGGCTTCCAAGACGGCACTTTAGCACACATTTTGGCTCCTAGAGGGTACTTAAGCACGTGTTTAGGCTCCTAGAGGGCACTTTAACATGTGTTTGGGCTCCTAGAGGGAACTTTAGCACAAGTTTTGTCCCGTGGAGGACATTTTAACATGTGTTTGGGCTCCTAGAGGAAACTTAAGCGCAAGTTTTGGTTTCTAGAGGGCACTTTACCACGTGTTTAGGCTCCTAGAGGGAACTTTAGCACAAGTTTTGGTTTCTTGAGGGCACTTTAGCATGTGTTTGGGCTCCTAGAGGGCACTTTAGCACAGGGTTTGGCTCAAAGAGGACACTTTAACACGTGTTTGGGCTCCTAGAGGGCACTTTAGCACACGTTTTAGCTTCCAAGAGAGCACTTTAGCACACGTTTTGGCTTCCAAGACGGCACTTTAGCACACGTTTTGGCTCCTAGAGGGCACTTAATCATGTGTTTAAGCTCCTAGAGGGCACTTTAGCACAGGGTTTGGCTCGTAGAGAACACTTTAACATCTGTTTGGGCTCCTAGAGGGCACTTTAGCACGGGATTTGGCTCGTAGAGAACACTTTAACATGTGTTTGGGCTCCTAGAGGACACTTTAGCACAAGTTTTGATTTCTAGAGGGCACTTTAGCACGTGTTTGGGCTCCTAAGAGAGCACTTTAGCATGTTTTGCTCCCAAAAAAGGACTTTAACCCACGTTTTGGCTTCCAAGACGGCACTTTAGCCCACATTTTGGCTCCTAGAGGGAACTTAAGCACGTGTTTAGGCTCCTAGGGGGCACTTTAGCACAGGGTTTGGCTCCCACGAAAGCACTTTAACCCACATTTTGGCTTCCAAGACGGCACTTTAGCCCACATTTTGGCTCGTAGAGGAAACTTAAACACGTGTTTAGGCTCCTAGGGGGCACTTTAGCACAGGGTTTGTCCCCTAGAAGACACTTTAACACCTGTTTTGGCTCCTAGAGGACACTTTAGCACAAGTTTTGATTTCTAGAGGGCACTTTAGCACGTGTTTGGGCTCCTAAGAGAGCACTCTACCACGTTTTGGCTCCGAAGAAAGCACTTTAACCCACGTTTTGGCTTCCAAGACGGCACTTTAGCCCACATTTTGGCTCGTAGAGGGAACTTTAGCACAAGTTTTGGTTTCTAAAAGGAACTTTAGCACACGTTTTGGCTTCCAAGACGGCACTTTAGCACACATTTTGGCTCCTAGAGGGCACTTTAGATCATGTTTTGGCTCCTAGAGGGCACTTTACCACGTGTTTAGGCTCCTAGAGGGAACTTTAGCACAAGTTTTGGTTTCTTGAGGGCACTTTAGCATGTGTTTGGGCTCCTAGAGGGCACTTGAGCACAGGGTTTGGCTCATAGAGGACACTTTAACACGTGTTTGGGCTACTAGAGGGCACTTTAGCAAACGTTTTAGCTTCCAAGAGAGCACTTTAGCACACGTTTTGGCTTCCAAGACGGCACTTTAGCATACGTTTAGGCTCCTAGAGGGCACTTAATCACGTGTTTAGGCTCCTAGAGGGCACTTTAGCATGGGGTTTGGCTCGTAGAGAACACTTTAACATGTGTTTGGGCTCCTAGGGGGCACTTTACCACAAGTTTTGTCCCCTAGAGGACACTTTAACACCTGTTTGGGCTCCTAGAGGACACTTTAACACAAGTTTTGATTTCTAGAGGGCACTTTAGCACGTGTATGGGCTCCTAGGGGGCACTTGAGCACGTGTTTGGGCTCCTAAAAGAGCACTTTCGCACACGTTTTGGCTCCCAGAGTGCACTTTAGCATGTGTTTGGGCTCCAAGAGGGCACTTTAGCACGTGTTTGGTCTCCTAATAGAGCACTTTAACACACGTTTTTGCTCCCAAGAGAGCACTTTAGCACACGTTTTGGATTCCAACAGCACTTTAGCACAGGTTTTGGTTCAAAAGAGAGCACTTTAGCACACGTTTTGGATTCCAAGACGGCACTTTAGATCACGTTTTGGCTCCTAGAGGCCACTTTAGCATGTGTTTAGGCTCCTAGAGGGCACTTTAGCACAAGTTTTGTCCCCTAGAAGACACTTTAACACGTGTTTAGACTCCTAAAGCACACTTTAGCACAGGGTTTGGCTCGTAGAGGAAACTTATACACGTGTTTGGGCTCCTAGAGGGCACTTTAACACGTGTTTAGGCTCCTAGAGGGCACTTTAGCACAAGTTTTGTCCCCTAGAGGACACTTTAACACATGTTTGGACTCCTGGAGGACACTTTAGCACACGTTTTGGCTCTCAAGAGAGCACTTTTGCAAACGTTTTGTCTTCCAAGACGGCACTTTAGCACAGGTTTTGGCCCCTAGAAGACACTTTAACACCTGTTTTGGCTCCCAAGAAAGCACTTTAACCCACGTTTTGGCTTCCAAGATGGCACTTTAGCCCACATTTTGGCTCGTAGAGGGAACTTTAGCACAAGTTTTGGTTTCTGGAAGGAACTTTAGCACACGTTTTGGCTTCCAAGACGGCACTTTAGCACACATTTTGGCTCCTAGAGGGCACTTTAGATCATGTTTTGGCTCCTAGAGGGCACTTTACCACGTGTTTAGGCTCCTAGAGGGAACTTTAGCACAAGTTTTGGTTTCTTGAGGGCACTTTAGCATGTGTTTGGGCTCCTAGAGGGCACTTTAGCACAGGGTTTGGCTCATAGAGGACACTTTAACACGTGTTTGGGCTCCTAGAGGGCACTTTAGCACACGTTTTAGCTTCCAAGAGAGCACTTTAGCACACGTTTTGGCTTCCAAGACGGCACTTTAGCACACGTTTAGGCTCCTAGAGGGCACTTAATCACGTGTTTAGGCTCCTAGAGGGCACTTTAGCACACGTTTTGGCTTCCAAGACGGCACTTTAGCACGTGTTTAGGCTCCTATGGGGCACTTTAGCACAGGGTTTGGCTCGTAGAGGACATTTTAACCAAGTTTGGGCTCCTAGAGGGCACTTTAGCACAAGTTTTGGCTGCTAGAGGGCCCTTTAGCACACGTTTTGGCTTCCAAGACGGCACTTTAGCACACGTTTTGGCTACTAGAGGGCCCTTTAGCACAGGGTTTGGCTCGTAGAGGACACTTTAAGACGTGTTTGGGCTCCTAGAGGGCACTTTAGCAAAGGGTTTGGCTCATAGAGGACACTTTAACACGTGTTTGGGCACCTAGAGGGCACTTTAGCACAAGTTTTGGTTTCTAGAGGGCACTTTAGCACACGTTTTGGCTTCCAAGACGACACTTTAGATCACATTTTTGCTCCAGAGGGCACTTTAGCACATGTTTAAGCTCCTAGAGGGCACTTTAGCAAACGTTTTGTCCCCTAGAGGACACTTTAACACGTGTTTGGGCTCCTAGAGGGCACTTTAGCACAAGTTTTGGTTATAAGAGGGCACTTTACCACGTGTATAGGCTCCTAGAGGGAACTTTAGCACAAGTTTTGTCCTCTAGAGGACACTTTAACACCTGTTTGGGCTCCTAGAGGACACTTTAGCACAAGTTTTGGTTTCTAGAGTGCACTTTACCACGTGTTTGGGCTCCTAGAGGGCACTTTAGCACGTGTTTGGGCTCCTAAGAGAGCACTTTAGCACACGTTTTGGCTCCCAAGATGACACTTTAGCACACATTTTGGCTCCTAGAGGGAAATTAAGCATGTGTTTAGGCTCCTAGGGGGAACTTTAGCACAGGGTTTGGCTCGTAGAGGACACTTTAACCAAGTTCGGGCACCTAGAGGGCACTTTAGCACACATTTTGGTTTCTAGAAGGCACTTTAGCACACATTTTGGCTTCCAAGACTGTACTTAAGATCACGTTTTGGCTCCTAGAGGGCACTTTTGCGCACGTTTTGGCTTCCAAGACGGCACTTTAGCACACGTTTTGGCTCCTAGAGGGCACTTTAGCGCAGGGTTTGGCTCGTAGAGGACACTTTAACACGTTTTTGGGCTTATAGAGGGCACTTTAGCACTAGTTTTGGTTTCTAGAGGCCACTTTAGCAAGTGTTTAGGCTCCTAGAGGGAACATTAGCACAAGTTTTGGCTTCCAAGAGAGCACTTCAGCACACGTTTTGGCTTCTAAGACGGCACTTAAGATCCCGTTTTGGCTGCTAGAGGGCACTTTAGCACACGTTTTGGCTTCCAAGACGGCACTTTAGCATACGTTTTGGCTCCTAGAGGATACCTTAGCACGCATTTGGCTCCCAAGAGTGCACTTTAGCACGTGTTTGGGCTCCTAGAGGGCACTTTAGCACGTGTTTGGGCCCCTAAGAGAGCACTTTAGCAAACGTTTTGGCTTCAAACAGAGCACTTTAGCACATGTTTTGGCTTCCAAGACGGCGATTTAGCACACGTTTTGGCTCCTAGAGGGCATATAAGCACGTGTTTAGGCTCCTAGAGGGCACTTTAGCACAGAGTTTGGCTCATAGAGGACACTTTAACACGTGTTTGGGCTCCTAGAGGGCACTTTAGCACAAGTTTTGGTTTATAGAGGGCACTTTAGCACACGTTTTGACTTCCAAGACGGCACTGTAGATCACGTTTTGGCTCCTAGAGGGCACTTTAAGAAGAAGAAGCAGAATTAATTTATTTATCCAGCAACGGGGAAATTGAATTTTTTCACTCTTATTATTAATCATGTTACACACACAGGTCCGAAATACACACATGCACAGACAGGACCTATATACATGCAATTAAGGAGAGATGTCAGAGCGAGGGGGCTGCCAGTGACCGGCTCCCTGAGAGCACTTTAGCACGTGTTTAGGCTCCTAGAGGACACTTTAGCACACGTTTTGTCCCCTAGAGGACACATTGACACGTGTTTGGGCTCCTAGAGGGCACTTTAGCACACGTTTTGGTTTTTAGAGGGCACTCGACCACATGTTTAGGCTCCTAAAGAGAACCTTAGCACAAGTTTTGGTTTCTAGAGGGTACTCTAGCATCTTTGGCTCCTAGAGGGCACTTTAGCACACGTCTTGGCTCCAAAGAGGATACTTTAGCATACATTTTGGCTCCCAAGAGTGCACTTTAGCACGGGTTTGGGCTCCTAGAGGGCACTTTAGCACGTGTTTAGGCTCCTAAGAGAGCACTTTAGCACACGTTTTGGCTCCCAAGAGAGCACTTTAGCACACGTTTTGGCTTCCAAGAGAGCAATTTAGCACACGTTTCGGCTCCTAAAGGGCAGTTAAAAATGTGTTAAGGCTCCTAGAGAGCACTTTAGCACAGGCTTTGGCTCGTAGATGACACTTTAACACGTGTATGGGCTCCTAGAGGGCACTTTAGAACAAGTTTTGTTTTTTAGAGGGCACTTTAGCACAAGTTTTGGCTTCCAAGACGGCACTTTAGATCACGTTTTAGCTCCTAGAGGGCACTTTAGTAAGTGTTTATGCTCCTAAAAGGCACTTTAGCACAAGTTTTGTCCCTTAGAGGACACTTTAACACGTGTTTGGACTCCTAGAGGGCACTTTAGCACAAGTTTTGGTTTCTAGAGGGCACTTTACCACGTGTTTAGGCTCCTAGAGGGCACTTTAGCACACGTTTTGGCTCCCAAGAGGATACTTTAGCACACGTTTTGGCTCCCAAGAATGCACTTTAGCACGTGTTTGGGCTCCTAGGGGGCACTTTAGCACGTGTTTGGGCTCCTAGAGGGCACTTTAGCAAGTGTTTAGGCTCCTAAGAGAGCACTTTAGCACACATTTTGGCTCCCAAGAGAGCACTTTAGCACACGTTTTGGCTTCCAAGAGAGTAATTTAGCACACGTTTCGGCTCCTAAAGGGCACTTAAAAATGTGTTAAGGCTCCTAGAGAGCACTTTACCACGTTTTGGCTCCGAAGAAAGCACTTTAACCCAAGTTTTGGCTTCCAAGACGGCACTTTAGCCCACATTTTGGCTCGTAGAGGGAACTTTAGCACAAGTTTTGGTTTCTAAAAGGAACTTTAGCACATGTTTTGGCTTCCAAGACGGCACTTTAGCACACATTTTGGCTCCTAGAGGGCACTTTAGATCATGTTTTGGCTCCTAGAGGGCACTTTACCACGTTTTTAGGCTCCTAGAGGGAACTTTAGCATAAGTTTTGGTTTCTTGAGGGCACTTTAGCATGTGTTTGGGCTCCTAGAGGGAACTTTAGCACAGGGTTTGGCTCATAGAGGACACTTTAACACGTGTTTGGGCTACTAGAGGGCACTTTAGCACACGTTTTAGCTTCTAGAGGGCACTTAACCACGTGTTTAGGCTCCTAGAGGGAACTTTAACACAAGTTTTGGTTTCTAGAGGCCACTCTAGCACACATTTTGTCTTCCAAGACGGCACATTAGATCACATTTTGGTTCCTAGAGGGCACTTTAGCATGTGTTTAGGCTCCTAGAGGCACTTTAGCAAAAGTTTTGTCCCCTAGAGGACACCTTAACACGTGTTTGGGCTCCTAAGAGAGCACTTTAGTACACGTTTTGGCTCCCAAGAGTATACTTTAGAACAAGTTTTTGCTCCCAGAGTGCACTTCAGCATGTGTTTGGGCTCCTAGAGGGCACTTTAGAACGTGTTTGGCCTCCTAATAGAGCACTTTAGCACACGTTTTTGCTCCCAAGAGAGCACTTTAGCACACGTTTTGGATTCCAACAGCACTTTAGCACACGTTTTGGCTCCCAAGAGAGTACTTTAGCACACGTTTTGGA
The DNA here is from genome assembly GCF_963691815.1 of Echiichthys vipera. Taxonomy (NCBI): domain Eukaryota; kingdom Metazoa; phylum Chordata; class Actinopteri; order Perciformes; family Trachinidae; genus Echiichthys; species Echiichthys vipera. Next base: position 20,007,744 of record NC_139847.1, read on the forward strand.
TTCCAAGACGGCACTTTAGATCACGTTTTAGCTCCTAGAGGGCACTTTAGTAAGTGTTTATGCTCCTAAAAGGCACTTTAGCACAAGTTTTGTCCCTTAGAGGACACTTTAACACGTGTTTGGACTCCTAGAGGGCACTTTAGCACAAGTTTTGGTTTCTAGAGGGCACTTTACCACGTGTTTAGGCTCCTAGAGGGCACTTTAGCACACGTTTTGGCTCCCAAGAGGATACTTTAGCACACGTTTTGGCTCCCAAGAATGCACTTTAGCACGTGTTTGGGCTCCTAGGGGGCACTTTAGCACGTGTTTGGGCTCCTAGAGGGCACTTTAGCAAGTGTTTAGGCTCCTAAGAGAGCACTTTAGCACACATTTTGGCTCCCAAGAGAGCACTTTAGCACACGTTTCGGCTTCCAAGAGAGTAATTTAGCACACGTTTCGGCTCCTAAAGGGCACTTAAAAATGTGTTAAGGCTCCTAGAGAGCACTTTACCACGTTTTGGCTCCGAAGAAAGCACTTTAACCCAAGTTTTGGCTTCCAAGACGGCACTTTAGCCCACATTTTGGCTCGTAGAGGGAACTTTAGCACAAGTTTTGGTTTCTAAAAGGAACTTTAGCACACGTTTTGGCTTCCAAGACGGCACTTTAGCACACATTTTGGCTCCTAGAGGGCACTTTAGATCATGTTTTGGCTCCTAGAGGGCACTTTACCACGTTTTTAGGCTCCTAGAGGGAACTTTAGCATAAGTTTTGGTTTCTTGAGGGCACTTTAGCATGTGTTTGGGCTCCTAGAGGGAACTTTAGCACAGGGTTTGGCTCATAGAGGACACTTTAACACGTGTTTGGGCTACTAGAGGGCACTTTAGCACACGTTTTAGCTTCCGAGAGAGCACTTTAGCACACGTTTTGGCTTCCAAGACGGCACTTTAGCACACGTTTAGGCTCCTAGAGGGCACTTAATCACGTGTTTAGGCTCCTAGAGGGCACTTTAGCATGGGGTTTGGCTCGTAGAGAACACTTTAACATGTGTTTGGGCTCCTAGAGGGCACTTTAGCACAAGTTATGTCCCCTAGAGGACACTTTAACACCTGTTTGGGCTCCTAGAGGACACTTTAACACAAGTTTTGATTTCTAGAGGGCACTTTAGCACGTGTTTGGGCTCCTAGGGGGCACTTGAGCACGTGTTTGGGCTCCTAAAAGAGCACTTTCGCACACGTTTTGGCTCCCAAGAGTATACTTTAGAACACTTTTGGCTCCCAGAGTGCACTTTAGCATGTGTTTGGGCTCCAAGAGGGCACTTTAGCACGTGTTTGGTCTCCTAATAGAGCACTTTAACACACGTTTTTGCTCCCAAGAGAGCACTTTAGCACACGTTTTGGATTCCAACAGCACTTTAGCACAGGTTTTGGTTCAAAAGAGAGCACTTTAGCACACGTTTTGGATTCCAAGACGGCACTTTAGATCACGTTTTGGCTCCTAGAGGCCACTTTAGCATGTGTTTAGGCTCCTAGAGGGCACTTAAGCACAAGTTTTGTCCCCTAGAAGACACTTTAACACGTGTTTAGGCTCCTAAAGCACACTTAAGCACAGGGTTTGGCTCGTAGAGGAAACTTTAACACGTTTTTGGGCTCCTAGAGGGCACTTTACCACGTGTTTAGGCTCCTAGAGGGCACTTTAGCACAAGTTTTGTCCCCTAGAGGACACTTTAACACATGTTTGGACTCCTGGAGGACACTTTAGCACACGTTTTGGCTCTCAAGAGAGCACTTTTGCAAACGTTTTGGCTTCCAAGACGGCACTTTAGCACAGGTTTTGCCCCTAGAAGACACTTTAACACCTGTTTTGGCTCCTAGAGGACACTTTAGCACAAGTTTTGATTTCTAGAGGGCACTTTAGCACGTGTTTGGGCTCCTAAGAGAGCACTTTACCACGTTTTGGCTCCCAAGAAAGCACTTTAACCCACGTTTTGGCTTCCAAGATGGCACTTTAGCCCACATTTTGGCTCGTAGAGGGAACTTTAGCACAAGTTTTGGTTTCTAGAAGGAACTTTAGCACACGTTTTGGCTTCCAAGACGGCACTTTAGCACACATTTTGGCTCCTAGAGGGCACTTTAGATCATGTTTTGGCTCCTAGAGGGCACTTTACCACGTGTTTAGGCTCCTAGAGGGAACTTTAGCACAAGTTTTGGTTTCTTGAGGGCACTTTAGCATGTGTTTGGGCTCCTAGAGGGCACTTTAGCACAGGGTTTGGCTCATAGAGGACACTTTAACATGTGTTTGAACTCCTAGAGGGCACTTTAGCACACGTTTTAGCTTCCAAGAGAGCACTTTAGCACACATTTTGGCTTCCAAGACGGCACTTTAGCACACGTTTAGGCTCCTAGAGGGCACTTTAGCACACGTTTTGGCTTCCAAGACGGCACTTTAGCACGTGTTTAGGCTCCTATGGGGCACTTTAGCACAGGGTTTGGCTCGTAGAGGACATTTTAACACGTGTTTGGGCTCCAAGAGGGAACTTTAGCACAAGTTTTGGTTTCTAGAAGGAACTCTAGCACACGTTTTGGCTTCCAAGATGGCACTTTAGCACACATTTTGGCTCCTAGAGGGAACTTAAGCATGTGTTTAGGCTCCTAGGGGGCACTTTAGCACAGGGTTTGGCTCGTAGAGGACACTTTGACCAAGTTTGGGCTCCTAGAGGGCACTTTAGCACAAGTTTTGGCTGCTAGAGGGCCCTTTAGCACACGTTTTGGCTTCCAAGACGGCACTTTAGCACACGTTTTGGCTACTAGAGGGCCCTTTAGCACAGGGTTTGGCTCGTAGAGGACACTTTAAGACGTGTTTGGGCTCCTAGAGGGCACTTTAGCAAAGGGTTTGGCTCATAGAGGACACTTTAACACGTGTTTGGGCTCCTAGAGGGCACTTTAGCACAAGTTTTGGTTTCTAGAGGGCACTTTAGCACAAGTTTTGGCTTCCAAGACGACACTTTAGATCACATTTTTGCTCTAGAGGGCACTTTAGCACATGTTTAAGCTCCTAGAGGGCACTTTAGCAAACGTTTTGTCCCCTAGAGGACACTTTAACACGTGTTTGGGCTCCCAAGAGGATACTTTAGCACACGTTTTGGCTCCCAAGAATGCACTTTAGCACGTGTTTGGACTCCTGGAGGACACTTTAGCAGACGTTTTTGCTCTCAAGAGAGCACTTTAGCACACGATTCGGCTTCCAAGACGGCACTTTAGCACAAGTTTTGGCTCCTTTAGGGCACTTTAGCACGTGTTTAGGCTCCTAGAGGGCACTTTAGCATGGGGTTTGGCTCGTAGAGAACACTTTAACATGTGTTTGGGCTCCTAGAGGGCACTTAAGCACAAGTTTTGACCCCTAGAAGACATTTTAACACCTGTTTGGGCTCCTAAGAGAGCACTTTAGCATATTTTGGCTCCCAAGAAAGCTCTTTAACCCACGTTTTGGCTTCCAAGACGGCACTTTAGCACACATTTTGGCTCCTAGAGGGCACTTTAGCACGTGTTTAGGGTCCTAAAGGGCACTTAAGCACAGGGTTTGGCTCGTAGAGTGCACTTTAGCATGTGTTTGAACTCCTAGAGGCCACTTTAGCAAACATTTTTTGCCCCCAAGAGAGCACTTTAGCACACGTTTTGGCTTCCAACACCACTTTAGCACACGTTTTGGCTCCCAAGAGGAAACTTTAGCACACGTTTTGGCTCCCAAGAGTGCACGTTAGCACAAGTTTCGTCCCATAGAGGACAGTTTAACCCCTGTCTGGACTCCTAGAGGACAATTTAGCATAAGTTTTTGGTATCTAGAGGGCACTTTACCACGTGTTTAGGCTCCTAGAGGGAACTTTAACACAAGTTCTGGTTTCTAGAGGGTACTCTAGCATGTTTGGCTCCTAGAGGGCACTTTAGCACACGTTTTGGCTCCCAAGAGGATACTTTAGCACAAATTTTGGCTCCCAAGAGTGCACTTTAGCAAGTTTTTGGGCTCCGAGAGGGCACTTTAGCACTTGTTTGGGCTCCTAAGAGAGCACTTTAGTACACGTTTTGGCTTCCAAAACGGCACTTTAGCACACGTTTCGGCTCCTAGAGGGCACTAAAGCACGTGTTTAGGCTCCTAGAGGGCACTTTAGCACACATTTTGGCTTCCAACAGCACTTTAGCACACGTTTTGGCTCACAAGAGAGCACTTTAGCAGACGTTTTGGATTCCAAGACGGCACTTTAGATCACGTTTTGGCTCGTAGAGGCCACTTTAGCACAAGTTTTGTACCCTAGAGGGCACTTTACCATGTGTTTGGGCTCCTAGAGGGCACTTTAGCACAAGTTTTGGTTTCTAGAAGGAACTTTAGCACAGGGTTTGGCTCATAGAGGACACTTTAACATGTGTTTGGGCTCCTAGAGGGCACTTTAGTACAAGTTTTGGTTTCTAGAGGGCACTTTAGCACAAGTTTTGGCTTCCAAGACGGCACTTTAGATCACATTTTTGCTCTAGAGGGCACTTTAGCACATGTTTAAGCTCCTAGAGGGCACTTTAGCAAACGTTTTGTCCCCTAGAAGACACTTTAACACATGTTTGGGCTCCTAGAGGGCACTTTAGCACAAGTTTTGGTTTTAAGAGGGCACTTTACCACGTGTATAGGCTCCTAGAGGGAACTTTAGCACAAGTTTTGTCCTCTAGAGGACACTTTAACACCTGTTTGGGCTCCTAGAGGACACTTTAGCACAAGTTTTGGTTTCTAGAGTGCATTTTACCACGTGTTTGGGCTCCTTGAGGGAACTTAAGCATGTGTTTATACTTTTAGGGGGCACTTTAGCACAGGGTTTGGCTCGTAGAGGACACTTTAACCAAGTTTGGGCTCCTAGAGGGTACTTAAGCACAAGTTTTGGTTTCTAGAAGGCACTTTAGCACACATTTTGGCTTCCAAGACGGTACTTAAGATCACGTTTTGGCTCCTAGAGGGCACTTTAGCACAGGGTATGGCTCGTAGAGGACACTTTAACACGTGTTTGGGCTCCTACAGGCCACTTTAGCACAAGTTTTGGTTTCTAGAGGGCACTTTAGCAAGTGTTTAGGCTCCTAGAGGGAACTTTAGCACAAGTTTTGGCTTCCAAGAGAGCACTTCAGCACACGTTTTGGCTTCTAAGACGGCACTTTAGCATACGTTTTGGCTCCTAGAGGGCACTTAAGCACGTGTTTCGGCTCCTAGAGGGCACTTTAGCACAGGGTTTGGTCATAAAGGACACTTTAACATGTGTTTGGTCTCCTAAAGGGCACTTTAGCACAAGTTTTGGTTCCTAGAGGGCACTTTAGCATGTGTTTAGGCTCCTAGAGGGCACTTTAGCAAAAGTTTTGTCCCCTAGAGGACACTTTAACACGTGTTTGGGCTCCTAAGAGAGCACTTTAGCCCACGTTTTGGCTCCCAAGAGTATACTTTAGAACACGTTTTGGCTCCCAAGAGTGCACTTTAGCATGTGTTTGGGCTCCTAGAGGGCACTTTAGCACACGTTTTTGCTCCCAAGAGAGCACTTTAGCACACGTTTTGGCTTCCAACAGCACTTTAGCACACGTTTTGGCTCACAAGAGGGCACTTTAGCACAGGTTTTGGCTCATAGAGGACACTTTAACACTTGTTTTGGCTCCTAGAGGGCACTTTAGCACAAGTTTTGGTTTCTAGAGGGCACTTTAGCAGGTGTTTAGACTCCTTAGAGGGAACTTTAGCACAAGTTTTGGCTTCCAAGAGAGCACTTCAGCACACGTTTTGGCTTCTAAGACGGCACTTTAGCATACGTTTTGGCTCCTAGAGGGCACTTAAGCACGTGTTTAGGCTCCTAGAGGGCACTTTAGCACAGGGTTTAGTTCATAGAGGACACATTAACATGTGTTTGGTGTCCTAGAGGGCAGTTTAGCAATTGTTTGGGCTCCTAAGAGAGCACTTTAGCATACGTTTTGGCTCCCAAGAGTATACTTTAGAACACGTTTTGGCTCCCAAGAGTGTACTTTAGCATGTGTTTGGGCTCCTAGAGGGCACTTTAGCATGTGTTTGGTCTCCTAATGGAGCACTTTAGCACACGTTTTTGCTCCCAAGAGAGCACTTTAGCACACATTTTGGCTTCCAACAGCACTTTAGCAGACTTTTTGGCTCACAAGAAAGCACTTTAGCACACGTTTTGGATTCCAAGACGGCACTTTTGATCACGTTTTGGCTCGTACAGGCCACTTTAGCACGTAATTAGGCTCCTAGAGGGCACTCTAGCACAAGTTTTGTCCCCTAGAGGACACTTTAACAAGTGTTTGGGCTCCTAGAGGACACTTTAGAACAAGTTCTGGTTTCTAGAGGGCACTTTACCAGGTGTTTAGGCCCCTAGAGGGAACTTTAGAACACAATTTTGGCTTCCAAGACGACACTTCAGATCACGTTTTGGTCCTAGAGGGCATTTTTTAAAAAGTGTTAAGGCTCCTAGAGAGCACTTTAGCTAAAGTTTTGTCCCCTAGAGGACACTTTAACACGTGTTTGGGCTTCCAAGACGGCACTTTAGATCACGTTTTAGCTCCTAGTGGGCACTTAATTGATTAGGCTCCTAGAGGGCACTTTAGCACAAGTTTTGTCCCCTAGAGGACACTTTAACACGTGTTTGGGCTCCGAGAGGACACTTTAGCACAAGTGTCCTTTCTAGAGGAAACTTAACCACGTGTTTAGGCTCCTAGAGGGAATTTTAGCATACGTTTTGGCTTCCAAGAGGATACTTAAGAACACGTTTTGGCTCCCAAGAGTGTACTTTAGCATGTGTTTGGGCTCCTAGAGGGCACTTTAGCATGTGTTTGGTCTCCTAATAGAGCACTTTAGCACACGTTTTTGCTCCCAAGAGAGCACTTTAGCACACATTTTGGCTTCCAACAGCACTTTAGCAGACTTTTAGGCTCCTAGAGAGCACTTTAGCAAAAGTTTTGTCCCCTAGAGGACACTTTTACACGTGTTTGGGCTCCTAGGGGGCACTTTAGCACAGGGTTTGGCTCGTAGAGGACACTTTAACACTTGTTTGGGCTCCTAGAGGGCACTTTAGCACAAGTTTTGGTTTCTAGAGGGCACATTAGTACACGTTTTGGCTTCCAAGACGGCACTTTAGATCAACTTTTGGCTCCTAGAGGAAACTTTAGCAAGTGTTTAGGTTCCTAGAGGGCACTTTAGCACAAGTTTTGTCCCCTAGAGGACACTTTAACACATGTTTAGGCTCCTAGAGAGAACTTTAGCACATGCTTTGGTTCCTGAGAGCACTTAAGCACACCTTTTGGCTCCCAAGAGTGCACTTTAGCACACGTTTTGGCTTCCAAGACGGCACTTTAGCACACGTTTTGGCTCCTAGAGGGCACTTGAGCACGTGTTTATGCTCCTAGAGGGCACTTTAGCACAGGGTTTGGCTCGTAGAGGACACGTTAACACGTGTTTGGGCTCCTAGAGGGCACTTTAGCAAAAGTTTTGGTTTCTAGAGGGCACTTTAGCACACATTTTGGCTTCCAAGACGGCACTTTAGATCACGTTTTAGCTCCTAGTGGGCACTTAATTGATTAGGCTCCTAGAGGGCACTTTAGCACAAGTTTTGTCCCCTAGAGGACACTTTAACACGTGTTTGGGCTCCGAGAGGACACTTTAGCACAAGTGTCCTTTCTAGAGAAAACTTTACCACGTGTTTAGGCTCCTAGAGGGAATTTTAGCATACGTTTTGGCTTCCAAGAGGATACTTAAGAACACGTTTTGGCTCCCAAGAGTGTACTTTAGCATGTGTTTGGGCTCCTAGAGGGCACTTTAGCATGTGTTTGGTCTCCTAATAGAGCACTTTAGCACACGTTTTTGCTCCCAAGAGAGCACTTTAGCACACATTTTGGCTTCCAACAGCACTTTAGCAGACTTTTTGGCTCACAAGAAAGCACTTTAGCACACGTTTTGGATTCCAAGTCGGCACTTTTGATCACGTTTTGGCTCGTAGAGGCCACTTTAGCACGTAATTAGGCTCCTAGAGGGCACTCTAGCACAAGTTTTGTCCCCTAGAGGACACTTTAACAAGTGTTTGGGCTCCTAGAGGACACTTTAGAACAAGTTCTGGTTTCTAGAGGGCACTTTACCAGGTGTTTAGGCCCCTAGAGGGAATTTTAGCACACAATTTTGGCTTCCAAGACGGCACTTCAGATCACGTTTTGGCTCCTAGAGGGCATTTTAAAAAAAGTGTTTAGGCTCCTAGAGAGCACTTTAGCTAAAGTTTTGTCCCCTAGAGGACACTTTTACACGTGTTTGGGCTCCTAGAGGGCACTTTAGCACAGGGTTTGGCTCCTAGAGGACACTTTAACACGTGTTTGGGCTCCTAGAGGGCACTTTAGCACAAGTTTTGGTTTCTAGAGGGCACATTAGTACACGTTTTGGCTTCCAAGACGGCACTTTAGATCAACTTTTGGCTCCTAGAGGGCACTTTAGCAAGTGTTTAGGCTCCTAGAGGGAACTTTTGCACAAGTTTTGGCTTCTAGGGGGTACTCTAGCATGTTTGGCTCCTAGAGGGTACTTTAGCACACGTTTTGGCTCCCAAGAGGATACTTTAGCACACATATTGGCTTCCAAGATGGCGCTTTAGCACACGTCTTGGCTCCTAGAGGGTATTTAAGCACTTGTTTAGGCTCCTAGAGGGCACTTTTAGCAAGTGTTTAGGCTCCTAGAGGGCACTTTAGCATGTGTTTAGGCTCCTAGAGGGCACTTTAGCACAGGTTTTGTCCCCTAGATGACACTTTAACACATGTTTGGACTCCTAGAGGACACTTTAGCACAGGTTTTTGTTTCTAGAGGGTACTCTAGTATGTTTGGCTCCTAGAGGGAACTTCAGCAAACGTTTTGGCTTCCAAGACGGCACTTTAGATCATGTTTTGGTTCCTAGAGGGCATTTTAGCAAGTGTTTGGGCTACTAGAGGACACTTTAGGATAAGTTTTGGTTTCTAGAGTGCACTTTACCCAGTGTTTAGGCTCCTAGAGGGAACTTTTGCACAGGTTTTGGCTTCTAGGGGGTACTCTTGCATGTTTGGCTCCTAGAGGGTACTTTAGCACACGTTTTGGCTTCCAAGATGGCACTTTAGCACACGTTTTGGCTCCTAGAGGGTATTTAAGCACTTGTTTAGGCTCCTAGAGGGCACTTTTAGCAAGTGTTTAGGCTCCTAGAGGGCACTTTAGCATGTGTTTAGGCTCCTAGAGGGCACTTTAGCACAGGTTTTGTCCCCTAGATGACACTTTAACACATGTTTGGACTCCTAGAGGACACTTTAGCACAGGTTTTTGTTTCTAGAGGGTACTCTAGTATGTTTGGCTCCTAGAGGGAACTTCAGCAAACGTTTTGGCTTCCAAGACGGCACTTTAGATCATGTTTTGGTTCCTAGAGGGCATTTTAGCAAGTGTTTGGGCTACTAGAGGACACTTTAGGATAAGTTTTGGTTTCTAGAGTGCACTTTACCCAGTGTTTAGGCTCCTAGAGGGAACTTTTGCACAGGTTTTGGCTTCTAGGGGGTACTCTTGCATGTTTGGCTCCTAGAGGGTACTTTAGCACACGTTTTGGCTTCCAAGATGGCACTTTAGCACACGTTTTGGCTCCTAGAGGGTATTTAAGCACTTGTTTAGGCTCCTAGAGGGCACTTTAGCACAGGATTTGGCTCATAGAGGACACTTTAACACGTGTTTGGGCTTCCTAGAGGGCACTTTAGCACAAGTTTTGGTTTTTAGAGGAAACTTTAGCACACGTTTTGGCTTCCAAGACGGCACTTTAAATCACGTTTCTGCTCCTAGAGGGCACTTTAGCAAGTGTTTAGGCTCCTAGAGGGCACTTTAGCACAGGTTTTGGTTTCTAGAGGACACTTTAACACATGTTTGGACTCCTAGAGGACACTTTAGCGCAGGTTTTTGTTTCTAGAGGTTACTTTACCACGTGTTTAGGCTCCCAGAGGGCACTTTAGCACAGGATTTGGCTCGTAGAGGACACTTTAACACGTTTTTGGGCTCCAAGAGGGCACTTTAGCACAAGTTTTGGTTTCTAGAGGAAACTTTGGCACACGTTTTGGCTTCCAAGACGGCACTTTAGATCACGTTTCTGCTCCTAGAGGGCACTTTAGCAAGTGTTTAGGCTCCTAGAGGGAACTTTAGCACAAGTTTTGTCTCCTAGAGGACACTTTAACAAGTGTTTGGACTCCTAGAGGAACTTTAGCACAGGTTTTTGTTTCTAAAGGTTACTTTACCACGTGTTTAGGCTCCTAGAGGGAACTTTAGCACAGGTTTTGTCCCCTAGATGACACTTTAACACATGTTTGGACTCCTAGAGGACACTTTAGCACAGGTTTTTGTTTCTAGAGGGTACTCTAGTATGTTTGGCTCCTAGAGGGAACTTCAGCAAACGTTTTGGCTTCCAAGACGGCACTTTAGATCATGTTTTGGTTCCTAGAGGGCATTTTAGCAAGTGTTTGGGCTACTAGAGGACACTTTAGGATAAGTTTTGGTTTCTAGAGTGCACTTTACCCAGTGTTTAGGCTCCTAGAGGGAACTTTTGCACAGGTTTTGGCTTCTAGGGGGTACTCTTGCATGTTTGGCTCCTAGAGGGTACTTTAGCACACGTTTTGGCTTCCAAGATGGCACTTTAGCACACGTTTTGGCTCCTAGAGGGTATTTAAGCACTTGTTTAGGCTCCTAGAGGGCACTTTAGCACAGGATTTGGCTCATAGAGGACACTTTAACACGTGTTTGGGCTTCCTAGAGGGCACTTTAGCACAAGTTTTGGTTTTTAGAGGAAACTTTAGCACACGTTTTGGCTTCCAAGACGGCACTTTAAATCACGTTTCTGCTCCTAGAGGGCACTTTAGCAAGTGTTTAGGCTCCTAGAGGGCACTTTAGCACAGGTTTTGGTTTCTAGAGGACACTTTAACACATGTTTGGACTCCTAGAGGACACTTTAGCGCAGGTTTTTGTTTCTAGAGGTTACTTTACCACGTGTTTAGGCTCCCAGAGGGCACTTTAGCAAAGGGTTTGGCTCGTAGAGGACACTTTAACACGTTTTTGGGCTCCAAGAGGGCACTTTAGCACAAGTTTTGGTTTCTAGAGGAAACTTTGGCACACGTTTTGGCTTCCAAGACGGCACTTTAGATCACGTTTCTGCTCCTAGAGGGCACTTTAGCAAGTGTTTAGGCTCCTAGAGGGAACTTTAGCACAAGTTTTGTCTCCTAGAGGACACTTTAACAAGTGTTTGGACTCCTAGAGGAACTTTAGCACAGGTTTTTGTTTCTAAAGGTTACTTTACCACGTGTTTAGGCTCCTAGAGGGAACTTTAGCACAAGTTTTGGTTTCTAGAGGGTACTCTAGCATGTTTGGCTCCTAGAGGGCACTTTAGCACATGTTTTGGCTCCCAAAAGGATACTTTAGCACACGTTTTGGCTCCTAGAGGGCACTTAAGCATGTGTTTAGGCTCCTAGAGGGCACTTTAGCACGGGGTTTAGCTCATAGAGGACACTTTTACACGTGTTTGGGATCCTAGAGGGCACTTTAGCACAAGGTTTGGTTTCTAGAGGGCAATTTAGCAAACGTTTTGGCTTCAAAGACGGCACTTTAGATCATGTTTTGGTTCCTAGAGGGCACTTTAGCAAGTGTTTGGGCTACTATAGGACACTTTAGCACAAGTTTTGGTTTCTAGAGTGCACTTTACCATGTGTTTAGGCTCCTAGAGGGAACTTTTGCACAAGTTTTGGCTTCTAGAGGAAACTTTAGCACACGTTTTGGCTTCCAAGACGGCACTTTAAATCATGTTTCTGCTCCTAGAGGGCACTTTAGCAAGTGTTTAGGCTCCTAGAGGGCACTTTAGCACGTGTTTAGGCTCCCAAGAGGATACTTTAGCACACATATTGGCTTCCAAGATGGCACTTTAGCACATATTTTGGCTCCTAGAGGGTATTTAAGCACTTGTTTAGGCTCCTAGAGGGCACTTTAGCAAGTGTTTGGGCTACTAGAGGACACTTAAGCACACGTTTTGGTTTCTAGAGTGCACTTTAACATGTGGTTAAGCACCTAGAGGGAACTTTTGCAAGAGTTTTGGATTCTAGGGGGTACTCTAGCATGTTTGGCTCCTAGAGGGTACTTTAGCACACGTTTTGGCTCCCAAGAGGATACATTAGCACACGTTTTGGCTTCCAAGATGGCACTTTAGCACACGTTTTGGCTCCTAGAGGGTATTTAAGCACTTGTTTAGGCTCCCAGAGGGAACTTCAGCACAGGGTTTGGCTCGTAGAGGACACTTTAACACGTGTTTGGGCTCCAAGAGGGCACTTTAGCACAAGTTTTGGTTTCTAGAGGAAACTTTGGCACACGTTTTGGCTTCCAAGACGGCGCTTTAGATCACGTTTCTGCTCCAAGATGGCACTTTAGCACACGTTTTGGCTCCTAGAGGGTATTTAAGAACTTGTTTAGGCTCCTAGAGGGAACTTTAGCACAAGTTTTGTCCCCTAGAGGACACTTTAACAAGTGTTTGGACTCCTAGAGGACACTTTAGCACGGGTTTTTGTTTCTAGAGGTTACTTTACCACGTGTTTAGGCTCCTAGAGGGAACTTTAGCACAAGTTTTGGTTTCTAGAGGGTACTCTAGCATGTTTGGCTCCTAGAGGGCACTTTAGCACATGTTTTGGCTCCCAAAAGGATACTTTAGCACACGTTTTGGCTCCTAGAGGGCACTTAAGCATGTGTTTAGGCTCCTAGAGGGCACTTTAGCACGGGGTTTAGCTCGTAGAGGACACTTTTACACGTGTTTGGGTTCCTAGAGGGCACTTTAGCACAAGGTTTGGTTTCTAGAGGGCACTTTAGCAAATGTTTTGGCTTCAAAGACGGCACTTTAGATCATGTTTTGGTTCCTAGAGGGCACTTTAGCAAGTGTTTGGGCTACTATAGGACACTTTAGCACAAGTTTTGGTTTCTAGAGTGCACTTTACCATGTGTTTAGGCTCCTAGAGGGAACTTTTGCACAAGTTTTGGCTTCTAGGGGGTACTCTAGCATGTTTGGTTCCTAGATGGTACTTTAGCACACGTTTTGGCTCCCCAGAGGATACTTTAGCACACGTTTTGGCTTCCAAGATGGCACTTTAGCACACGTTTTGGCTCCTAGAGGGTATTTAAGCACTTGTTTAGGCTCCTAGAGGGCACTTTAGCACAGGGTTTGGCTCGTAGAGGACACTTTAACACGTGTTTGGGCTCCTAGAGGGCACTTAAGCACAAGTTTTGGTTTGTAGAGGAAACTTTGGCACACGTTTTGGCTTCCAAGACGGCACTTTAGATCACGTTTCTGCTCCTAGAGGGCACTTTAGCAAGTGTTTAGGCTCCTAGAGGGCACTTTAGCACAAGTTTTGTCCCCTAGAGGACACTCTAACACGAATTTGGGCTCCTAGAGGACACTTAAGCACAAATTTTGGTTTCTAGAGGGCATTTTACCACATGTTTAAGCTCCTAGAGGGAACTTTAGCACAAGTTTTGGCTCCTAGAGGGCACTTTAACACAAATTTTGGCTCCCAAGAGGATACTTTAGAACACGTTTTGGCTCCAAAGAGTGCACTTTAGCACGTGTTTGGGCTCCTAAGAGAGCACTCTAGCACACGTTTTGGCTTCCAAGACGGCACTTTAGATCACGTTTTGGCTCCTAGAGGGCACTTTAGCACAAGTTTATTCCCCTAGAGGACACTTTAACACGTGTTTGGCCTCCTAGATGACACTTTAACACAAGATTTGGTTTCTAGAGGGTACTCTAGCATGTTTGGCTCCTAGAATGAACTTTAGCACACATTTTGGCTCCCAAGAGGATACTTTAGCACACGTTTTGGCTCCCAAGAATGCACTTTAGCACGTGTTTGGGCTCCTAGAGGGCATTTTAGCACTTGTTTGGGCTCCTAAGAGAGCACTTTAATACACGTTTGGCTCCAAAAGAGAGAACTTTAGGACACGTTTTGGCTTCCAAGACGGCACTTTAGCACACGTTTTGGCTAGCAACTTTGGCTCCTAGAGGGCCCTTAAGCACACGTTTTGGCTCCAAGAGGATACTTTAGCACACGTTTTGGCTCCCAAGAGTGCACTTTAGCACGTGTCTAGGCTCCTAGAGGGCACTTTAGCACATGTTTGGGCTCCTAAGAGAGCACTTAAGCACGTTTTGGCTCCCAAGAAAGCACTTTAACCCACGATTTGGCTTTCAAGACGGCACTTTAGCCCACATTTTGGCTCATAGAGGGAACTTAAGCACGTGTTTAGGCTCCTAGGGGGCACTTTAGCACAGGGTTTGGCTCGTAGAGGACACTTTAACACGTGTTTGGGCTCCTAGAGGGCACTTTAACACAAGTTCTGGTTTCTAGAAGGAACTTTAGCACACGTTTTGGCTTCCAAAACGGCACTTTGGCAAACATTTTGGCTCCTAGAGGGCACTTAAGCACGTGTTTAGGCTCCTAGAGGGCACTTTAACATGTGTTTGGGCTCCTGGAGGGCACTTTAGCACAAGTTTTGTCCCCTAGAGGACACTTTCACACGTGTTTGGGCTCCTAGAGGAATTTTTAGCACAAGTTTTGGTTTCTAGAGGGCACTTTACCACGTGTTTAGGCTCCTAGAGGGAACTTAAGCAGACGTTTTGGCTTCCAAGACGGAACTTTAGCACACGTTTTGGCTCCTAGAGGGCACTTAAGCATGTGTTTAGGCTCCTAGAGGGCACTTTAGCATGAGGTTTGGTTCGTAGAGGACACTTTAGCACGTGTTTGGGCTCCTAGAGGAAACTTTAGCACAAGTTTTGGTTTCTAGAAGGCACTTTACCACGTGTTTATGCTCTTAGAGGGAACTTTAGCACAAGTTTTGGTTTCTTGAGGGCACTTTAGCATGTGTTTGGGCTCCTAGAGGGCACTTTAACACGTGTTTAGGCTCCTAGAGGGAACTTTAGCACAAGTTTTGGTTTCTTGAGGGCACTTTAGCATGTGTTTGGGCTCCTAGAGGGCACTTTAACATGTGTTTGGGCTCCTAGAGGGAACTTTAGCACAACTTTTGTCCCCTAGAGGACACTTTAACACGTGTTTGGGCTTCTAGAAGAAACTTTAGCACAAGTTTTGGTTTCCAAGACGGCACTTTAGATCACATTTTGGCTCTAGAGGGCACTTTAGCACATGTTTAAGCTCCTAGAGGGCACTTTAGCAAACGTTTTGTCCCCTAGAGGACACTTTAACACGTGTTTGGGCTTCTAGAGGGCACTTTAGCACACGTTTTGGCTCCTAGAAGGCACTTAACCACGTGTTTAGGCTCTTAGAGGGCACTTTAGCACAAGTTTTGGTGTCTAGAGGCCACTCTAGCACACGTTTTGTCTTCCAAGACTGCACATTAGATCACATTTTGGTTCCTTGAGGGCACTTTAGCATGTGTTGAGGCTCCTAGAGGGCACTTTAGCAAAAGTTTTGTCCCCTAGAGGACACTTTAACACGTGTTTGGGCTCCTAGAAGAAACTTTAGCACAAGTTTTGGCTTCCAAGACGGCACTTTAGATCACATTTTGGCTCTAGAGGGCACTTTAGCACATGTTCAAGCTCCTAGAGGGCACTTTAGCAAACGTTTGTCCCCTAGAGGACACTTTAACACGTGTTTGGGCTTCTAGAGGGCACTTTAGCACACGTTTTGGCTCCTAGAGGGCACTTAACCACGTGTTTAGGCTCCTAGAGGGCACTTTAGCACAAGTTTTGGTGTCTAGAGGCCACTCTAGCACACGTTTTGTCTTCCAAGACTGCACATTAGATCACGTTTTGGTTCCTTGAGGGCACTTTAGCATGTGTTGAGGCTCCTAGAGGGCACTTTAGCAAAAGTTTTGTCCCCTAGAGGACACTTTAACACGTGTTTGGGATCCAAGAGGGCACTTTAGCACATGTTTGGGCTACTAAGAGAGCACTTTAGCACACATTTTGGCTCCCAAGAGTGCACTTTAGCACGTGTTTGGGCTCCTAGAGGGAACTTTAGCACAAGTTTTGGTTTCTAGAGGGTACTCTAGCAAGTTTGGCTCCTAGAGGGCCCTTTAGCACACGTTTTGGCTCCCAAGAGTCCACTTTAGCACGTGTCTGGGCTCCTAGAGGGCACTTTAGCACATGTTTGGGCTCCTAAGAGAGCATTTAAGCACACTTAATCCCCCAAGAAAGCACTTTAACCCACGTTTTGGCTTCGAAGACGGCACTTTAGCCCACATTTTGACTCCTAAAGGGAACTTAAGCACGTGTTTAGGCTCCTAGGGCGCACTTTAGCACAGGGTTTGGCTCGTAGAGGACACTTTAACACGTGTTTGGGCTCCTAGAGGGCACTTTAGCACAAGTTGTGGTTTCTAGAAGGAACTTTAGCACACGTTTTGGCTTCCAAGACGGCACTTTGGATCACGTTTTGGCTCCTAGAGGGCACTTTAACATGTGTTTGGGCTCCTAGAGGAAACTTTAGCATAAGTCTTGGCTTCCAAGACGGAACTTTAGATCACATTTTGGCTCTAGAGGGCACTTTAGTACATGTTTAGGCTCCTAGAGGGCACTTTAGCACAAGTTTTCTCTCACAAGACGATACTTTAGCACACGTTTTGGCTTCCAAGATGGCACTTTAGCACACGTTTTTGCTCCTAGAGGGTATTTAAGCACTTGTTTAGGCTCCTAGAGGGCAATTTAGCACGGGGTTTGGCTCGTAGAGAACACTTTAACATGTGTTTGGGCTCCTAGAGGGCACTTTAGCAAACATTTTGGCTTCCAAGACGGCACTTTAGATCATGTTTTGGCTCCTTGAGGGCACTTTAGCACGTGTTGAGGCTTCTAGAGGGCACTTTAGCACAAGTTTTGGCTTCCAAGACGGCACTTTAGATCACGTTTTGGCTCCTAGAGGTCACTTTACCATGTGTTTCGGCTCCTAGAGGTAACTTTAGCACAAGTTTTGGCTTCTAGAGGGTACTCTAGTATGTTTGGCTCCTAGAGGGTACTTTAGCACACGTTTTCTCTCACAAGAGGATATTTTAGCACACGTTTTGGCTTCCAAGATGGCACTTTAGCCAACGTTTTGGCTCCTAGAGGGTATTTAAGCCCTTGTTTAGGCTCCTAGAGGGCAATTTAGCACAGGGTTTGGCTCGTAGAGGACACTTTAACACGTGTTTGGGCTCCTAGAGGGCACTTCAGCACAAGTTTTGGTTTCAAAAGGGAACTTTAGCACACGTTTTGGCTTCCAAGACGGCACTTTAGATCACGTTTTGGCTCCTAGAGGGCACTTTAGTACGTGTTTAGGCTCCTAGAGGGCACTTTAGCACAAGTTTTGTCCCCTAGAGGACACTCTAACACGAATTTGGGCTCCTAGAGGACACTTTAGCACAAGTTTTGGTTTCTAGAAAGCACTTTACCATGTGTTTAGGCTCCTAGAGGGAACTTTAGCACAAGTTTTGGTTTCTAGAGGGTACTCTAGTATGTTTAGGTCCTAGAGGGCACTTTAGCACACATTTTGACTCCCAAGAGGATACTTTAGAACACGATTTTGGCTTCCAAGACGGCACTTTAGATCATGTTTTGGCTCCTTGAGGGCACTTTAGCACGTGTTTAGGCTCCTAGAGGGCACTTTAGCACAAGTTTTGGCTTCCAAGACGGCACTTTAGATCACGTTTTGGCTCCTAGAGGTCACTTTACCATGTGTTTCGGCTCCTAGAGGTAACTTTAGCACAAGTTTTGGCTTCTAGAGGGTACTCTAGTATGTTTGGCTCCTAGAGGGTACTTTAGCACACGTTTTCTCTCACAAGAGGATACTTTAGCACACGTTTTGGCTTCCAAGATGGCACTTTAGCACATGTTTTGGCTCCTAGAGGGTATTTAAGCACTTGTTTAGGCTCCTAGAGGGCAATTTAGCACAGGGTTTGGCTCGTAGAGGACACTTTAACACGTGTTTGGGCTCCTAGAGGGCACTTCAGCACAAGTTTTGGTTTCTAAAGGGAACTTTAGCACACGTTTTGGCTTCCAATACGGCATTTTAGATCACGTTTTGGCTCCTAGAGGGCACTTTAGTACGTGTTTAGGCTCCTAGAGGGCACTTTAACACAAGTTTTGTCCCCTAGAGGACACTCTAACACGAATTTGGGCTCCTAGAGGACACTTGAGCACAAGTTTTGGTTTCTAGAAAGCACTTTACCATGTGTTTAGGCTCCTAGAGGGAACTTTAGCACAAGTTTTGGTTTCTAGAGGGTACTCTAGTATGTTTAGCTCCTAGAGGGCACTTTAGCACACATTTTGGCTCCCAAGAGGATACTTTAGAACACGTTTTGGCTTCCAAGACGGCACTTTAGATCATGTTTTGGCTCCTAGAGGGCACTTTAGCACGTGTTTAGGCTCCTAGAGGGCACTTTAGCACAATTTTTGGCTTCCAAGAGTGCACTTTAGCACGTGTTTGGGCTCCTAGAGGAAACTTCAGCACGTGTTTGGGTTCCTAGACGACACTTTAGCACAAGTTTTGGTTTCTAGAGGGCACTTTACCATGTGTTTAGGCTCTTAGAGGGAACTTTAGCACAAGTTTTGTCCCCTAGAGGACACTCTAACACGAATTTGGGCTCCTAGAGGACACTTTAGCACATGTTTTCATTTCTAGAGGGCACTTTACCACGTGTTTAGGCTCCTAGAGGGAATTTTAGCACAAGTGTTGGTTTCTAGAGGGTACTCTAGTATGTTTGGCTCCTAGGGGGCACTTGAGCACACATTTTGGCTCCCAAGAGGATACTTTAGAACACGTTTTGGCTCCAAAGAATGCACTTTAGCACGTGTTTGGGCTCCTAGAGGGTACTTTAGCACGTGTTTGGGCTCCTAAGAGAGCACTTTAGCACACGTTTTGGCTCCCAAGAGAGCACTTTAGAACACGTTTTGGCTTCCAAGACGTCACTTTAGCACAGGTTTTGGTTCCTAGAGGGCACTTTAGCATGTGTTTGGGCTCCTAGAGGGCACTTTAGCACAAGTTTTGTCCCCTAGAGGACACTTTAACAAGTGTTTGGGCTCCTAGAGGACACTTTAGCACACGTTTTGGTTTCTAGAGGGCACTTTACCACGTGTTTAGGCTCCTATAGGGAACTTTAGCACAAGTTTTGGTTTGTAGAGGGCACTCTAGCATGTTTGGCTCCTAGTGGGCACTTTAGCACACGTTTTGGCTCCCAAGAGGATACTTTAGCACACATTTTGGCTTCCAAGAGTGCACTTTAGCACGTGTTTGGGCTCCTAAGAGAGCACTTTAGCACACGTTTTGGCCCCCAAGATAGCACTTTAGCACACGTTTTGGCCCCCAAGAGAGCACTTTAGCACAAGTTTTGGCTTCCAAGATGGCACTTTAGAACACGTTTCGGCTCTTAGAGGGCACTTTAGCACGTGTTTAGGCTCCTAAAGGGCACTTTAGCACAGGGTTTGGCTCGTAGAGTGCACTTTAGCACGTGTTTGGGCTCCTAGAGGGCACTTTAGCATGTGTTTGGGCTCCGAAGAGAGCACTTTAGCACACGTTTTGGCTCCCAAGAGAGCACTTTAGCACACGTTTTGGCTTCCAACACCACTTTAGCACACGTTTTGGCTCCCAAGAGGATACTTTAGCACACGTTTTGGCTCCCAAGAGTGCACTTTAGCACGTGTTTTGGCTCCTAGAGGGCACTTTAGCACAAGTTTTGGTTTCTAGAAGAAACTTTAGCACACGTTTTGGCTTCCAAGACGGCACTTTAGATCATGTTTTGGCTCCTAAAGGGCACTTTAGCACGTGTTTAGGCTCCTAGAGGGCACTTTAGCACAAGTTTGTCCCCTAGAGGACACTCTAACACGAATTTGGGCTCGAAGAGGACACTTTAGCACAAGTCTTGGTTTCTAGAGGGCACTTTACCACGTGTTTAGGCTCCTAGAGGGAATTTTAGCACAAGTGTTGGTTTCTAGAGGGTACTCTAGTATGTTTGGCTCTTAGAGGGCACTTTAGCACACATTTTGGCTCCCAAGAGGATACTTTAGAACACGTTTTGGCTCCAAAGAATTCACTTTAGCACGTGTTTGGGCTCCTAGAGGGCACTTTAGCACGTGTTTGGGCTCCTAAGAGAGCACTTTAGCACACGTTTTGGCTTCCAAGACGGCACTTTAGATCACATTTTGGCTCTAGAGGGCACTTTAGCACATGTTTAAGCTCCTAGAGGGCACTTTAGCAAACGTTTTGTCACCTAGAGGACACTTCAACACGTGTTTGGGATTTTAGAGGGCACTTTAGCACACGTTTTGGCTCCTAGAAGGCACTTAACCACGTGTTTAGGCTCCTAGAGGGCACTTTAACACAAGTTTTGGTGTCTAGAGGCCACTCTAGCACACGTTTTGTCTTCCAAGACTGCACATTAGATCACATTTTGGTTCCTTGAGGGCACTTTAGCATGTGTTGAGGCTCCTAGAGGGCACTTTAGCAAAAGTTTTGTCCCCTAGAGGACACTTTAACACGTGTTTGGGATCCTAGAGGGCACTTTAGCACATGTTTGGGCTACTAAGAGAGCACTTTAGCACACATTTTTGCTCCCAAGAGTATACTTTAGAACACGTTTTGGCTCCAAAGAATGCACTTTAGCACGTGTTTCGGCTCCTAGAGGGCACTTTAGCACGTGTTTGGTCTCCTAATAGAGCACTTTAGCACATGTTTTTGCTCCCAAGAGTGCACTTTAGCACACGTTTTGGCTTCCAACAGCACCTTAGCACACGTTTTGGCTCCCAAGAGAGCACTTTAGCACACGTTTTGGATTCAAAGACGGCAATTTAGATCACGTTTTGGCTCCTAGAGGCCACTTTAGCACGTGTTTAGGCTCCTAGAGGGCACTTTAGCACAAGTTTTGTCCCCAAGAGGACACTTTAACATATGTTTGGGCTCCTAAAGGGCACTTTAGCACAGGGTTTGGCTCTTGGAGGATACTTTAACACGTGTTTGGGCTCCTAGAGGGCACTTTAGCACGTGTTTAGGCTCCTAGAGGGCAATTTAGCACAGGGTTTGGCTCGTAGAGGACACTTTAACACGTGTTTGGGCTCCTAGAGGGCACTTCAGCACAAGTTTTGGTTTCAAAAGGGAACTTTAGCACACGTTTTGGCTTCCAAGACGGCACTTTAGATCACGTTTTGGCTCCTAGAGGGCACTTTAGTACGTGTTTAGGCTCCTAGAGGGCACTTTAGCACAAGTTTTGTCCCCTAGAGGACACTCTAACACGAATTTGGGCTCCTAGAGGACACTTTAGCACAAGTTTTGGTTTCTAGAAAGCACTTTACCATGTGTTTAGGCTCCTAGAGGGAACTTTAGCACAAGTTTTGGTTTCTAGAGGGTACTCTAGTATGTTTAGGTCCTAGAGGGCACTTTAGCACACATTTTGGCTCCCAAGAGGATACTTTAGAACACGATTTTGGCTTCCAAGACGGCACTTTAGATCATGTTTAAGCTCCTTGAGGGCACTTTAGCAGGTGTTTAGGCTCCTAGAGGGCACTTTAGCACAAGTTTTGGCTTCCAAGACGGCACTTTAGATCACGTTTTGGCTCCTAGAGGTCACTTTACCATGTGTTTCGGCTCCTAGAGGTAACTTTAGCACAAGTTTTGGCTTCTAGAGGGTACTCTAGTATGTTTGGCTCCTAGAGGGTACTTTAGCACACGTTTTCTCTCACAAGAGGATACTTTAGCACACGTTTTGGCTTCCAAGATGGCACTTTAGCACACGTTTTGGCTCCTAGAGGGTATTTAAGCACTTGTTTAGGCTCCTAGAGGGCAATTTAGCACAGGGTTTGGCTCGTAGAGGACACTTTAACACGTGTTTGGGCTCCTAGAGGGCACTTCAGCACAAGTTTTGGTTTCTAAGAGGAACTTTAGCACACGTTTGGTTTCCAAGACGGCACTTTAGATCACGTTTTGGCTCCTAGAGGGCACTTTAGTACGTGTTTAGGCTCCTAGAGGGCACTTTAGCACAAGTTTTGTCCCCTAGAGGACACTCTAACACGAATTTGGGCTCCTAGAGGACACTTTAGCACAAGTTTTGGTTTCTAGAAAGCACTTTACCATGTGTTTAGGCTCCTAGAGGGAACTTTAGCACAAGTTTTGGTTTCTAGAGGGTACTCTAGTATGTTTAGCTCCTAGAGGGCACTTTAGCACACATTTTGGCTCCCAAGAGGATACTTTAGAACACGTTTTGGCTTCCAAGACGGCACTTTAGATCATGTTTTGGCTCCTAGAGGGCACTTTAGCACGTGTTTAGGCTCCTAGAGGGCACTTTAGCACAATTTTTGGCTTCCAAGAGTGCACTTTAGCACGTGTTTGGGCTCCTAGAGGGCACTTCAGCATGTGTTTGGGTTCCTAGAGGACACTTTAGCACAAGTTTTGGTTTCTAGAGGGCACTTTACCATGTGTTTAGGCTCCTAGAGGGAACTTTAGCACAAGTTTTGGCTTCTAGAGGGTACTCTAGCATGTTTGGCTCCTAGAGGGTACTTTAGCACACGTTTTGGCTCCTAGAGGGTATTTAAGCACTTGTTTAGGCTCCTAGAGGGCACTTTAGCACAAGTTTTGTCCCCTAGAGGACACTCTAACACGAATTTGGGCTCCTAGAGGACACTTTAGCACATGTTTTCGTTTCTAGAGGGCACTTTACCACGTGTTTAGGCTCCTAGAGGGAATTTTAGCACAAGTGTTGGTTTCTAGAGGGTACTCTAGTATGTTTGGCTCCTAGGGGGCACTTGAGCACACATTTTGGCTCCCAAGAGGATACTTTAGAACACGTTTTGGCTCCAAAGAATGCACTTTAGCACGTGTTTGGGCTCCTAGAGGGTACTTTAGCACGTGTTTGGGCTCCTTAGAGAGCACTTTAGCACACGTTTTGGCTCCCAAGAGAGCACTTTAGAACACGTTTTGGCTTCCAAGAGGTCACTTTAGCACAGGTTTTGGTTCCTAGAGGGCACTTTAGCATGTGTTTGGGCTCCTAGAGGGCACTTTAGCACAAGTTTTGTCCCCTAGAGGACACTTTCACATGTGTTTGTGCTCCTAGAGGGCACTTTAGCACAAGTTTTGGTTTCAAAAGGGAACTTTAGCACACGTTTTGGCTTGCAAGACGGCACTTTAGATCACGTTTTGGCTCATAGAGAGCACTTTAGCACGTGTTTAGGCTCCTAGAGGGCACTTTAGCACAAGTTTTGTCCCCTAGAGGACACTCTAACACGAATTTGGGCTCCTAGAGGACACTTTAGCACATGTTTTTGTTTCTAGAGGGCACTTTACCACGTGTTTAGGCTCCTAGAGGGAACTTTAGCACAAGTTTTGGTTTCTAGAGGGTACTCTAGTATGTTTAGCTCCTAGAGGGCACTTTAGCACACATTTTGGCTCCCAAGAGGATACTTTAGAACACGATTTTGGCTTCCAAGACGGCACTTTAGATCATGTTTTTGCTCCTTGAGGGCACTTTAGCACGTGTTTAGGCTCCTAGAGGGCACTTTAGCACAAGTTTTGGCTTCCAAGACGGCACTTTAGATCACGTTTTGGCTCCTAGAGGTCACTTTACCATGTGTTTCGGCTCCTAGAGGTAACTTTAGCACAAGTTTTGGCTTCTAGATGGTACTCTAGTATGTTTGGCTCCTAGAGGGTACTTTAGCACACGTTTTCTCTCACAAGAGGATACTTTAGCACACGTTTTGGCTTCCAAGATGGCACTTTAGCACACGTTTTGGCTCCTAGAGGGTATTTAAGCACTTGTTTAGGCTCCTAGAGGGCAATTTAGCACAGGGTTTGGCTCGTACAGGACACTTTAACACGTGTTTGGGCTCCTAGAGGGCACTTCAGCACAAGTTTTGGTTTCTAAGAGGAACTTTAGCACACGTTTTGGCTTCCAAGACGGCACTTTAGATCACGTTTTGGCTCCTAGAGGGCACTTTAGTACGTGTTTAGGCTCCTAGAGGGCACTTTAGCACAAGTTTTGTCCCCTAGAGGACACTCTAACACGAATTTGGGCTCCTAGAGGACACTTTAGCACAAGTTTTGGTTTCTAGAAAGCACTTTACCATGTGTTTAGGCTCCTAGAGGGAACTTTAGCACAAGTTTTGGTTTCTAGAGGGTACTCTAGTATGTTTAGCTCCTAGAGGGCACTTTAGCACACATTTTGGCTCCCAAGAGGAAACTTTAGAACACGTTTTGGCTTCCAAGACGGCACTTTAGATCATGTTTTGGCTCCTAGAGGGCACTTTAGCACGTGTTTAGGCTCCTAGAGGGCACTTTAGCACAATTTTTGGCTTCCAAGAGTGCACTTTAGCACGTGTTTGGGCTCCTAGAGGGCACTTCAGCATGTGTTTGGGTTCCTAGAGGACACTTTAGCACAAGTTTTGGTTTCTAGAGGGCACTTTACCATGTGTTTAGGCTCCTAGAGGGAACTTTAGCACAAGTTTTGGCTTCTAGAGGGTACTCTAGCATGTTTGGCTCCTAGAGGGTACTTTAGCACACGTTTTGGCTCCTAGAGGGTATTTTAGCACTTGTTTAGGCTCCTAGAGGGCACTTTAGCACAAGTTTTGTCCCCTAGAGGACACTCTAACACGAATTTGGGCTCCTAGAGGACACTTTAGCACATGTTTTCATTTCTAGAGGGCATTTTACCACGTGTTTAGGCTCCTAGAGGGAATTTTAGCACAAGTGTTGGTTTCTAGAGGGTACTCTAGTATGTTTGGCTCCTAGGGGGCACTTGAGCACACATTTTGGCTCCCAAGAGGATACTTTAGAACACGTTTTGGCTCCAAAGAATGCACTTTAGCACGTGTTTGGGCTCCTAGAGGGTACTTTAGCACGTGTTTGGGCTCCTAAGAGAGCATTTTAGCACACGTTTTGGCTCCCAAGAGAGCACTTTAGAACACGTTTTGGCTTCCAAGACGTCCCTTCAGCACAGGTTTTGGTTCCTAGAGGGCACTTTAGCATGTGTTTGGGCTCCTAGAGGGCACTTTAGCACAAGTTTTGTCCCCTAGAGGACACTTTAACAAGTGTTTGGGCTCCTAGAGGACACTTTAGCACACGTTTTGGTTTCTAGAGGGCACTTTACCACGTGTTTAGGCTCCTATAGGGAACTTTAGCACAAGTTTTGGTTTCTAGAGGGCACTCTAGCATGTTTGGCTCCTAGTGGGCACTTTAGCACACGTTTTGGCTCCCAAGAGGATACTTTAGCACACATTTTGGCTTCCAAGAGTGCACTTTAGCACGTGTTTG
Organism: Echiichthys vipera; assembly: GCF_963691815.1. Taxonomy (NCBI): domain Eukaryota; kingdom Metazoa; phylum Chordata; class Actinopteri; order Perciformes; family Trachinidae; genus Echiichthys; species Echiichthys vipera. The sequence goes on from NC_139847.1 coordinate 20,033,008, forward strand.
GGCTCCTAAGAGAGCACTTTAGCACACGTTTTGGCCCCCAAGATAGCACTTTAGCACACGTTTTGGCCCCCAAGAGAGCACTTTAGCACAAGTTTTGGCTTCCAAGATGGCACTTTAGAACACGTTTCGGCTCTTAGAGGGCACTTTAGCATGTGTTTAGACTCCTAGAGGGCACTTTAGCATGTGTTTGGGCTCCGAAGAGAGCACTTTAGCACACGTTTTGGCTCCCAAGAGAGCACTTTAGCACACGTTTTGGCTTCCAACACCACTTTAGCACACGTTTTGGCTCCCAAGAGGATACTTTAGCACACGTTTTGGCTCCCAAGAGTGCACTTTAGCACGTGTTTTGGCTCCTAGAGGGCACTTTAGCACAAGTTTTGGTTTCTAGAGGACACTTTAACAAGTGTTTGGGCTCCTAGAGGACACTTTAGCACAAGTTTTGGTTTCTAGAGGGCACTTTACCACGTGTTTAGGCTCCTAGAGGGAACTTTAGCACAAGTTTTGGTTTCTAGAGGGCACTCTAGCATGTTTGGCTCCTAGTGGGCACTTTAGCACACGTTTTGTCTCCCAAGAGGATACTTTAGCACACGTTTCGGCTTCCAAGAGTGCACTTTAGCACTTGTTTGGGCTCCTAGATGGCACTTTAGCACGTGTTTGGGCTCCTAAGAGAGCACTTTAGCACACGTTTTGGCCCCCAAGAGAGCACTTTAGCACACGTTTTGGCTTCAACACGGCACTTTAGCACAAGTTTTGGCTTCCAAGACAGCACTTTAGCACACGTTTCGGCTCCTAGAGGGCACTTTAGCACGTGTTTAAGCTCCTAAAGGGCACTTTAGCACAGGGTTTGGCTCGTAGAGTGCACTTTCGCACGTGTTTGGGCTCCTAGAGGGCACTTTAGCATGTGTTTGGGCTCCGAAGAGAGCACTTTAGCACACGTTTTGGCTCCCAAGAGAGCACTTTAGCACACGTTTTGACTTCCAACGCCACTTTAGCACATGTTTTGGCTCCCAAGAGGATACTTTAAACCACGTTTTGGCTCCCAAGAGTGCACTTTAGCACGTGTTTGGGCTCCTAGAGGGAACTTTAGCACGCGTTTTGGCTCCCAAGAGGATTCTTTAGCACACGTTTAGGCTCCTAGAGAGCACTTTAGCACACATTTTTGCACCTAGAGGGCACTTTAGAATAAGTTTTTCAACGATTGGGCCACAAGTGGACGCCAGTGGTTAAAACAGAAAACACAAATGGAAAAAAAATGATTGAATAATCAGAATCAGCTTTAATGGCCAAGTAAGTGAAACACATAGAATGGAATGGACACTTTCTCAAAGATAAACATTTTGACTACTGTATAGAGATATAATATGTATATGAAGTATAGTATAGTATAAGTGTGTGTATGTGTGTGTGTGTGTGTGTGTGTGTGTGTGAGTGTGTGTGTGCCTGTGTGTGTGTGTGTGTGTGTGTGTGTGTGTGTGTGTGTGTGTGTGTGTGTGTGTGTGTGTGTGTGTGTGTGTGTGTGTGTGTGTGTGTGAGTGCGTGTTGTTGTGTAAGCTTGTCGTTTTAAATGTGTCTTTTAAAGGTCTAGCCTATTCTTTTTGATGCTCTCAATGTCAAATTATTTCTGCACTTTAAGGGATTGTAATTTAAATTGTTAAATCGTTTTACTGGTACAATGTTTTTTTAAACAGTGCTTTAAACTAATCTAAGTTTAAACTAATCTATACATTGCTAATGTGGTAAATCACTATTCTAGATGCAAATGTCTGTTTTTTGGTGCAATATCTACATAGGTGTATAGAGGCCCATTTCCAGCAACTATCACTCCAGTGTTCTAATGGTACAATGTGTTTGCTCATTGGGTCAGAAGGCTAATGGATGATTAGAAAACCCTTGTGCAATTATGTAAGCACAGCTGAAAACAGTTTAGCTGGTTATAGAAGCTATAAAACTGACCTTCCTTTGGGCTAGTTGAGTATCTGGAGCATCACATTTGTGGGGATCATTAAATGCTCAAAATGGCCAGAAAAGGAGAACTTTCGTGTGAAACTCGACAATCTATTCTTGTTCTTAGAAATGAAGGCTATTCCATGCGAGAAATTGCCAAGAAACTGAAGATTTCCTACAACGGTGTGTACTACTCCCTTCAGAGAACAGCACAAACAGGCTCTAACCAGAGTAGAAAGAGAAGTAGGAGGCACAACTGCACAACTCGGCAAGAAGAAAAGTACATTAGAGTCTCTAGTTTGAGAAATAGACGCCTCACAGGTCCTCAACTGGCAGCTTCATTAAATAGTACCCGCAAAACGCCAGTGTCAACATCTACAGTGAAGAGGCGACTCCGGGATGCTGGCCTTCAGGGCAGAGTGGCAAAGAAAAAGCCATATCTGAGACTGGCCAATAAAAGAAAAAGATTAATATGGGCAAAAGAACACAGACATTGGACAGAGGAAGATTGGAAAAAAGTGTTATGGACGGACGAATCGAAGTTTGAGGTGTTTGGATCACACAGAAGAACATTTGTGAGACGCAGAACAACTGAAAAGATGCTGGAAGAGTGCCTGACGCCATCTGTCAAGCATGGTGGGGGTAACGTGATGGTCTGGGGTTGCTTTGGTGCTGGTAAGGTGGGAGATTTGTTCAGGGTTAAAGGGATTCTGAATAAGGAGGGCTATCACTCCATTTTGCAACGCCATGCCATACCCTGTGGACAGCGCTTGATTGGAGCCAATTTCATCCTACAACAGGACAATGACCCAAAGCACACCTCCAAGTTGTGCAAGAACTATTTAGAGAAGAAGCAGGCAGCTGGTATTCTATCTGTAATGGAGTGGCCAGCGCAGTCACCAGATCTAAAGATATTTATAACAGCCTGGTCACTTTACTTTACACACTTATTTTATCTTTCTATTTTAAATTTCTCATGACTATATTTTCTGTTCATTTTACAACTCATGGTGGTAAATAAGTGTGACTTTTCATGGAAAACACAACATTTTCTGGGTGACCTCAAACTTTTGAATGGTAGTGTATATAAAACATAGTTTTATTTATATATATATATATATATATATACATATATATATCATAAGTTATAAAAAGTAAAAACAATTTTAAGATAAAAGGCCATAAAACAAGTGTTGGGAGTATTGAATAACAGTAAAAGTGGCAATAAATAATCCAAACAAAAAAAATTGAAATTAATTTAAAGCTAAAAACTTTAAAAATATGTTCCGAGCGGTTCCTTCAGACGAAGTTTGTTGTCGGTAATGTGCCGATTCATCATCATAACAGCAGACAACTGCTGAAAAGACGTCAATACCAATTCTGTTTTAGCTTTCGCTTTTCACACTTTTGTTTAAATACATTTAGGTTTGTTTTTCAAAGCCTAGTGAGGATATTAAAAGAATAGGCACCAAAATACCTTAACGGCAATCCATCATAGAGGGATGTACAACACAATTACCCAAAAAGTGTATTTACCGTGAAGAAAATTTTAAAATTGAAAAAATTAAATATGAATTAAAAGAAATATATCATTTCCCCTGGGATTACTGATTCTGGTTCTGGAAAAGCGTTTGCGGAACACTTATTTGCGCTAACGTGTCTGTTGTCCGGGGGACGCGAGTGTGTGTGGGACCAGGAAGTAGTGCCGGCTTTACATCATGGAGGCGTCCGCTGAGGGGGATCTCTGAAGGAGACTGCTCTCTGTACACGGTCATCAGCATAAACGGTGGGTATTGAGTCAGGGACATAAAGCTTTATATGTCAGTCTGAATGGACGTCGGTCATGTGTTAGAGAATGTCAGTCTTGGTAATAATTTGCCGGATTCTTTGCCCTAGATTATGCGGAACTCCATACAAAAAAATGTCCGTTTAATGTTTACTTGTCTCTTGCTAAATATCTATACGCGACAGAAGTTGACTGAACCACGTTTATGAATAAAGCGGAGACACTCTTCAGTTCGGCTAACATAAATGCATCAAACATCATTTATTTAAATAAATATTAAACTGTTCTTGAGTCAGCTTCAAAGTCATCTTCCACAACCAGATGGCTGTTGTCACTATTTCAAACAGACCTCGGGTACAGGTCGGTGAGAGGAACGAATCATTTCTGAACCCTGTCCATGTCATGTTCGCTGTCCCGCTGCAGTTCTGCTCCCTGAGAGGCAGTGTGATGGCTCTACCATGAAGTGTGCCCGCTGCCTTCTCCAGCTGCAGTCTGTGGGAGTGCTGGGCCGGTCAGCCAGGTCTGCTGCCCGGTATGGCGCTCTGCTGCAGCCAGCCTCCTCCAGTCAGCCCAACACGCTACAGAACACCCAGCACCAGGTACACTCCTCACTCCTCTCCTCTCACAGCAGCAACCTCCGAACACTAGTGCTATCATGAAGTTAGCAAACTTAGCAGAAATCCCATGAGAGTCTTCCATTCTGTGTACATTCAACCCACTGAGCAGCATTTATTACAAAACGGTTAGTAGGGTTCACTTCCTCCACCTTTTCTAGTTCTAAATTCCAGATGATTTTTCAGTCAATATTAAACATCTGAACACCAACTGTTGCTTATTATGTAAATAAATGGTTTTAAAATCCAAATTTTAACACGTATATTAAATTCTGACTATGTATGCCATCATGTTATCAAGTAATTACAAGACATTTTTACACACGTATTGTAGCTCAATGAACTCCAAACTGAGACATGTTCAACACAAAGCATTTTATTCAAGCTAAATGAAAGAGTGAAATGAATGTGTGAACCTGTAACTCTACAGACAGGAACAGTAGAGATGGATCATTAAATGAATAACTGTGAACCTGTAACTCTACAGACAGGAACAGTAGAGATGGATCATTAAATGAATAACTGTGAACCTGTAACTCTACAGACAGGAACAGTAGAGATGGATCATTAAATGAATAAGTGAACCTGTAACTCTACAGACAGGAACAGTAGAGATGGATCATTAAATGAATAAGTGAACCTGTAACTCTACAGACAGGAACAGTAGAGATGGATCATTAAATGAATGAGTGAACCTGTGACTCTACAGACAGGAACAGTAGAGATGGATCATTAAATGAATAAGTGAACCTGTAACTCTACAGACAGGAACAGTAGAGATGGATCATTAAATGAATAAGTGAACCTGTAACTCTACAGACAGGAACAGTAGAGATGGATCATTAAATGAATAACTGTGAACCTGTAACTCTACAGACAGGAACAGTAGAGATGGATCATTAAATGAATAAGTGAACCTGTAACTCTACAGACAGGAACAGTAGAGATGGATCATTAAATGAATAAGTGAACCTGTAACTCTACAGACAGGAACAGTAGAGATGGATCATTAAATGAATAAGTGAACCTGTAACTCTACAGACAGGAACAGTAGAGATGGATCATCAAATGAATAACTGTGAACCTGTAACTCTACAGACAGGAACAGTAGAGATGGATCATTAACAGGACCTACAGAAGAAAAACTCAAGTCTGTGCTTCATTGGCTTTAGATGGAGTAAACATACTGTAAATCAATAAAATAATAATAAATAGAATGTAGATAACGTATATGGGAAAAAAAACAATAAATCAAATAATTGCAGTCGAATGATGAACAGTAACCATGGTAACCTGACACCACTCTACAGCAGCCTGATTAGTTTTATATCTACATCTATCTACAGGTCAGCTCTGCTGCGTTAGTAAACTTGTTTTGATTTTTATATATTCATATATTTTATTTTAGAAAGTTTAGTCTTAGTCTGGAAACAACACAAAGACTTTTCTATACTCTTTTTCCCTACTTATCCACCCTGTAAATGACTTAAATCAAATTTCATACTTTTCCATACTGCGTTGGAACCCTGAGTTACAGTCTTTTTCTTCTTGCCAACAACTTGTAGGTGTTGAGGCGTTTCCATGGCAGCCCGGCATGCGCCAAAAGTCGGCCTGTACCTGCAGAGTTCATGGGCGACGAGGATGACAAGGACAAGTCTTTGGTCACCCAAGGCGACCTGTTTGAGCAGGTGGCCAGAGACACCAAAACCAAGGCCACGTTTAACAAAGTGGTGGACGTCTTCATCGAGAGAGACGTGAGGCGGCGAGGTCACGTAGAGTTCATCTACGCCGCTTTGAAGAAGATGCCGGAGTTTGGTGTGGAGCGAGACCTGTCCGTCTACAACAAGCTGCTGGATGTTTTCCCCAAAGAGGTGTTTGTGCCCAGAAACTTTATCCAGCGAATGTTCAACCACTATCCCCGCCAGCAGGAGTGTGGGGTGGAGGTACTGGAGCAGATGGAGAACTATGGTGGGTGTTTGATACAGGACTCGTGTCTGCTCATGGAGTTCAGAAAACACTGATCCAGCCGTCTCTGCCTGTTTTCAGTCTCATTGGTTGTGTTTCAGGTATGATGCCCAACATGGAGACCAAAGTCCTGCTGGTCCAGATCTTTGGAGATAAGGGCCACCCTATTAGGAAGTACCAGCGCATCATGTACTGGTTCCCCAAATTCAAACACATCAACCCCTTCCCCGTCCCCCAGAATCTGCCTGAAGACCCAGTGGACCTGGCTCGCTTCAGCCTGACTCGCATCGCTAATGACCGGGACGCGAAGGTCACCGTCTATCAGGTACGTCTGTAGGTTTGGGATCTGGAAATAAGACTGTTTTCTTTCAGAAAGCGGGATTTTCACAGGGATTTCACTGAAGTCAGGCCTACCTTAGCATAAAGAGCTCACTGATTGACATATTGTTCACAAAACATGCTCATCCAGTCAATAAGTACTAGATGCAGGACAACATAACATGTGTAGGAGAGAGAAATACAGTCCGCACGTTTGATAATACTCCATCGTACATTTATTTTCACTAGGGCCACATTTCGAGCGTCTGCAGGACACTCAAAACTAGAGCAGCGGCGATGAGTTGACTAACTGATTGGTCGATTGACAGAAAAATGATTGTCAACTGTTTGAAAAATCAATTAATCAAGTCATTTTTAATGCAAACATTTTCAGCCTCTCTTGCTTTTCTTGCTTTGCTCTGTTTTGATCTCCATCCAGTACTAGGAAGTGTCCTCAGCATCATCAGTAGTAACAGTAAGACCATTACTAATCAGAGCCAGCAGTGGCTCCCAGGTTTGGTGGAATGCTGTCAGAGAACCCCTCTGTGAAAACCTTAACTTCTCCAACTGGAGACATTGTAAAATTTCACAGATCCAACTGTTATGAGTCGGTGAAGAAACATGTTTCCATTTAAGGAGAATGTTACGTCTGGTGAGCAGGGTGGTGAAGGCCACAACATGTTGTGTAGTAATGGGCAGATTTTTAGATGGAGGGAGCCCAAAAAGAGCAGTCAGAGGATTTGTGGAACTATTTCTTGACAAACAGTGTATCATCACCATTGTGCAGCGTCTCCAGCTATAGCATGATATGTCAGATGCAGTAAGTAAGTGAGTGAAACCTCCCTGTCACAACAAGACTCAGTATGCATTATTAAAACCACAAATGTTCATGTAAAGGTTAAACAACATGTTAATTAGTTAGCTTTAGAGCTGTTGGTAGGTGTGTTTTTGTTATTTGGCCGGGCTAGCCGTCTCCAGTCTTTATGCTAAGCTAGGCTAACCACATCCTGACTCTAGCTCTGTACCTAAACACACAGACATGAGGTTGATATCCATCTTTTGTAGCGATATCAGCTATCTACTGTTTCCTGCTCCAAACTATCGTTATTGTATCGGCCATCGGTTGACCTCTAACACCAGGTTTAAGTAAGTTTTTGATGAAGGTTTTATTTCTCGGGGAACTGGTCCCAGAAGTTCAGTGTCACTTCAGCTTCAACACAACAAGTAGGAGAACAACTGCTCTACAAACTCACCTGTTTGTCTTTGTTGTTTGTTTGCTCTACCCACCAGCTGCCCTGCACAGACATCACAGAGAGTGGAGAGGAGATCACACTCCCACATATAGTAGGTATGGAAACATTTCAAGCTGTAGGAATGTCAGGAGTTGTGTCCCAGATGTCCCAGGACATATGAGAAGAAGAAGTCTGGGAGTAAACTTGTTTATATGGCTGTGTTTTACAGAAATAAATCTAATATGGTGTCAGTGATTTTTATAGCAAACTGGAAAGGAAACCAGAGAAACGGGATACTCCATCTTAGAAATGTTATGTAGGTACAATAGTGGGATCGGATCCATGTCTCTCCAGACTTTGCTCATTCTCATTGTTTTCTTTCCTTCCTGTGTTGACTCCAGGTATCCAGAGCCCCAGCCAGGTGGAGCTGCTGGCCAAGCATAACCCCAGCAGGCCGGTGTTTGTAGAGGGTCCCTTCCCGCTCTGGCTGAGGAGGAAGTGTGTGTACTACTACATCCTCAGAGCTGACCCCACACCGCCTGAAGAGAAGGTAGGAAAACCCTTTGATATGATCTATGTTTAAGTAAATAACTGTCACATATTATTGTTGTTGTTGTGTGAAATCCGTGTAAAATCATTTTAGATGTTTCAGGAGTAAATCAATGTTCTGAAGGAATGGCCTCATACTTTGGTAAAATAATTTCTATCCAAGAGAGTAGTCCGTATCCAGCAGGAACTACTTGCTAGTTTGAAGGTCCCACATTCTGCCCATTTTCAGATTCATATCTTCAGTCTGCTCCGACTGGTCAATATTCTGGGGTCTTCCATATCTGTGCTCTCTGCGTCATCATTGCAGCCGGGGAATGACAGTAACAGCACTGTAGCTGTAGTGTACGGTATGAATGTTATAGAAAGTTCACCGGTAGGGTATATGCACTACAGTATGGGTTTGACTCTACGGTGTAACCGGCAGAGCAGCTTTGACGTCACCACACAGTACGTGCTGATCGGGCCCGCAAGGGAATATTTACTGGCCCTTTGAGTAGAAGTGTATGGGAAAAAGTAATTCATGGCCGTAGTAGCTGATGTCGACTGCTGTCCTCTCACATCTCAGCGTAACTGTCTCAGCGTGTGAAATATCCGCGCACTGAGAGACTTGCTCCATGCGCTTCCTGTAGGCGAGCAACCACACCGCTCCGCACGTTCCCGCTATGCTTTTCTCCGCGTGCTTCTTCATTGCTCGTCTCCATAACAGCCCGCTTTGTGCCTGTTGTTCTTTAATCATCTCAGTCAGGTTAAATCCATGATCAAATCACCACCACAACGTCTCTTTCTACTTTAAAAAAACCACAGGTTGACACAGAAAACCTGCAATTCAACAGTGAATGGACAGAGAAGTATTAGTTTATAACTGTCACTGTGAAGCCTGTGTGTTTACTTTGCTAACAGTGAATATGGGTGTGAAGCAAAAATCTTAATTGGTAAAGTAACTAGTAACTTCATTAATCAGCTAAATGTAGTGGAGTCAAAAGCATAATATTTATATAGCAGCTTTATAATCCAAAAAGACAAATCTCTTTTTCAATATGGCCCCTTTTAGTTCTGGATCAGGGCTGCTTGCTATTCTATGTTTCTAGACATCACAATCTTTGGTCAAGTCTAAACAAACACCAGCATACAGAAAGCACATTAACTAATCAGCCTGTGAATGTTCTCATTCGTCCAGGTCATCGTTATCGTCAAAGCAATTTCAGTCAAAAACAACTGGACTGGTTGTTTGTCTAGGAAATTCCTAGACAAACAACCAGTCCACATTAACTAATGTTTTGTAAGTAAAACACATACTTGTAAAATATGTGTGTCATAAATAGTAAGAATCTGGAGTTTCTCAAATAAAGGGGCAGATGAAATACAGTATGTGACTCTACACACACACACACACACACACACACACACACACACACACACACACACACACACACACACACACACACACACACACACACACACACACACACACACACACACACACACACACACACACACACACACACACACACACACACACACACACACACACACACACACACTCTCTACTGCTGTCAACAGAAATGATGGAAACCCAACAGGAGGAAAACGTGCTCTGAACTTTCTCAAGCTCATGAAAAAGCAAAGAAAGCGATGAAGTTCATCCAGCTGCATCTGTGTGTGTGTCCCACAGGTGGAGGAGCCCTATGACCCGGAGAGGTGTTTGGACTATCCTCTGCAGTTAGAGCTGGATTTGGACCGGGACTTTGGGGACGACGAGAGCTTCGACGTGGAGGACTGTAAGACTCTGAAGCTGCCGAACAGATTTTCATGATTGTTCCCTATCTTTGACTGGTGTTCAGGGCTGTTCAGAGTGAAACCATAGGAAAACTCATATTGAGTGTATAATGCAGCTGTTGTTTGTCTTAAATCCAGTGGACGAGGGTCCGGTCTTTGCCATGTGTATGACCAGCCGGGGAGATCAGGCCGTTCTCAACCAGTGGATCTCCGGTCTCCAGCAGAACAACCCCATCCTGGGTCAGGTCCCCACACTGTTTCGCCTGGACGCCGGTCCCAAGGAGCTGCAGGGGGCGACTGACGCAGAGTCAAGCCAGCACCACAGGCCAGACCCAGAGACCCAGAGAGAGGAGAGACAGCCTGAAGAAGAACCTGAGCTAACAGTGGACGAAGAGCGGAGGAGAGGCCAGGGATGAAACAGCGAACAGCAGTCAGGATGTGTGGTTAAGACTGACAAAAGAATCACAGCATACTGTATACGGCTGATTTAGTCCACACTGGGCGGGGGATGGGCCAGACCACAACACACCGACTCAGCAGAACCAGAGGAGGACTCTTAATAATGCTGCTGCTAATCAAATAAAGTGTGCGTCTTCATTTTAGTCACTGTCACGAGTTGAGTCTAATGTAATGATGTTATAGAGCTGTGTTGAAGTGGGCACATTTAAACGTAAAAGGATTCTTTTAGGAGTCTAGAACAGGTTTAGTTTCTGTGTCAGTACTCCTGCTGACGGTCTGTGTCACATTCTGGCAGTGCTTCAAAATAAAAGTCCTCTGCTACTTTTTATGTTTTTATTGTTGGGACAAATGCTCATGCTCGAAATATTGAGGGGGATAATTCTCATTCTTCAGTTAAAGTGGTCACAACCAGTACGGAGATGCTGTGTTGAGCAAGTAGACATTGCTTTGTTTTGAGGGTTTGCAAGCCAAAATTTAAAGTGAATATTTTTATGCAAATTTTCCCATCCCTTCAAACCAACGGGGGATGCTAGTTGTGCTTCCTTTCAAGTATTACTGGCAAATCCGGATAAACTGAATTTGAAAAGCTGCGCTGAAAAAGCAAGACTTCAAAATCGGGCTGTCCTCTCTTAGTTGATTAGTCGTTTTGTTTTTTTAATCAACTAGGATTTCTTTAGTTAACTCTAGTCTTTAGTCATTTTTATGCTTATTTCATGCTAATTAACCTTTTTCCAAGAAATGTATGATCCCATCTCCAGGGGTTTCCCCTAGTGTATTGCAAGCTCAGTGTCCCAACAGCCCGAGCATCTGATTATAAGTCAGACACCCTTAAATTGTTCACTCTTTGTTAGTTTGTTGGTTTTTCCCCCTCATTAATGTACACACAGCACTCCATTTTGACAGAAAACCACAGAATTGTAGACATTTTTGCAAATGTATTAAAGAACCAAAACTGAAATTTCACGCCCATAAGTATTCAGAGCCTTTCCTCAGTCTTGAGTAGAAGCATCTTTTGAGCTCACACAGCCGTGACTCTCTTAACAATGATGCAACAAGTGTGTCATACCTGGATTGGGGGATCCTCTGCCATTCCTCCTGCAGATCCTCTCCAGTTGTGTCAGGTTGGATGGTGAACGATGATGGATGGTAGCTGGTAGGTGTCTCCAGAGATGCTCAGTTGGGTTTAAGTCAGGGCTCTAGCTTCACCATTTAAGAACAGTCAGAGTTGTTCCTGAGTCACTCCTTTATCATATTACCTGTGTGCTTAGGGTCATTGTCTTGTTGGAAAGTGAACCTTCATCTGAGATCCTGAGCACCCTGGAAAAGGTTTTCTGCCAGGATATCTCTGTACTTGGGTGCATTCATCTTACCTTCAATTGAACCACCACCATGCTTCACTGATGGGATTGGATTGGGGCAGGTGTAGAGGTGCCTGGTTTTCTCAACATATGCAGCTTAGAACTAAGTTCAATTTTGGTATCATCAGGCCAAAGAATCTTTTTTCATATGGTCTGGGAGTCCTTCATGTGTTTTTTGGCTTTCATGCCTCTTGTTTTTCTTTACATCTCTCACTAAGGCTCTTCCTCCCTGATTGCTCAGTTGGGCCGGACGGCGAGCTCTACAAAGACTTCGTCCCCTTATTCTTTCATAATGCGGTGCTGTGTGTTCATTAATAAGGAACAAAAATCACCGTAAATGACTTTAGCAGATGACATTTAAGGGGGTCTGAGTACTTTCCGTACCCACTATTTTTTAAGATGTTTTTTAAACTACAGTGGGGCTTGTTTGAAATTTAGATGTAGTCCTATTTTCAAATCTCGAATCAGTGACTTACTGTAGGCCGCAATGGAATCTGTGTTAATACTTTTTAATTCTACATTTTGTGATTCCGTCCATCATTGTGTTATCACAGAAACTTCAGAGCTCTACCTCACTGCTGCCATCAGTCTGTCATTGGCCCATGCAGGGTCATCCCTATGTTCCCCGGGGAACATAGGACCGTTTTTCCCAAAAAGGGTCACATACAAAGCGTGGGACATAGATACGCTCCCATCCGCGTCAGGGGCCTCCTCAAAAGAGTCTTGCCACAGGGCCTAACAACATCTCTGGAAGAAACCCTGAACTCTGGTAAACAAGGTTTAAAGTGGTGCTTTTGCATGATTCTTTGTGGGAAACTGTGGGTTTTACAGATCTGTCCAGCTTAGAATCAGTTCATTTTCACTTGAAACATCAAAATCTTGTCACACTGGTGTAGCTACCTCAGTCAAAGCCTGAAAAGCTAAAAACTTTGAATAAAAGGATCTTTAGAAGGCCAAACTAGGTGTGGCCGGAGGCTGAAGGTCCTCGAGGTCCTCGAGACAGCGGCCTTGGGTTCCACTCGGACCTGGGGCCCTTTGCTGCATCCACCCCTCTCTCTCACCCCATTTCCTGTCTGTCCTATCTAATAAAAGGCTTGAAAACTGCCCAAATAAATCATCTTTAAAAAAAAAAAAAGCCAAAGTGAAAACAGGGTGTGTGCAAAAACAAGTTGATTTATTTATCAAAACAGAAGAAAACTTTTCTTTAACCAAAAGACACAAAATGCAACTAAGGCAAATTAATAGCAAACAACAAAACAATAAAATAAACTGCAACAAAAAAAAACAAGCTGCCACAATTCAGCGTCACCTCACTAGGACTTACCACCTGCAAGTAAGGTAAGTAAAGGGTGAGCTAGGGGGGGGGGGGGGGTCCTTTCACATTTCCCCCTACCTCAAAAGCTCGCCATCAGGATGGTGAGACAGAAAGTCGGCCACCATGTTGGAGCTCCCAGGCTGATATCGAACACTGAACCTATAGGGTTGCATCTCCAGCAACCTTCTGAAGATCCGGTTGTTTGAGTCCTTCATCTTGTAGAGCCATCGCAGACTCTGGTGATCTGTTTAAAGGATATAAATAATATTTGAAAGTTTCCAAGGCCCGCTTTAATGCCAGACACTCCAGTTCAATGGCTGAGTACCTGGTCTCTCTTGGCCATAGTTTTCGGCTGACGTATACCACTGGTTTCTGGTCCACCCCTTCGCCCTGGAGCAGGACCAACCCCAGGCCCACCCCAGAGTTTGGACAACAAAAGGTTGGCTGAAGTCTGGGCTGTGCAGCACTGGATCAGGGCAGAGAGCCCCCCTCAGGTCAAGGAAGGCTTGTTCATGCTTGTCTTACCATGGCCTGGCCATCCCGCTCAATGAGGCCATCCAGCCTGGGAGTGGGATAAGTATCAAACTTTGACTGAGTTTACGAAAGTCAATACAAAATGTTATTGTCCCATCTTTTTTAAGCACAAGCACAACAGGGCTACTCCAGTCACTGAGTGACCCTTCAATGACCCCTAGTGACATCATCACCTCCAGTTCACTCTTTAGGGCTGATAACATCCGCTCTGGGACCCTATAAATCTTTTGGTGGACAGGAGAAGGATCAGCTGGGCTGATGTTGTGTTCCACCACAGTAGTGTAACAAAAGCTCGTGCTGAATTTCTGGGGACAGATGAGATAAGTTCACATGGATGAGAGACTCACCTGCGCCTCCTGGCAAAAACTGATCAGTTTGATCCTCCTACGACTTTACAGCACTGACCAACAGCTGCTGGCTGACTTGAGTGGCTCTCTGCTGCCACTCTTAGAGGAGATTTATGTCTGCTTCTTCTTTTGTTGGTGGGGCATGTCCAGGTGATGTTAGCTGGACCCATCTTCTGGAGAATCTTAAAAGGCCCCTGCAACTTGGCTAACAGTTTGTTCTCTGTGGTGGGAAGAAGCAGCGGAACATCTTGCCCTCGCTGGAAAACTCTGACCTTTGTCTTCTTAATGAACCAGTCTCTTTTCCCTCATTTTTAGAACATAATGAAGGACCGGCTGTGGACTGCTGAGGGCCCATCAAGGTGTCTCAGAGAACAGCAAGAGGTCCTCTTACTTGTCTCCAGTACAAAAGTTCACAAGGTGAGTAGCCTGTCGATGCTTCAGGGACCTCTTTATAAGAAAAGAGCAGATGCGGCAGCCAACAGTCCCAGTCTTTTCCATCCTCGGCTACAAACTTCCTTAGCGTTGCCTTGAGGGTTTGGTTGTACCTCTCCACTAACCCATCAGCCTGGGGGTGGTAAGGAGTGGTCCTAATACCTTTAATCCCTAACAAGCTATACACCATGTAAGGTATGGGATAGAAAAGCAGTACCCCCGTCTGTCACTATCTCTTGGGGAATACCCACTCTCAAAAAGAGCTGCAAGAGAACTGGTGCTATGACCCTGGCAGTCATTTGCCTCACAGGAAAAGCTTCGGGGTAGCGAGTATGTACCTATAACCTGTCTTAGACCTCTCCAGGGGCCCTACAATGTCCATGCCAATTCTGGAAAATGGTACATCAATTATTGGCATGGGCTGCAATTGGAACTGCCGGACTTACTGATGACTGGCTAACTTGCACTCGGGACATGTTTTAAAAAATCTTTGGTGTACAACCCTGGCCAAAATAATTGCTGGCAATGGGGTTTAAGGTTTTAACCCTGCCCAGATGACCTGCCCAAAGTATGCTATGACCCAAAGTCAAAACATTGTCTCTCAAGCTTTGTGGCACTTCAGGCTGCTCTCTGTTAACCCCTTCTGGAACACATAACTCTCCCCTGTTAAGAAGGGGGCTACACCCATTTCTTGTAAAGGTCTTTAAGGGGATGATAAAGTTCTTGAGGAGTTTCCCCAGGGCGGACGTCTGGCTCCCGAAACCTCTGGCGATACATTTCTTCATTTATCTCATATTTCACTTGAATGGCCTCTTTAACCTTGTCATAGTCCATTTATTCGTTCACATCCATAGCAACATAAACACTTCTGGCATTACCCGTCACATAGGAAACCAGCTGCACAGCCCACTCTGCTCTGGGCGATCTGTAGGCATAAAGCTGGTTGAAGCCCTCTTGGTCTGGACCTCGGTGCCCACCATCATCTCCACCCAGGGCCTGGTCCTCCATGGCTCCACAGTTGCTTACGAGAGCCTCTGAGCTGTTATACCGTAAGGCTTTCTCCTGGTCACCCTGCATGGCCCTCCTCACGCTTCTGGTGTTGCCTTCCTCCGGTTCTCCAGTGTCAGAGATGGGTGAGGTAGTGCACCAAATCTTTGAAAAAAAGATCTTTAAAAGGCCAAAATGAAAACAGGGTGAGTGCAAAAACAAGGTGATTTATTTACCAAAACAGAAGAAAACTTTACTTAACCAAATAACACAAAATGAAACTAAGGCAAATTAATAGCAAACAAAATAACAAGCTGCCACCTCCTAGCCTCTCTTTCTTCACACGTGGACACAGACAAACAATTCGGCCTCACCTCACTGGGACTTACCACCTGCCCAGGTAAGTAAAGGGTGAGCTAAGCTGACAATCACCATTAAGTCTTTGATTGGAAGAATAAAGTTATCCACACAGATAAGTTACTGCTATCATATGAAAAACCCTAAACCCATAAATAACTATAGGACTGCATCATTTATACACATCAATTATATTTAACCAAAAGAAAAATAAACATTTCACTGGACACGATGATTAAATAGACAGCAAACACTCAATGTGTGTGAAACTACAAGCTTAGCAGTTATTGGCCCAACTGTATTATTTGTCAATTCATACAATCCACAGATAATTGGAACTTCATGCAATACATTAGAACAAGGTCAACCATGGTACAGTACTCTGGAGCAGTTTGGGGTTCAATGACTTGCTCATGGCCAACTGGCACCTCTCCAGCTATTGGTCCACGCCCCATACTTGGTCCATACGGGGACTTGAAATAGCGACCCTCGGGTTCCCAAGCCAAGTCCCCACACACTTGTAACAGTAAGTGCCAGTACAGAAATATCTGAGGTCTCCATTACAGAGGTTGTCCACCAGAGAGCACTGACTGTGCTTATATCTTAGTCACAACCAACCAAATTTAAAGGAACATAACGGAAATATTCCCTGCGGGTGGGTGCAGTGAATGTGCAGCTTTCTGGGGTCTTGTCACTGTGAGGTTGCCAAGTTTGGTAGCAATATGTTAACACTTTGTTACAGATCGAACAAATCAGAGGTGTGAATTTTAGAGATACCCCTTAGTTTATTTTCATGTACAGATGAGAGTTGTCAACCTCAGCGACAGTGTGAATAAGTATTTTTCCTAAAATCTACATTTCCTAAGCTATTCCCCCAGGGATCCATGTCAAAAAAATGTGTTCATGTTGTGTTATTGGAATTTCTTATCAATCAAAAGATCATATCAGTACTGGCTTCTGATCAATCAGTCTACATGAATCGTCTTCCTGTCTTTCTGTCCAAACTGGTTCTGGATCCAGCTGTTGTATTTATTTGAAGATAATTATTTTTGGAGTGAAGATCTGTACTTTATGAGGAGGACACTATCACATCTTCTAGTCATGGTGCATACAGTGTGCATTATGCCATCCAAAATGGAGAGAGTGAATCAGGAAGAACTTATGCAAGTGATGAGAGGCAGATGAAGAAGAGGTGAAGTGGACAAAAGGAAACCAACAACCCACTGACCGCCCAAATATATATACGCCTTATGATTTATCTGCTCCGGATAAGATTGATGATTCAGAACTGTCTTCGGGACAGTCAATGCAAATGAACATGGAGCAGGTGTAATGTTTGTCTATATCGTTTAGTTGTGTTACCACAGTTGTATCCTATTTTTCATGTATATATACAAAGTATATATATATATATATATATATAGATATATATATATATATTTTTTTTAAAATATATATATATATATATATATATATATATAAATGACTTTTCATAGAAAAACCTGACTACTTATTATTAGGCTATTTATGCAGATACCATTTTTGCCTTCCCAATACTGGGCGACTGTGGCTCAGAGGAAAAATGTGGGTCGTCCTCCATTCAAGAGATTGGCGGTTCGATCCCGACCGCCCCCAGTCCACATGTCGAAGTGTCCTTGGGCAAGACACTGAACCCCGAATTGCTCCCCGTGCTGCGCATGGGTGTGTGAATGTGGTGTGAATGGTTGGATTGGATTAGATGGTATGTAATGTCCACTGCCATCAGTGTGAATGTCTGTGTGAATGGGTGAATGTGGCAAACACTGTGAAAGTGCATTGAGTAGTCAGAAGACTAGAAAGGCGCTATATAAGTACAAGTCCATTTACCATTTACCAATACAGTACAATAACATTAACAGCTGCATATAACTAACTCTGTATGAATGGAATATGATTGTTGTATGGCCTGGCGAAAGTTTGTAAAACATGGAAAATACATAGCCTACAGAGAATAAAGATAACGAAATAATAAATAAAATAATTCCAGCAGTCTTGTTGCCAGGTCTATCCTCCAGGAGACAGGAGTCTGTTTGAGCCTGTTTGAACCCGTCTCCTCTGGCAAATCACACCATAAAAACAAGTATTAGAGGAGTTTGACTGACAGTTAGCGCTAGCCGTTAGCGTTAGCCGTTCCAGCTCAGTTAAGATGAAAGTGATGTTAGCGATCAAGGAGAAGCGTAGCCATGTGGGCGTGTGTTTGAATGGCGTTTCTCTCCTTTCTCTCAGTCCATGGAGTGAGTGCTCGGCCTATAGTGACTCTGGTTTTTATCCGTCTCTGCTCACTCAGCTGCTGGGACAAATAACGCCCCCTTCACTGAGGCTCCGAAGCAGCTGCAGGATTGGCAAACTCCATTTCACCCAGTGCCAGCCTACAGTAGCTGCATCCAACAACAGACAACCCTGGCAACCAGCAATGCCCAGCACTAATGGCTGCTACAATTTAAACAGAACGGGACAGAAAGTCATTGTCAAACCTGTAACAAAACAAAAAAAATTATAAATTTAAACAAAATATATATTTTTAGGGAAAAGCAGTACTTTCATTCTGTACCCCTTAAAACACCCTGTGGGTGTATTTTTTTGTGTGTGTGTGTGTGTGTGTGTCTGTGTTTTTGTTTCCATGCCTTCATTATAAAGGATTGACAGTAAATGGGGTGAGAGAGAGAGGGGGAGACATGCAGCAAAGGGCCACAGGTCGGAATCGACCCCCCTCGCATTGCCCCCAGGACCTTCAGCCTCTTTACATGGGACGACTGCTCTAACCACTCAGCCACCTGTCGCCCCAGGTGTATTATTTAAAAAATATATATAGATTTTAATAATAATAATAATAATAATAATAATAATAATAATAATAATAATAATAATAATAATAACAGTCAGTCATAATGGTAAAATAACACAACCTACTAAAAGTTTTGTGTGTGTTTTTTTACACTTGGACTGACAGTAGCATGAGGCTGCTGCTAGCTTAACTGTGTCGTTCAGTTTTAATACAGTTGGTTCTGCAGGTTTGGAAGCTGTGTTGCCTGATTCTGGCCTCTGGTACAGTGATGTATGTATCTTTATCATTTTTAAACAGATTGTTCTCGTTTTTTACTCACTTCTGAGTTTCTTTTACCTGTTAACGTGCGCCCGGGTGGCTTCTGTGGTCCATGATGTAACATTAGCTACTGCAGTGTGATATAAAGGACTCGTCTCTGTACTTGTTTTACTAGATCTTAGTGCTGCCTTCGACACTATTGACCATCACATCCTGCTACAGAGACTGGAGCATCTAATTGGCATTAAAGGAATCGCACTGAGCTGGTTTAAGTCATATTTATCAGATAGATCTCAGTTTGTACATGTTAATGACAAATCCTCCATGCACACTAAAGTTAGTCACGGAGTCCCACAGGGTTCTGTCCTTGGACCGATTCTTTTCACCTTATATATGCTTCCCTTAGGAAATATTATAAGGAAGCACTCCATAAATTTTCATTGTTATGCTGATGATACACAATTATATTTGTCGATCAAACCAGAAGAAACCCATCAGTTAGATAAACTTCAAATGTGCATTAAGGAAATAAAAAGCTGAATGACCTGCAATTTTCTGATGTTAAACTCAGACAAAACTGAAGTTATTGTACTTGGCCCCAAAGGTCTCCGAAACTCAATAGCTAAAGACATTGTTACTCTGGATGATGTTGTGTTGTCCTCCAGCACCACATTAAGGAATCTGGGTGTTATTTTTGATCAGGATATGTCCTTTGATTCTCACATAAAACTAACAACAAGGACTGCATATTTTCACCTGCGTAATATTGCAAAAATTAGGAACATTGTGTCTCAGAAAGATGCAGAGAAACTTGTTCATGCATTTTTTACTTCTAGGCTGGACTACTGCAACTCCTTATTATCAGGCTGCTCCAATAAGTCTGTTAAGAGTCTCCAGTTGGTCCAAAATGCTGCAGCTCGTGTACTAACTAAAACAAATAGAAGAGAACATATTTCTCCTGTATTAGCTTCTCTGCACTGGCTACCTGTAAAATCTAGAATAGAATTTAAAATCCTTCTCCTTACGTACAAAGCTCTTATTGGTCTGGCCCCGTCGTATCTTAAAGAGCTCATAGTACCGCATCACCCAACTAGATCTCTGCGCTCTGAGAATGCAGGGCTACTCGTCGTTCCTAGAGTCTCCAAAAGTAGAATGGGAGGCAGAGCCTTCAGCTACCAAGCTCCTCTCCTGTGGAACAAACTCCCAAATGTTATTCGGGAGGCAGACACTGTCCCCTTATTTAAGAGTAAACTTAAAACTTTCCTTTTTGATAAAGCTTACAGCTAGGGCTTACGATGAGACTTTATTCTGCTTAATTATGCTGCTATAGGCCTAGTCTGCCGGGGGATAATACTTTTCCTGATACTCTGAGCTTCTCTCCTCTCTGTCTGTACCATTCATGTCTCATCAATGCCTGTTACTAATTCAGCTTCTTCTCCGGAGCTGTTTGTGCTTTGTCATCTCGCAGGTCTCTGCTGATCGTGGTGGTGCCTGCTGCCGTGGTCCTACATGATGCTTCCTGCTGCTATTATCACTGTTACTCATATATACTATCACTAGTTTAATAAACTATAAAATTTGTAGCTGTATCGTAGCTGCTATTGCCACTACTCATCATTGATCATGTTTGCCACCATAATTATTATCATTTTCATATTCTGTCACCTTAGCTGTGCCTGTTTCTACTATTCTGCTGTATTAACTGTCTTAACATATACGTTATATTCACATTACTATAAATATTATTATAGTTACTGTTAGGCTTTGCTTGCATCTCTGGAAGTGTGTCTGTCTCTCTCTGTCCATCTCTGTGTCTTTTCTCTCTTTCTCTTTCCTTTTCTTCCTCCCCAACCGGTGCAGACAGATGTCCGTCCTCCACAGAGCTGGGTCTGTCTGACGTTCCTGTCTGTTAAAGTGAAGGTTTTTGTTGCCACCGTACTCTACGGGGGAATTGTTGGATCTGTGTAAATCATAAATAAGTCATTGAGTGTGGTCTTTAGCTACTCTGTAAAGTTTCCTGAGATAACTTTTGTTATGATTCGACACTATGAATAAAATTGAATTGAATTGAATTGAATATAATGGATGTGCTGGCAATATAACAACCTTTTCATAAAACGTTTGTATTAATTTTATGTTTTCAGTTGAAATATTTAGCATCAAAAATGTTCAACGCTGTCAATACATTATATCACTAATGTTGAATCTAACCACGGAGAGGCACATTTCCTGTCATTCGGGTGATGTGTAAGTTGCCGTCCTCTATTTTCCAACCATACCCAGCAGGCGATGGAGCGCTTATATATATATTTTTAAACAGGGGTGCATCAGTGCAGCTTGATGAAGCGAACCGTGCCACCACCTGCGACCAAAATCTCATTATGCTCTGAAAAAAAATAGTTCTGCATAAAACATAGACGCATGGATAATTGACTGGAATTTCAGCGAAAAACATTTTTTGGGGGCAGCTTAGCATGACTCTCTTTTTTATGAACTAAAGATTGTGCACATACCAGCCTGCTGAGCAGAAATAATTTTGTAAAAGACTTTTCGTGGTTCACCTTACGGCCTAAATTGTGAGCCAGGCCAAACAGGTGTGCCACATCTCCTGACGACCCTGGCGGCGCCTACAGGGATGCTGGAACAAACACACTAAACACATTAGAACAACACAGCCCAACACAGAGGTCAATTAAGGATTATTTGTTATGTGTTGACAGGAAAACCACAGTTTAATTTATTTTTTTAAAAACACATCTTGGTCAAATGTTTTTTTCTGTTATGTTGTGGATGCACTACCAGGGGTGTAATCCCTTTTCTCCAAAAACAGAATGGTATAATCTGGTTGACATTCCGGCACAACAAATAGCTTGTCATCATTGTGATATTTAAGGTGGCTTGATTGATTCAGGACGTCAACTTGTGCACTAAATAACATGGAAGAAAACACTCCACCTTAAAATTTCTGGAAGCTGTCAAAGAGGGGCAAAATGCTGAATCATAAAGGCACCGTAACCGTTTTTTTGCTCAACTATGTTCACAAAAATGAAAAGGCAGCAAAATATCCTTTCTTTTTTTGGACCAGCTAAGAAGGTAAAATATTACGGAGATGTGTAAAACCGACTTGGTGGCAACAGGTTCAAGCCCACCTTGGGCTAGGATTGGGTAGAGCAGGAATAATGGGTATGCCTTCTATGCTAACGTTAGCTAGCTAACTAGCATCGACGATAATAACCGGCCCATATTGTAAAACA
Source organism: Echiichthys vipera (assembly GCF_963691815.1). NCBI lineage: Eukaryota > Metazoa > Chordata > Actinopteri > Perciformes > Trachinidae > Echiichthys > Echiichthys vipera. The sequence continues at coordinate 20,055,317 of NC_139847.1, forward strand.
GCCCTGACAATTTTTTATCTGCAGTAGAAAAACCGGCTGCTGACGTTATGGTCACTTTGCCGTAGTCTAGTGGCTGTTATCTCCTCTACCCAATCACCAATGCGCCGCTGGCTGGCTACTTCCAAGCTCTTGCCCCACTCTCACTTAGTTACGGGGTTACCAGATAAGTAGTGTTTTATCTGATGGCTGGAGGGGAGACAGTTTACACAATGGCCTTCGCTTTCCTTCAGGTGCTACTTGTTATGGACAGATGTGGCAACCCTCATGCTGTTATGGTTGAGGCCGTAAACACTGCACACCACCTCACCCCCTCTGCCCAAAGGCTGATGCCCAGAAACGCTCCTAATCATGGAATAAAACAAAACAAAGCAAAATACAGCCATAGTGAAGTGACTCTGCAGATAAACACACCATAACTCATTCTTGTGAAGCCTATATGTTTTAATAAAAATCCTAGGCAGTGTGACCTCAAAATGAAAATGAAATTGGTTTACTCCAATCAAAATTCAGCCTGTGGAATTCTTGTTGATAAACCAAGATTATGATTCACTATATTGTGTATGATATAATAATGTAGAATAATAATAATAATAATAATAATTCACCATTACTTAGAACCACTTTTTATACTATGACTGTAGTATTCCCGGTATTATTGATGTTATGAGTAGGCTAATAATAGTAGTTCTAATATTATTATGTAACTAGAGACCTGTTGTAAAACTCCAGGTATTCATACGCCAGCATTGTTAGATTATATTCAACTTTATTTTAATTGGGATGAACGAGCCCCTGAACAGAAGGCCGAAACCATTTTGAGATGGATCCTTGATGCTCATGGGTTTGATCACCATCAAGTTAATGTCACCAGCTCATGTTCTGGCAAAGTTGATGACTCCAGCTCATGTTGTGGTAAAGTTCATGTCTCCAGCTCATGTTCTGGCAAAGTTCATGTCTCCAGCTCATGTTCTGGTAAAGTTCATGTCTCCAGCTCATGTTCTGGTAAAGTTCATGTCTCCAGCTCATGTTCTGGTAAAGTTCATGTCTCCAGCTCATGTTCTGGCAAAGTTCATGTCTCCAGCTCATGTTCTGGTAAAGTTCATGTCTCCAGCTCATGTTCTGGTAAAGTTCATGTCTCCAGCTCATGTTCTGGTAAAGTTCATGTCTCCAGCTCATGTTCTGGTAAAGTTCATGTCTCCAGCTCATGTTCTGGTAAAGTTCATGTCTCCAGCTCATGTTCTGGTAAAGTTCATGTCTCCAGCTCATGTTCTGGTAAAGTTCATGTCTCCAGCTCATGTTCTGGTAAAGTTCATGTCTCCAGCTCATGTTCTGGTAAAGTTCATGTCTCCAGCTCATGTTCATGTCTCCAGCTCATGTTACACCGCTACACCTTTACACCGTTACACCGTTACACACACACACACACACACACACACACACACACACACACACACACACACACACACACACACACGCACACACTCAGACGGGTCGTGTGCAGCAGCAGAGAGAAGTGACCCAGGTGGAGACACGTTATTGTAAGTGCATTAAAACCTTCATGAGTTGAAAGTCAACAAACATAAGTCCCACTTGTTCAACAAGCATAAGTGTGCATCATATTTCAGCATAAACAGCAACAATTCCACCGGCATGTTTTACACGACCAGTGTTTGTTAAGCTAACGATTAACAGCTTGTTAAGAACATGTTACCATGAAAGCTGTCTTTGTGAACTCTGTACCCCTTGCCATGAATCTTAAAATTTGGTAATTTCTCTTTCCAGATATCATGGGGTTTACTTCGTGACTTTGCTGTTGGAAAGTTTACTGTTGCTGCAGTGGAAACAATATGTAGTTATATTTGAAGTATAAATTAATTCATGTTCTGAATTTGTTCATTAAAATAAGAGAACTAAAAAACCAACCATTCTTTAGTAGTGATAAAGAACAGAACTGTTAAGAGTTTGGATAATATAAAGATCTAACATACCATCCCCAGCTGGGGGGGCCGGAGCCGATCCCAGCTGACATCGGGCGTGAGGCGGGGTACACCCTGGACAGGACGCCAGTCTATCACAGGGCACATAGAGACAAACAGAGACAGACAACCACTCACACTACTTGTCAAATTGTGGGACTGTATAACTCATAGGCTGGTCTGTTGAATCGAGCCAGAAACAAACAAATTAATCCAACTGTTCCATTATACATCCCATTAACAACGCAACAGGAGGCGTAATGTGGAAAGAAGGATACATTTCACGTGACTGGTTGTCCTAGAAAGTTTGCTGCTGTGCAGGGATGTACACCAATGCCCTGGGCCATCCGCCTGTAAAACTACTAGGTGTCCATGCCCTAACTGTGGAAAGGCTGTGAGGGTGAAAGCAAATGCGATTGCTTGTGTGATGAGTTCGTTACACACACACACATTGAAACAAAGAATATTGTTACATACAGTATATAGGTATTACACTGGATCAGACACTAACAGGCCATTGCAGATTTACTGAATTACTGAACAAATGTGCCTTCAAATTGAAATTCTTGTACCGTAATAGGAGGTAGTTTAACTACAAAATAAAAAAAACTCCTTGTCCAGCACTCATTCAGTGTCACTTTGACTATGCATGCTCAGCATGGTGGCCTAATGGTGAAAATGAATAAAGATGAAAGATGCAGGTAATGCAAAACAATGCGATCCATTTTATACCGTGTAAACCCCGTAGGTATTATAATGGAATGAATGAGTTTAGGAGGGTGGTTTTTTCTACCTGTAAAGCTTAGGGTTAAACAGCTTAAACTCAATCATTCAATATTATTGATGGGGTAGCCCCTAAGTTCTTGGGATCACTAGACTCAAGACTGGGACCCAGGTAATTTATTGCATTATAGCTCATGGGATTATCTGCTTTTTATTTTTTTCCCTAAGAAGGGCTGTAATCCAGTGACAATCATTGTTGCTGCTGTATTCATGTAATTTAGAACAAGGTAGGACCCCTTTCTACATGTACCTTTATGGGATGACACTGACGTGTTGGATTTTGAATACATTTATATGAATCACCTCAACTCTTCTCTACAGGGATGTTTAGTTGTGTGTATCATACTCACCTAGGCTGCACAGTGGTGTAGTGGTTAACACTGTCGACTCACGGCGAGGAGGTTCCAGGTTCACATCCCGGCCTGGGCCTATCTGTGTGGAGTTTGCATGTTCTCCCCGTGTCTGCGTGGGTTTTTCTCCAGGTTCTCCGGTTTCCTCCCACAGTCCAAAGACGTGCAGGTGTTGGGTTCATTGATGACTCTAAATCACCCGTAGGTGTGAATGGTTGTCTGTCTCTGTTTGTCTCTGTGTTCCCTGCGATAGACTGGTGTCCTGTCCAGGGTGTACCCCGCCTCACGCCCGATGTCAGCTGGGATCGGCTCCCAACCCCGGGATAAGCGGTTAAAGATGAATGATGAATGAATAATACCGACCTGAGTTCTAGGGGTACCTGGGCAACTAATGAATGTTGCTGCACAGTACTGGAATGACTGTGGAGCAGTAAGGAACAGACCCCTCGGGGATTGAATCTTTACATTATACCCATCCCCTACCAACTATGTTTACCTGAGCTCTAGAATCTAAGGGCTCACTCACACTGTCCATCCGTACCGTGCCCCGTGCTTTAGGGTACTTGTCCCTCTCTCCCTCTCCCCCCGGAACCCAGGCCAGTTTGTACTCACACTACCTGGGCCTCGGTGAATGCTTCTTGCTGCCTATACGTCATCACGCTGTAACACGTCACACGCATTGATGACGTCATCACGATGCGTCGCTTTGTTTCCAGATCTTTCCGTAGACCTCAGAGTTTTTGTGCGTCTTGTCGACTGTTGTTGAATATTTTCATCGACCAAATCTGCAGTAAACACTCCACCTCCACATCACACCAACGTGAACTTTTAGCTGCCATTGTTTTAAATGTCCGCTCTCGGTCCGTCCTTCTTTTTTTCTATGTCCGAACAGGCGCACATAAAATGACGTCGGAACCGCCGTAGGCCTCGTGCTCGTACACGTGCACACGCTCGTGCTCGT